>NC_138724.1:7779643-7934747 GCF_965113295.1 Leuciscus leuciscus | reverse complement strand
CCATTTCGAAGAATAGAGTCGTCTTGTAGACGGAGCTCTAGCCTGCGTGATCGTGTTTAATACTCCTTTAGGGAGTCCAACATGTACCCGTTGATGGCCCAGACATGAAGGGACCATAGTTCCGGGTGAGGATGCCAGATCGAGCCGCGGGCCTGTGAGAGGAGATCTCTCCCCATTGGTACTGGCCACGGGGCAGTACTTGCTAACTGCATCACGACTGGGAACCAAGGTTGGTTTTTTCCAGAACGGTGCTACCAGCAGTACTGAGCATCCTTCTTCCCTGATCCGTTCCATCACCTGAGGCAGGAGAGAGATGGGGGGAAAAGCATAGAGCGGGCGGCGGGGCCACACATGGGCCAGCGCGCTCCTGCTCTTGGAGAAAAATTCTTGACAGTGAGCGTTTTCTTGAGACGCAAACAGGTCCACTTCCGCTCTGCCAAATTTCTTCCACAGCAGATGGACTGTCTGTGGGTGTAGAGACCACTCGCCTGCCGGAACATTGTTCCTGGACAGTCTGTCCGGTCCTATATTCAAGATCCCTGGCACGTGCGCTGCTCTGAGCGAGCGCAGGTTGCACTGAGCCCATACCAGGAGGCGTTCTGCCAGCCTGTACAGTTTCTCGGATCTGATGCCGCCCTGGCGATTTATGTAGGACACCACAGACATGTTGTCCGAATGGACCAAGACGTGGTGACCTTTTATTTGGGGACAAAAACGCGTCAGCGCGTTGTCTACTGCCAGCATTTCGAGGCAGTTTATGTGCAGGAGCTTCTCCCGTTCTGACCACTGGCCGAAGAACGGTCTGCCCTCGAGCAGCGCTCCCCATCCCGAGGTGGACGCGTCCGTGGACACCACTTTCACCCTCGAGGAAGTCCCCAGGCTTACACCTGATTGGTACCAGTCGTTCGCTTTCCAGGGTTTCAGAGCTGTAACGCACTTCTGATTGACCCTGAGGCGAAGCAAACCGGGTGCCCACGCTTCGCGTGGGACTCGCGCTTTCAGCCAAAACTGCAGCGGGCGCATGCGGAGCAGACCCAGCTGGAGCACTGACGATGCTGAGGCCATGAGACCTAGCATCTTCTGAAATCTCTTGAGCGGGACAGACGCGCCGCAGCGAAAAGAGTTCGCTGTGCGTCGAATGTCTACCGCGCGCTGTTGTGATAGTCGCGCTATCATGGATAGTGAGTCCAGTTCTGTGCCCAGGAAAGATATTTTCTGACTGGGTGACAGGGAGCTCTTCGCCCAATTGACACTCAGACCCAAATCCTCGAGGTGATCGAGTAAAATGGTCGTGTGTTCTATGAGCACTGCGCGAGATTGCGCTAGAATCAGCCAATCGTCCAAATAGTTCAGCACTCGCATGCCTCTCATTCTGAGGGGTGCGAGCGCCGCATCCATGCACTTCGTAAATGTACGGGGTGCTAGGGACAAACCGAACGGCAGGACTGTGTACTGATATGCCTGGCCCTCGAAGGCGAATCTCAAATATCGCCTGTGACGTGACGCTATCTGTATTTGAAAATACGCGTCTTTCAGATCTATTGACACAAACCAATCTCCTTGGCGAATCTGCACAAGGATTTGCCTGGTCGTGAGCATCCTGAACTGTCGCTTCACAAGCACTTTGTTCAGTTGCCTTAGATCTAGTATGGGTCTGAGACCCCCGTCTTTTTTCGGTACCAGGAAGTATCTGCTGTATAGCCCTCCTTCGCTCTGAACTTGAGAGAGAGGCTCTATGGCCCCTTTGCTCAATAGTTTCGTCACTTCGGCTCGAAGTAGATGTGCTACTTCTGTTTTTACCGTGGTCTCGACGCGCGCCACATAGCGGCGAGGGCGTCGGCGAAACTGCAGCGAATAGCCTCTTTCTATAATGTTCAGCACCCACTTCGAAACCCCGGGTAGCTTTGCCCATGCGTCTGCATGGATCGCTAGGGGTTGAATACGAAGCGCGCTCCGCTCGCTCAGCGATGGAGAAGCTTCGGTGTGCTGTAACACAAGCGTGGCGCTCGTGACATTTGAGGCATGGGGCGCGCTGATGACAGCGGGCAGATTGCCCGCGCTCGACTCCTCTGCGGTGGTTAACCGCGAGGGGAGGGCTGGGTGGTTCCCGTGGGAACTGTCATGTCTATGTGTGGATGTGGGCGCGGGACAGCGGGCACATTTATCACACCGAAAGCATCGTTCGCTTGCGTGAAGCGAGTGCACGTAGGAGCAGTCTCGGAGAAGGATGCCAGGTGAGTCCTCAGAGTCACCATAGGCAGAGCGAGTGCGAGAGCTGCGTGATCAGGAAAAGGGGCGTCTTGAAAAAGACGCCCAGCTCTTTTAGTGCAATGGGGGTGTGTGTCGCGGCGCGTTTTGCATTATTACAAAATTAAGGATAATTTTTGGCTTCAATATCTCGCGGAAAAGGATTTTCCCCTAGCGTAAGATATCTTACGCAGTACGAGAGACCTCTCGTAAGAGAACTAATATACAGGACTAATAATAGAGGTAAACTGATTACTTGTTTTTTAGCTTTAATGTAAGCATTTCCCAGAAGTGACAAATTGGAAACAAGCCTGACAACATTCTAGAGCCTCAGTCTGAAGGTTTGATGATGTGACAGATTTTGTGTTCAATGTGTTTTGAAGGAGTAACACCGCACTCACGAACAACAAGGTGCCAGACAAACAAAACTGAAGATCTCAAAAAATAAATAAAACTGTCTGCACACTTGAATCCTTTCAGCAAATTTAATAGCCAAGCTTTCGGTCAAACGACCATCCTCAGGGCATACAAACAGTCAATGTAGCAATCAACTTAACTGTGTTCAAACACATCAGGATAATTAACAGTGATTACCACACCTGTGGAAGCCAGGTAGGAGAGTTGTAGTCCAATGGTGGGAGTTGTAGTTTTTCTCTAACCTACCCAACATATTGAGTAATCTACATAATTTACACATTTACTCCCCATAGTGAAAAACCCCCCATTACAAGAAACAAACATAAGTACAAATATACAAAAATACAGAAATACAAGCACATATATACATATATATATATATATATACATACATGCTGTATAAGTACATGGAGACTGCAAGGACATCAGTAAAAACCTTCATAAGCCGCGTTTCCACCGCAGGAACTTTCCCCAGGAACTAGGAACTTTGGGCTGGTACTCGATGTGTTTCCACCGCAGGAACCAGGGTCTAAATGAAGTTCCGGGTAAATATTTCCCCCTCCGATAGTCCCTGCTCATGAGGTAGTACTTTTTCAAAGTTCAGGAACTTTCAGGGGTGGGACTTGTGCGCTGCACAAGCTGATTGGTTGTGTTCACGCCGCATTTTGGTTGGATGATTCCACGCAGCATTTATTTATTTTTAACCTTCCTTTTTAAAAAATCTATTGCGGTTCGTGTCGTTGCTTCATGCAGTAAGAGTTGTCTGTCTGCAAATATGGAATTTAATTTTTTAAAAACTGGTCTGCGCGTTCGTCCAGCCATCTCACGGTCAATGTCCGCAATAGCTGATAACATACAAATGTTATATCTAACGTTAGCATTACGAGCTACTGAACACGCTTTATCAGTGCACGTCTCTTTTCTGCCACAGCTTTTATTATCAAGTCATTATGCTTACACATTGTCATCTATTGCAAGGTTAGGTTAGTAACAAACAATTTACAAGACTGTCACTATTTATGATTGATAGACGGGGTTCAGGCTTTTTTTAAGCGTATTTGCGAAAGAGGATTTTTTTTTTGCGCGTTCGTCCCAGGCATCTCACAATAACTGATAACATACGTTGTCTAATTTTATACGCATACGAGCTTTCTGAACACGCTTTAGTATCAGTGCTCGTCTATTTTGTTTTGTTAATTACCTCGTTAGTAAACCAATACATAACTGCAGCACAGTTTGAATCTCCTCCATACTTATTATAAATGTGGCGCAACTGCTGATTACTGTCCGTCGCAGACTGGGAGGAGCAGTTGCGCGCAGTTTACCTTCCCGGTACTTTAGACCGCGGTGTAAACGCAGAAAGCAACCGGTCTGGGGCAAAAAAAGTTCCTGGGAAAAAAGTTCCAGGTACAAATTGTTCCGGGTAATTTCGGTGGAAACGCGGCTATAAACTGCAGTATTCAAGACTTATAAAAACAGTACAGCTGTGACTATAACATGACACTCATGTCGAAATCCACATTTAAACCTTTGGGACATAAGGCATCCAAAGTATGAATCCAGTACAGTTCCCTTTGGCATAGCACTTTATCAATGTTGCCACCTCTAGATAATTTAATCTGCTCAATTCCCTGAAAGCGGAGAGTTGAATGTGTTGAAAACTAGCCACAGATTGTAAAGATTCAGTCAGATTAGAATTTACACTCTATTCACTTTCATCCACGTGACCTCAGGGCAAAGAAAACAAACTCAAAGCTGCTGGGAAAGTGAAGTGTTTTAAGAAAAATGGAAATTCTGATCATTCTTAAAATTTTCTCTTTGTGTGTGTGTGTGTGTGTGTGTGTGTGTGTGTGTGTGTGTGTGTGTGTGTTCTTAAACGTGTTTATGTTGCAATCCAAATTGTTAAAATGTACTGTGCCTGTTCTAACAAAAAAGGGAACAAATAGGGAACGAGTGTATAATATGACCAATCTGTCTCATGATTTAATAGTTTAGACTTGTGAATTAAAAATGTGGAATTTGGTCTGCTTACTAAATGCTTAGAGATATTAGGTGAAACAATCGTAAAGAAGTTAACATGTAACCTTGCCATTTTTATGCATTCATTGACATATAAATATGCTAAGTGACTCCTGCAAATAAAACATTCATGCAAAGAGCAACTTGGGAGTCTTTAATAAAAATGTTTGAGGCAATTGATAGTGGCTTCTTGGACGGGACGTCAAACCCACCTTAAGTAAGATATGACACTATGACACTTATATTACACTAATAACATATTTGAATTTTCTTTATGATGAGTTTGCAACTTTGTATTATTCTCACATATTGTTTATGAAACCAGTTAGCCATATGAGCTTCTCCAGTGCTGGAATGATAAACATGGAGGTCAAGAGCCTGTCAAGGGAGATATCGACATCTCTGTGAACATTCCTGAAATACACTCTGGAGATTGTTTTTCAGGCTCTTCACCTTTTACTCCAAAATCACGTGACTAGTTAGAAGGAATTTACATTTTTTAAATGTCTTAAAGGAAATCGAGTTAAGATTTTTTATTTTTTTTATCCCTTTATTTTCATTTTCTTAAAGACAACAAACATGCACAATGACACCAAAATAGTAACTATACATGTAAATATCTAAATATACTTTCTAAGCAGTACCATTGTACATGCTACATTGAGCTTGGTACTTGAATTAGAACATGCAATATTGCAATGATTGTAGAAGGTTTCTTCAAATGCTCTACAAACAAAAACATTTTGCACATGAGCAAGTGAACATACACAATCTTTTATCTTAGTGAATGACAACAACAGAAATTAAAATAATGTATAATCAGACAGTTAAATTAAAGTAGATGTAAAAATAATAATAATAATAATAATAATAATACACATAAAGCTTGTTCAGTTAAGAATTTTCTTATTGGTTTCCAAATCTTAATGAAAATGGATAGTTTGTCTTTTAATATAAATCTCAGTTCTTCTAAGTGCAACATATTTCCCAGCTCCCTAGCCCACATCTCAAAAGTGGGTAGAGAATCTGCTTTCCACATCTGCAAAATAAGTCTTTTTGCAAGCATCATACACAGCGAAATGGCCTGTGTCTGATATTTATTGCAAAAAGCATTATCTGCTCCTAAAAGTCCAGTGCAAGGCTCAGGCTCCAAATCAATAGAATTTGCTTCAGAAAGAAATTTAAATATACATTTCCAAGGCCTTTTGGCTTTTTGAGGATTAAAAAAAAACACACACACACTGCAAAGACACATTTATATGCAAACACCATATACAAGTGAATTTAGCATCCGATGTCTTTAAAATATTTACACTTGAAAACAAGACAACATTTTTTCCCCAGTGCATTTGAAGGCGTAACAAACATTTGATTCAATACTGAATCTGTTCTATTCCAGGTGAACAATCTGTCTGGAGTGAATGGATTTGTGGAGACGCTGCGGCGCTCAGGACGGTTTCAGCTCCATTAAAGAACATCATCAACACAAAGACAACAGCAGTGCAAACTACAATCAATATCAGGACAATCTAGTGTCATTATGAATGTTAAACATCACAAAGGCAATGTTATCCGTACTAACACAGTCCAGTTCCAGTTAATTATTTTTTTTATTTTTTTTTAAATAAAAATAAACTGAAAACAATTTAGTTAAATGAAGAAATTCTTTAACTTGTCTGATTATATAGATTGTGTGTGAGAGAACTAATATACAGGACTAATAATAGAGGTAAACTGATTACTTGTTTTTTTAGCTTTAATGTAAGCATTTCCCAGAAGTGACAAATTGGAAACAAGCCTGACAACATTCTAGAGCCTCAGTCTGAAGGTTTGATGATGTGACAGATTTTGTGTTCAATGTGTTGAAAACTAGCCACAGATTGTAAAGATTCAGTCAGATTAGAATTTACACTCTATTCACTTTCATCCACGTGACCTCAGGGCAAAGAAAACAAACTCAAAGCTGCTGGGAAAGTGAAGTGTTTTAAGAAAAATGGAAATTCTGATCATTCTTAATTTTATCTTTGTGTGTGTGTGTGTGAGTTCTTAAAATGTTTTTTACAATCCAAATTGTTAATGTACTGTTCCTGTTCTAACAAAAAAGGACAAAAATAGGGAACGAGTGTATGATATGACCAATCTGTCTCATGATTTAATGGTCTAGACTTGTGGATTAAAGATTGTGCATGTTCACTCTTTGCTCATGTACAAAATGTTTTTGTTTGTAGAGCATTTGAAGAAACCTTCTACAATCATTGCAATATTACATGTTCTAATTCAAGTACCAAGCTCAATGTAGCATGTACAATGGTACTGCTTAGAAAGTATATTTAGATATTTACATGTATAGTTACTATTTTGGAATTTTGACAATGAAGCCTATGAATTACCTTGAACTGAATCAAATTGTGCCTAGCATTCAAAGAACATGCATGTTTCTCAAGGACTCATCCCACATGTTTTCATGAATGTTTAGACCAATTTCCTGTTTTATTTTCTCTGTGTTAGTCCACATTTTCTAGCAGTAATTTGTAAAAGTTTGACACTACCTGTCAGGGTGTGTGCAGGCAGAAGACTCCAATACAAAGTGTTTACTTACAAATATAGCTTAAGGGATACAAATAGGCAGGATACACACTGGTAACGATGTTACATAGACGAGAACTGACAAAGACTGACTAAACAGAGGGAACTAAATACAGACACTGAACAAACCAGGTGACACAGATGAAGGTAATTGACAAGACACAGGTGAAGATGAACTAATGACAGTAGACATGGCAACAGATAAGTGGCAGGAAAACAAAGACATGACTAAATAGGAACACAACTGTTACAGTACTCCCCCTCCCAGTAGGCACGTCCTCACGCCGTGGAGGGACCAACTACAGAGTGAGAGAGGGGACCAGGGCAGAGTAGATGGAGCAGGCAGCACTGGTGGCCAGGGCAAAGCAGACAGAGGGAGGAGCCATGGTGGAGGTAGGGATAACGACACCAGGGGGCCAACTGACGGGGGTGGAGCAGGTGACCAGGGCGGAACCGAAGAGCCGACACCGAAGATCCAGCGGGACACTTCAGGCTCTGGTGTCAAGACAGGCTCCGGGCTGGACAGGACCAGCGGTGAAAAAGTATCTTGGCTGGACGGGACCAGCGGTGAAAAAGTATCTGGGCTAGACGGGACCAGCGGTGAAAAAGTATCTGGGCTGGACAGGACCAGCAGTGAAAAAGGCTCTGGGCTGGACAGGACCAGCAGTGAAAAAGGCTCTGGGCTGGACAGGACCAGCGGTGAAAAAGGCTCAGCTGGCATGACATCAAGAGTGTCTGGCATTTTTTTGGTCCATTCTTCTGTCAGGGTGTGTGCAGGCAGAATGCTCCAATACAAATACATTTACTTACAAATAGGCAGGATACACACTGGTAACAACATTACCTAGATGAGAACAGACAAAGACTGACTGAACAGAGGGAACTAAATACAGACACTGATGAACATAAACCAGGTGACACAGATGAAGGTAATTGACAAGACACAGGTGAAGATGATGAACTAATGACAGTAGACATGCAACGGATAAGTGGTGGGAAAACAAAAGACATGTGACTAAATAGACTAAACAGGATGTGGGGCCTTCAGAACTACCCCAGTACCTGCCCTGCTCATTGAAATGGGAGAAATGCCCTTATGGTTAAGACGCATTAAGCTAGGGTTACAGTACTGGGTAAAACTTAGTGGGTGTAATCATACCTTCCCAGCAAGGTGTCTGTTGCAAGAGGTTGCTGGAGATAATAGATACAATAATTTTTTTGTCATAATAAATAAGTGGGCAGGGAAGATGAGCATGGATCAGGGAGGTATTGTAGAACACACAAATTGGTTACTTATGCCCTATTGGGTGCTGCCTGAAATGTGTGTTGAGTTTGGTTTCCTTCAGGAAAAAAATAATTGTGAGGTGGCACCAAAAATAGAGGAATATCTTAATTCAATCAGTGAGAGTACTATGATTATTTTTACAGATGGATCTAGAGATCTAGTTAGTGGGAAAGCTGGATTTGGGGTATATGTGGAACAGTTAGGGTTGGAAATTGGTCGACGTATTTCTAATGGAAGTTCTGTTCTTACTGCTGAGTTAATGGCAATTTTATGGGCTCTATGGTGGATTGAGGAAGTAAAACCTAGAGAAATCATTATTTGCTCTGATTCTGCAGCTGCTCTAGAAAATTTAAAAGTAGGAAAATCTAAAGCTCGTCCTGACATTGTATTTGACATCTTGAATGTGTTTTTTAGAATTAGGTTTGATTCTAATATCAGTTTTTGCTGGGTTCCCGGGCATGCTGGGGTGAGGGGGAATGTGCGGGTGGATAAAATAGCAAAGGAGTGCTTAGGAAGAGAAGTAGATGTCCATGTATTATTAGGGAGGGTGGAACTGAGGGAACAAATTAAAGAGGGTTTAATAAATGAATGGCAGAGAGGGTGGGAAAAGGAAATTAGGGGTAGACACTACTTTTCCATACAACCTAAAGTTAGGAAAAGACGTTCATTTAACATTTTGTCACGTAGGGACTCAGTTAAAATGTGTAGATTGAGGTTGGGGCACTGTGGGTTAAATTATTCTTTGTGCATTGTAGGAAAGCATGTTTCTGGATTGTGTGAATGTGGGAGTCTTGAGACAGTAGGGCATGTTTTCCTATAATGCAGAAAGTATAGGGCAGAAAGAAATATATTCTTTATTAAACTGACAGGACTTGGAGTTAAGGCTTTTTCTCTTTTCTCTTTGTTTGGTCACAGTGATCAGCATAAACTGTCTGATCTCCAAGGCAGTTATTCAGTTCTTGCATGATACAGGACTGTATGTAAGAATTTAAGTCAAACTTTGACCTGTGGAGGGCAGTAATACGCTCAGCAGCGTCTACACTGCCGGAATCCTATAAGAAGAAGAAGACTAAACAGGAACACAACTGTTACACTACCACTCATACCAGGGTTAACATTAACAATTCTCTCTAAGGTGGGATTCAAATAAAAAATCGTGAGCTTAGAATTATAAGGTTCTATCTCCACTTTTGGTCGAAACTGAGTTTTTGACATAATCTGATCCATTAGGTGTTTATTAATGCCTGTGTGGTGTTATTTTTGTAAAAAAATATTTTGTTAGTAGTTATCAATAAAATAAAAAGGTTCCATCTCTCCATTGCCAGCTGGGATGTAAAAACTTTGATGCTCAATATCCCAGAACTACCCTAAATGGAGATAGAACCTTATAATTCTAAGCTCACGAAATGTCAAAGTTTGGAATGTGCTTTCTAACAAAATCTCTAACTTGCAAGTAACGGAAAAAATATGCAGAAACAATAGCATAGTTTTGTTTTAGCTGTTCAAAAGAGCTACATGTACCTTCCCTATAAAGATCCTGAATTGTTACTATACCCATATGTGTTTCCATTGAAAAAACAGCTTATCGTGTAACCCCAGAGGAAAAGCATGATTATTACAAATAGGTGTGTCCAGATATATATCTGGAATTTTCAAATATACTTTAATTTGTTTCCATACCTTAATTAAGTTAGAAATAACTATGTTTCCGTTGATACTCTTGACATCATTAACAGCTCTGCTTATTAGTCCCATTAAAATTGAAGTCTTATTACAACAGGCTTATTCAATTGCTAACCATTCTGGCTTGTCACCTAACTCCACCAACCCAGATTTTCTCCACCATGCTAAAGTATTTAAATTAGCTGCCCAATAATAATATTTAAAATTGGGAAGCCCAAACCCTCCTTGATCCTTAAGTTTGTTTAGATGTTTCTTGTTGATCCTGGCTGTCTTGTTGGCCCAAATGAAGCTGGTTATAATATATTCTAGCTGTTTAAAATTATAAAGGGGGACAAAGAAAGGAATACACTGAAATACATACAAAAATCTTGGAAGTACAACCATTTTTATAGCATTTATCCTGCCTACCATGGACATGGGGAGAGTCTTCCAAAAAATTATATTATCTTTAAGCTGATCAATTTTCTTTTTCCAATTCAATTTTAATAACATTTCAGGGTTTTTAGTGATCATCAGACCCAAATATTTAAAGGAGTTGTTTGCAATTAAAAATTTGGTGCTGGCTAAATTTTTTTTATCTAGATCATCAGAGACTGGCATTAATTTGCTTTTTTCCCAATTTATCGTGAATCCAGAGAAACGGCCACATTTTTCAATAAGCTCAAGTAATGGTGGAATAGACATTTCAGGTTTAGAAATGTACAGTAGAACATCGTCCGCATACAGTGAAAGATGTTGGGGTTTGCCCTCGATCATTATAGGCGCTATGTTAAGATGTTGCCTGATCCTTGCTGCCAATGGTTCCATCGATATGGCAAACAAAAAAGGAGATAGGGGGCATCCTTGTCGTGTGCCTCGAGATAACTGAAATGAGTTTGAAATGTCTTCGTTAGTAATAACAGAAGCTAGTGGAGAGCCTCAAGTGGAGGAGTTGAAGTATCTTGGGGTTTTGTTCACGAGTGAGGGAAGGATGGAACGGGAGATTGACAGACGGATCGGTGCAGCTTCTGCAGTAATGCGGTCGATGTACCGGTCTGTCGTGGTGAAGAAAGAGCTGAGCCGCAAGGCGAAGCTCTCGATTTACCGGTCAATCTACGTTCCTACTCTCACCTATGGTCATGAGCTGTGGGTCATGACCGAAAGGACAAGATCCCGGATACAGGCGGCCGAAATGAGCTTTCTCCGCAGGGTGGCTGGGCGATCCCTTAGAGATAGGGTGAGAAGCTTGGTCACTCGGGAGGAGCTCAGAGTAGAGCCGCTGCTCCTCCACATCGAGAGGGGTCAGCTGAGGTGGCTCGGGCATCTGTTCCGGATGCCTCCTGGATGCCTTCCCGGGAAGGTGTTCCGGGCGCGTCCCACTGGGAGGAGGCCCCGGGGAAGACCTAGGACACGCTGGAGAGACTATGTCTCCCGGCTGGCCTGGGAACGCCTCGGTGTCCCCCCAGAAGAGCTAGAGGAAGTGTCTAGGGAGAGGGAAGTCTGGGCATCTCTGCTTAGACTGCTGCCCCCGCGACCCGGCCCCGGATAAGCGGAAGAAGATGGTATGGTAACAGAAGCTACTGGATGCGCATAAAGAGTTTCAATCCATTTAACAAATTCTGAACCAAATCCAAATGTCTTTAAAACAGCAATCATATATTTCCAATCTAATTGGTCAAAGGCTCGTTGAGCATCTAGTGAAATTACACATGTCTTTAAGTTTTTCTTGTTATAAATTACGCTAAACAGCCATCTCAAATTGAAATATATATGCCTATTGGGCATAAAACCAGTCTGGTCTTGATGAATTATTGAACAAATGTACTTCTTCAACCTATTCACAAGAATTTTGCTTATAATCTTAGATTCAATGGGAATAAGGGAAATCGGTCGATAGGAAGACATCTGCAATTTATACCGTCCTGGTTTTGGAATTAATACTATGCTCGCTCGGTACATTGTTGGTGGAAATTTACAATCTGTTGTTGCATTTTTAATCAATCTTTGGATGAAAGGTACAAGATTATTCATGAATTTTTTTAAAGAATTCAGCACTAAAGCCATCAGGTCCTGCAGATTTATTATTAGGTAACTGACATATTACTTCATTTATTTCTTCCAGTATGATTTCTTTGTCTAAAAATTGTTTTGCTTCAGTGCTAAGAATGGGAAGGTCCAAATCAGAAAAAAATTATTCTATTACTTCCAAGCTTGTATCACATTTTGATTCATAGACTTCTCTATAGAAATCAGCGAAGCAACGATTCATTTCCTCAGGATCAACAATTATCTCCCCATTATCAGATTTTATTTGATGTATTGCACGAGTTGCCTGAGACTGCTTTAATTGGCGTGCAAGTAGTTTTTAGGGTTTATCACCTATTTCAAACTGCCTTTGTCTGATATACATGAGTTGTCTTGAAATATTCTTAGAAAGAAAAGAGTTATATTCACTTCGCAGCGCAACTATTTTCTTAAGAATAGTCTCGCAACTGGTTGATCTGTATTCCATCTCAAATTCCATCTTAAATTCCAAAAATGTAACCTTCCCATGAAATAGAACATTACGAACCTTGTGAATTAGAGCAGAACCTCCCTCCCAACCCACCCCCCACCCACTACTGCATCCCACGCAAACATTATGGATGTCCACCCCAGAGAAAATAACATTTGCATCTGTCAACTCACCCTCGATGCCACCTGGCATTCTTCCGTTAATATAGCCCACCACTCATCTTACAAAATACAACAAAAACGATACCTTTAGTCTTTTAAATATATCAAATGGAATTATATAAACACAAGTCTCTTCTGACTCTGCTGTGCAACGGCGCAATTTCACCAGTTTTCCAGTAGATATGCTTCGGACGACTCGGATGAATCAAAAGTTTGGGTTTCTTTATCCCTCACGGTCACAATGAACTTGGAAGGAAAATGAAAACCGCATCTCACTTCATGCTCCCTGCATTTCTTTCGTATGCTGTCAAACCTCTGCCTCTGTTTCAAGATGTCAGCTGCAAGATCTGAAAAGATATGCATTGCTTTTCCATCGTATTGCAGAGGTTTGGATCTTGTCAGGCGCAGAATGCGTTCTTTCACTTGATAATGATGAAGTCGTACAACGAATGCCCGAGAGCGGCCTTCTCTTATGGGTTGTGGCGAGCTGTGTGCCCTGTCAATCTGAATTGGTCGATCAAAGTTCTCCTCGCCCAGCACCTGAGCCAGAAGATTAGTCACAAACTCCGTAGGTTTGCCATTTTCAGCGCCTTCTTTTATGCCGACAATTCGGATGTTTTGTTGTCGAGATCTTGACTCTAAGTCACAAGTCTTTTCCTTAAGCTTTTCACATTCGGTCTCTAGGTGTGCACATAGTTTCTCCAGTGATTCGATGCGGGCTTCGTTAACTTTTGTTGCCTCTTCAGTCACTGCTACTCTGGTGGAAATTTTTGCAAGTGATACGTTCACCTCGGATAAAGTAGACGAAATGACATCGAACTTTCTGTCAAAGGTGCTGCTCAATTTCGCTATTGCTTCCATAATGTCAGTGTTCGTCGGCACTATTGCTTCAACGTTAGCTTGATTAGCATTAGCCGGCGACGACTCATGAACTTTATCTGTACCTCCTGGCTCCTCAGTATTCGATTTTTCAGATTTCTTATGCTTTGTCGGCATTGCTCAGGATGTTCAGGATGAATAACTTGTGATATTTAAGTGGCTACAAGATATTTTAACAGACAATATTACAGACTTGTGGAGAGCTATAAAAAAACGCGTTCACTCCATTCGGTGCCGGAAGCTCCCCCCAGATTTTTAAAAACAGTCCATACAATGCAAGGAATGTTGAAACATTGGCGCTCAAAAAATCACACAACACTGCAATAATGTAATTCATAGGCCTACTCCAGTTGTTTAATTCATGTCTTCTGAAATGACGTAATTGGTTTAGGAGGGAACAAAAGTAATTTTTTCATATACATCTTGACATGGTCTTTCCCGGCCCTTCCACCATCAGCTTTGCAAAGAGCGCAGCAAGTGTTCACTGACGTTTGACGGCAGAAAAAAAAAAGTTGAAACACTTTCAATCTGAGGTCTGTTGTCTGAAAATGCCATTAATGGTCAGAAGAGTAAAAGAAAACCTCTGGTGAAGAGGAGGAAATTGCAATATATAAACCAAAAGCTGCTCTTCCTGCTTTCTCAAAAACCTTGCTAACAAATACAAACTCATACTAAAGAGCTGTTCAGTTGAGATGTTAATTTTCTGGCCAAACCAGAAGCTAATTTGCTTTGGTTTGTAAAAAATGTTATACATGTTTGAACTGTTCTTGCGACAGTTATATAGTCTCGACCAGCAGGTGTCGCTAGCGCTTGGTGTTTCTAGTGCTTCGAAACGGTGGCTGCGTCCGAAAACTGATAAATGCTGCCTTCGGAGGACATATTCCAAGGTCGGAAGGCATCAATACACATCCAAATGCAATGTTAGTTTCACTTCTTGTTTCCTGAGAGACCTTCATCTGATTGATTTTTTATTCAGTTTTATTTTGATAAACATGACACAATATAATATCACGACTACATGAAAGGGGCTTTTACTGTTATAAAAAACAGATTTGTGAGAATTAGTGGAACTGAAGGTGTTCGAATAAACACGAAATACATGTGATTGTTGTCATGCGGTGAATCCGGCCAATCGTGAAACTGTGTCGTCATCAGAGCTCTTTGCAGCCACTCTGGAGAAGCAGCGCTGTATGAAGTCGAACAAGCCGAAAATCAGCTAGTATGGTGGGTGATTAATTAATTATTGATCTCATTAGTTAGCAAATTTGCCCAATAATGAGTTAACGAGTCATCCAGGTGGTACAAATGGTTTTCTGTTTGGCTTTAAAAGACCTGGTTGGTTTGAGACTTTAGCCTGTGCAGTTGAATTGGTTTTCTTAGTGGTTCAGTTTGTGTTATAAAATGGGTTTGATTAAAATGATTATTTTGGTAGTTCTTTATCACCAGTTACTATGGCATGGTGAGTTTACTTTGTTTGCTTTTAGAAAGTTTACTTGTCTGTTTAAAAATGTCAAATGTGTTTCTCAGAATTCAGCTGCTTAGTTGAAGATGGATCCTTAGATTTATCCTTGAGTGATGTTGGGAGAGTAGTTGGAGAAAAAGGTTTGTAGACCATTTTGTTTCATAATATATACTCTTGTACTAAGGTAATGAGTTTATACTAATCCATTTACATGGTTGTTGCTTTTGCTATTAGCAAAACTTATTTCTCTTTCTCCCTCTCTCCAGACAATTCTAGCTCTGTCCAACTGCAGGGAACTTTTAGCTCTGAGGGGTCCAGTTCTGTCAATGCCACTTTCAGCCAGGACTATTCTGAGGGGTTGGCTTCTGTGAACGCCACCTTCAGCCAGGACTATTCTGAGGCGTCTGGTTCTGTCAATGCCACCTTCAGCCAGGATGATGCTGAGGCGTCCGGTTCTGGGAACGCCACCTTCAGCCAGGATGATGCTGAGGCGTCCGGTTCTGTTAATGCCACCTTCAGTCAGGATGATGCTGAGGGCTCCGGTTCTGTTAATGCCACCTTCAGCCAGGACGATGCTGAGGGGTCCGGTTCTGGGAACGCCACCTTCAGCCAGGATGATGCTGAGGGCTCCGGTTCTGTTAATGCCACCTTCAGCCAGGACGATGCAGAGGGGTCCGGTTCTGTGAACGCCACCTTCAGCCAGGACGATGCTGAGGGGTCCGGTTCTGTCAATGCCACCTTCAGCCAGGACGATGCTGAGGGCTCCGGTTCTGTGAACGCCACCTTCAGCCAGGATGATGCAGAGGCGTCCGGTTCTGTCAATGCCACCTTCAGCCAGGACGATGCTGAGGGGTCCGGTTCTGGGAATGCCACCTTCAGCCAGGACGATGCTGAGGGCTCCGGTTCTGTGAACGCCACCTTCAGCCAGGATGATGCTGAGGGGTCTGGTTCTGTGAACGCCACCTTCAGCCAGGATGATGCTGAGGGGTCTGGTTCTGTGAACGCCACCTTCAGCCAGGACGATGCTGAGGGCTCCGGTTCTGTGAACGCCACCTTCAGCCAGGATGATGCTGAGGGGTCTGGTTCTGTGAACGCCACCTTCAGCCAGGACTATTCTGAGGGGTCCGGTTCTGTGAACGCCACCTTCAGCCAGGACTATTCTGAGGGGTCCAGTTCTGTGAACGCCACCTTCAGCCAGGACTATTCTGAGGGGTCCAGTTCTGTGAACACCACCTTCAGCCAAGATGATGCTGTGGGGTCTGGTTCTGTGAACACCACCTTCAGCCAAGATGATGCTGAGGGGTCTGGTTCTGTGTACGCCACCTTCAGCTGGGACGATGCTGAGGGGTCCGGTTCTGTCAACGCCGCCGTCCGCTAGCATGATGCTGTGGGATCTATTGTTTTAGCCCCTGTCTATTTAACTTGACATGAGTCAAGATTTTGTGTAACAATAAAATAGTCTTTTTGGAATGGGTTTCATGGTTTGGTTTGTCAATTCATCTTTCTTTTAGATTTAAGGTTTTTCAGCCACTTGGATTAGTTTGTGATGGTTTTATTGTCTTGTGGATGACAGGAGGCCTGTCTTTTGAGGTCCAGTTTTGCCCAAGAAGTCTGAAGTACTGTGTACATTTTTTTTTCTTATTTGTTCTTTGCTTATTTCATTTGCAGCACATGAATGATGTTGCACAATTTGAATATAAATGAATTGGTTAGTTTTGCTTTCAGGATTTGTCGAATGTCCCTAAAGCTCCTCTGGGCTCCGTGAATGAAAGCAATGTGTAATAAAAAAACTGCATTATATAATTCTCAGCTGAGTTCTGCCCATTAGAAAGTGATTCCAGCAGGGGGTGACACAGGCTGTGAAAAAGCAACAGCTAACTTTCATGATGAGGGTGAGCAGAAAAATACATGAAAAAGTAAAAATAAAAAATTTAACTTGAAAATAATTGATTTTGTTTAGAGGGTTTCATCAGTGATAGTTATTTTAAGGGGGAAGAAGAGACCGATTTCTGCCACTGTTTAAAAAAAGAAAAGTGGATCCACTTCAAATGTTGACTACTGTAGATGAAGCTCATATTACACATGTTTTCTATACTTTGTTGATGTATTTTCTTTTGAAAAATGAAGTTGGGCATATCATTCATGTGTTTGGCCTTTTTTGATGAACAAACTAAAAGCCGCAAAACACATTTTGTAGCAGCTCTTGGCTTCTTAATAATGGCAGAGAGTCTCTAACGGGTGCAATCGATTTTTATTCTTCGAGAATCAGCATAAGCACCGTGAAAACTAGAAGTAAACACACAAAAAGCTGGTTAATAAACCTTTGGCACAAATTTTCAAATAAATCCTCACCCCTTTTACAGTGCATCATCATGCATTTGTGTATATGTGCAATGCACATCAGAAGACCTTTAAAGCCATTTTAAAATAACAACACATAAAACAACAATTTGCTCACTAAACGCATGCAACTTTCCTGGTACAAGATACACAACAAAACAATTTCCAGTAACAGACAATGTAGACAATTTACATCCTTAAAGCCTTTCATTCTCTTATACATGGAGCCAACTAATACACACCTCACTCCACTCACCAAGGGTGCAAACTTTAAACTAGCTGCTTTCCTGAATTAGCCGCTAGCTTGATGGTCTCTGAACTAAAACAGCACACAAATGTGTGGACATAAGACAAAGCAACTTCACAAAAACATTGTGAAAACGGAATTACATAAGTAGCCGGTTCGAGCTCGCGTGTCTCTAGTCTCTACGTCTCGGCTACCCCTCTGCGTTGTGTTGTGTTGAATAAAAAACTGGAGTCGAATTGCTGGTTCAGAGGTTCTTTATATGCCTGCATGGGTTGGAAAATGCAGTAATTATTTGTTGCATTCAAAGGAGTGTTTAAATCAGCCTACTCCTCGCTCTGCTCAGACCTCCCGCGGACTGAAGCGAGCTCACAATGCACATTTACAATCTCATTTACAGTAATAAAGAATATAAAGAAAATAGTAATAATTAATATCACATCAGGTGTATCAACAGTCAGTGAAATAACACAATATATATATATATATATATATATATATATATATATATATATATTGACACTAACTAAGCTCATATGATATACATTTTTAAATCACCCACATTCCAGCATTTTATATAACCAATTCGATTGAACACATATAACAAAGAAATCACAAAAACAACTCATAACCATACCTGCATGGGTTGGAAAATGCAGTAATTATTTTTTGCATTCAAAGGAGTGTTTAAATCAGCCTACTCCTCGCTCTGCTCAGACCTCCCGCGGACTGAAGCGAGCTCACAATGCACATTTACAATCTCATTTACAGTAATAAAGAATATAAAGAAAATAGTAATAATTAATATCACATCAGGTGTATCAACAGTCAGTGAAATAACACAATATATATATATATATATATATATATATATATATATATATTGACACTAACTAAGCTCATATGATATACATTTTTAAATCACCCACATTCCAGCATTTTATATAACCAATTCGATTGAACACATATAACAAAGAAATCACAAAAACAACTCATAACCATACCTGCATGGGTTGGAAAATGCAGTAATTATTTGTTGCATTCAAAGGAGTGTTTAAATCAGCCTTCTCCTGTCAAACATTTGAACATAGAAAAGATATCAGCAGACACGCTTCACAGGCCAACTTTCACACTAACATACAACACAACGTGATACTGCATTCACTCGGTTAAACTTTCACTTATGCAGGAAAAACATCTTCAAAAGGAGAGATCACATACTTGTGCATACTCAATTACATTTTAACAAAACCGATCACTTAATTAGTGATTATTTTCACTTATAACACTCTTTCGAACAGGAGTGCACACACCTCGCTCTGCTCAGACCTCCCGCGGACTGAAGCGAGAGCGCGCGCAACGCGCAAATGACGTCACAACTGCGACGAACACAAAACTCATAAAGACATAAAAAAAATTATTTTCTTTTCTTTTCTTACATGCATATGTAGCAGAAAAATTTGGATTTTGTGTGAATTTAAAATGAAACACAAGTTATAATTAATACCTGTTACATTCACCCCCTTCTGAATTCACCAAAATCCCAAAGACTCAACCAACTTGACTGGGGTCTCCAAAATATCTCTACCCATTTCAGCCTGAAAATGCTACCTTCTTAAAAGGTTGAGAGAAATTCAAGGGTGATCAGGCCTAAAAAAACTCCCAGAATAAAATGATGCCTTTTACACCATACCAGGTTTTAAACCACAAATCTTCAAGTCAAATGTATAACATCTATGTCACATCAAATGAATTGCTTTACAGCCACAGGGATAATGCTCAAGTGTATCAGAGAATATGAACTTAGACTATAGAATAACTCTTAAAACAAGGTGAGTAGTGACTGGGACTTTCTACCCAATGTGTTTGTAAGTGATTTAATTTTTACCGGTCTTTGTGCCATAGATTCAATAAGACGATTGACCTTCTTAACCACTCTTCCAGCACGTGTAACTCGTTCTTGAGTATTTTCTACACCCTGGGTGTCTCGGCCTCTAGTCTCTGAACTAGGCTGTTCTGTATTGGGCATATCTCTTTCCTCCACTATGGGATTGGCTCTTTCCTCCACTCTGGGATTGTCTCTTTCCTCCACTATGGGATTGGCTCTGTCACAATCAAGACTAAAACAGTCCCTTTGATAATTAAAAGGCTCTGTAATATGACTGTCATTATCACAAAGCTTCTCAGAACAATCACCATCTTGACTCTGCTGTTCTCCCTCAGTATGGAACTGCACAGATCCAGTTTCACTTTGTGAGGTTTGACCCAGGGAATGTTCTGTTTCATCTAATACCCAGAGGCTTGTCCGTCTCTCTGAACTTTCACTTTCCAAGCAATCTGCAAGATCCTGGGGCTGCTGATGAGCAGCTGACTCCCCATCATCATCACAGTCATCGAGATACGGGTTACTGGCTCCTCCAAGTTCCGTCTGAATGGGTAAGAAGCTGATGTTCAACAAAAGATTGCGAAGTACAAGTCTCTTAGTTCCTTTTTCATCCTGTACCATGTAGGTATGCGTCTGGGGATTCCGGTTGATGACAACATACAGGGTTGACTCCCACTTGTCGGCAAGTTTTCTCCTCCCCCTCTCTCCCTTATTAGCAATCAGCACACGATCTCCAACGCTTAGGTGAGTGCCCTTTACTCTTTTGTTATATCCCTGAGCTTGCTTTTTCTGTTCTTTGACAGCATGCTGCTGTGCAATAGTTGCTGCTTCATGGAGATGAGAGAGTAATGTCTTGGCGTGACTACCATAATCAACCACCACAGGATCTCGGAGTACCTGTTTGAACATCACATCTACCGGAAGTCTCGGCACACGGCCAAACATGAGATAAAAAGGTGAAAAACCTGTTGTTTCATGCACAGTAGCATTATAAGCAAATGTTAGGGTCTGGATTTGTTGGGGCCACTGATGCTTAGCTTTGAGAGGCAAAGAACGCAACATAGCTCCTAGAGTCCTATTAAATCGTTCAGTTCCCCCATTGCCCATGGGATGATATGCTGTGGTGTGCGACTTAGCCACTCCTGACAATTTAAGTAGCTCTGCGATCAAACCACTCTCAAAATTAGCACCCTGGTCGGTGTGTATACGTTCAGGAAAGCCATAGACGCAGAAAATGTGATCCCACAGCTTCCTGGCCACTTGCTTAGCTTTCTGTTTGCACATGGAAATGCGTGAGCTAATTTTGTAAAGTGGTCCGTGACTACCATGTAGCAACAATGACATCTGCTTTTCACATTAAGTGAATCATGTGATGTCGAACACATCTTCTTTGTCCAAACAGCGCTGGTTAATAATTCCCCACGGAATAATTCACCAGTGCCGGGGTGTCTGTCGCCCCCCCCCCAGTTCAGCGCGGACTCCCTGTGACTTTTACAACCTCACAGACTCGTGACATTCCAGAACACACACACACACACACATACACACACACACACACACACACACACCAACATCCTTTGTGTAACTTAACATCCTTTAAGGTATGCAACTCAGAGTTGCATCTGAACTTCCTGTATGCATGTGTGATTAATGTTGTTTGGATCATATAGTTATGATCTTCGAGTGTTTGGCTCTGAAATGTATTCACTGAAAGAAGGTTCCTCGATAGTGTCTTGTAACCCGACCTCGACCTGGTCATAAACTTTATGACTCCAAAGCTGCAGCTCAGCCAGTCCTTCTGCAAGCCAACATTCCAGACCTTTCCACACATATGATCCAATAGCAATGTTTTTGATATGTATTTTTATGTGTGTATAATTGGCCAGATAATGTCTGAGGTATCTATGCAACGTTATTATGTTAATCAAAATCACTATGCTAAGTGATTATGAGGAAATTATGTAACCCTGTATTTCTTTCATGCAAAAACGTCATTCGAGGTGTCAATGTAATGGGAAAAACACGTCGGAGTCGAATCTTGACTGCAAAGTACAATAATATGCATTTATTCCAGGAAATGCCATATTTCTAAATATGAATGTTATTTTCGACCTCTCACATGACAGTCAAAGTGGGGGTTTCTTCACAAACAAAGAATCTTCCCGCTTCAGATCAGAGGATCCGATTAGTCCTCCACGAAAAAGGAGGCGTACACGGGATTCCCTTAAAAGTCCGAACCCTCTCTGAATTCTTTCTCTTATCCCTTATCTCTCTCTCAACTCATCCAACTTCTCTTGATCCTCTCCCCGGCGCAGCGCTTCTCCAAGGAACATCTGAAGGAGGCCCTGGCCTTCTCCATCGAACGAACCCATGTTCGAGTCGTAGCTGCCGGTCTTTGCAACTAAGATTTCCAGCCTCTCCTATCCCGGGAGACGAATCTGAACTTTCTCGGTAACATCACATTCAGTGAGCCTTTCAAGCTTCCCGCGACACCGGAAGACGCAGCAGAAACAGGACACCATCCTCGCTTCTTGCATCAGCTTCAGCCTGACCAGAAAGAGCACTCGCAAGTATATTGATTCCTATAAAAGCTGTTCCAGGTGTCTAGGTCTTAGGTCTGTGAACTAAGTTACCCTCTATCTTCCCTCTATATCTTTCTTTCTTTCATCTCATTTTCATTCTGATCACGCTATGTTTATGTTTTTGTTCGGTTAAATGTTTATTTGTTTGTTTGCATTTTTACGTACGTTTATGTTTGTAGTTTATATAATCTCTAGTGTGTGCCATTTTATTAATAAACCCATGTATACTTTTAATTGTCTCTGTGTTTGAAAACCCACCTTATAAAGTCAATGAAATTTAAAGATCTAAGCTACAAGCTCGATATAAACTACATTTAGTAGGTCTTAATTCAGAAACTCAGTAAGTTTGATATTCGTGGCCAGAAGATAAAACTTTCTTGGAGTTTGAAAAGGGATACCCCCTTCTTAACTGTAATGATCAGACAGTACAGAACAAGGTAATCTCGATAATTGATAAAATAAATGTACATGCGACTTATGAATTATGACCATGAGTCATAAATATTAATATTTCCAAAATTCCCTATATTCTTGAGCTAATTCACATTTACCCCGAGTCGTTTATTGTTAGATATATTATGGTGGAGAATGCGGGCAGTTTCAAACTTTATTTGATGGACAAATTCAGTTTCAGTTGAATGTGTATTATGGCTGTTAATAATGGTACACGCGCGTTTTGAATTGTGAGATAAGTCGCTAAGGCGAACTCACCCAGCTGATGGCGGGCACAAAGCCAGCCCAGCTCTGCTAAAACTGCAGTTCATGACATTACATCTGTCTCTGTAAAGACGAAGCAAAACTCTTTGCAGTTGATACATGTAACATGATTTAAACCGACTAAATAAAGACGAAGGAATTTTTTTTAGTGCGAGGACGTAAATCTGAACTGAGCCGATCCTCAGTTTCAGTCGTAATAGGCCTTAGTAATACGTTAACGATAAACTCCTGGTCAGAAATTGGTCTCGCGATCCAATTTTGAAAACCTATGCATTATCATAAAGTGCTATTTTGATTAATGTTTATGGGAGGTGGAACAGATGCAATAATTCCTGTTCACAGCTGTAGTAATTAAACAGAAGTCTAATGCCTGCTTGCTCACAGCTCTATTAAGTAAAACAGAAGAAATAATTCCTGTTCACAGATGTTTAATTCCTGTCGTGCTCACGGCTCTATTAATTAAAACAGAAGTATTAATACCTGTTTTTATTTGAACCGTTTAATGTATAATGTGTAAGTAAAACAGAAGAAATAATTCCTGTTCACAGATGTTTAATTCCTGTCGTGCTCACCGCGCTATTAAATTAAAACAAGAAGTTTTAATTCCTGTTTTTATTGTAAACCATATATAATGTGTAATTGGAGACCAGTTTTATGAATTAAGAAAACAGATGATAATCCCTGTTCTTCTTCTTTAAACCGTCTCATGTGTATAATGTATAATGTGTAATTCCTGTTAGTCACATGTTGTGAAACTCGCGTCATTTTTCCGCATGCAACAGAGCGCAAAATGCTCGTGATTCCACAGATAAAAAAAATAAAAAAAACTGCTGAATCACGCCACTGACCAACACTAGAGGGCAGCCTTTAGGTGTGTGGCAGTTCTCAAATTACGCGCCCCCAACCGACGTCATCCTGCGTGAGCGTCGCCTCCCACTGACGTCAGCCTGCACGAGCGCAATTACGCCATCTGGTGGACGCTCTCAGATAATACCGGCTTTCATTTTTCTGCTAACAATTTTCCTTTTTCTCTCCCCCGAGGATGGAATGAATGGTTTGACTCTCAAATATTCACCTGCATTCAAAGCTTAGCTTATGCTGATATTATTTGGAGTTAGACAATTCTTCTTTTCTGTTTTTGACTGTCACACTTTAAAGTGAAGTTCGAAAAAAAAAACTTTTCGAATTAAAAACTTGGGTTTGATTCACTCAGTTAATTGATAGTCCACCTAGGAGGAAGCACGCCACCGTGTGGCCAGCTTGGGTTGACGTATCAATATCTGTTTCACCCCCAGTCTGCAGTGAAGTGTCTCAACATTGCTACCCTTCTCGTTTGATTATTTTATAATCAATACTAATAACTTCAGTGTTATTGTAAGGATTATAGGAAGTCATTCTGATTTTGTTTTTCAGTTTAATTATTGTATAATTAGTATTGATACTCCACTGTTATCATTCTAATTTTCTTTTCTTCTTTATTATTATTGGGACCTCTCCTTGCATGCTTATTTGAATTTTAATTTAAACTAGTTTGAATTTTAATTTAAATTGTGTTCACTAACAACCAGGTGGACCACGGAGAAGGAATACGCCCCTTTCCCTTGTGGCACTAACCCACTGCAGGGCCTATCCCTCTGCCTGCGTCCCAAGCCTGTGTTGTTTATTTGAATTTTATTTCATTGATCATTTTTTTCTCTTTCCCCAGCCTTTTCAAAGGGGGGGTAGGTTATTCCGATAATTAACCATCGGTTATCATAATTCCTTTGCATTGTATCATTATTTTAGTAAAGTCTTTGCCTCTGACCCCTGCATACATATTTACTCAATTTGATGAAAACAGAAAGCCTTAATTCACTTTAAGTCTAACCTCTTAATCCCTTATTGTGTATCTATTGGCAGGACACAGTCAGTGCACTGTGGTGATCCGAAAGTCATCTTTGGTGGTTTCCGGTGGGCGGGGGTCATCTGTCCGGCGTTACTGACACTGCGCTCCGTCTGGTGTTGGGACCGTCGGAGAGTCTGACCGCGCCCGCTGGTTTCCACCTGGATGACCTCTATTCACCCCAGGTAAACTGAGATTTGATAAAACCCATCTTTCGAGGTCCTGTCCCGATAATCCACGCATCTCCTGGCCCTATCAGGAACTCTAGCAGCGTTAATAGGCTTAGGCCTCTTTACTTTCTAAAAAAATTTTTTTAACACTCCCCGTGTTATTGTTTGTGACATTTCATTGCAGACCAATTCAGAATCAGAATCAGAATCAGAAAGAGCTTTATTGCCAAGTATGCTTGCGCATACGAGGAATTTGTCTTGGTGACAGCTTCCAGTACACATACAATATAAAGTGACAAGACAAGTGACAAGTAACATAGGTATAAATAAAAAATAGAAAAAATAAAAATAAAATAAAAATAAAAGATTATAAATTATAAATATAATATAAAGTTATAAGGTGCTATAATGAAATGTCTGAGGGAAGTATTGCACATGTTTGTTCCACAGTAGGGGAACATTTAAGTGTTCATGAGGTAGATGGCCTGGGGAAAGAAACTTTTCCTGTGTCTGGTTGTTTTTGTGCTCGGTGCTCTGTAGCGTCGACCAGACGGTAACAGTTCAAACAGAAAGTGTGCTGGGTGTGACGGGTCCAGAGTGATTTTGCGAGCCCTTTTACTCACTCTGGATGAGTGCAGTACTTTGAGTGTGGGAAGGGTAGTGCCAGTGATTCGCTCAGCAGTCCGAACTATCCGCTGTAGTCTACGGAGGTCGGTTTTGGTAGCAGAGCCGAACCAGACGGTGATGGAAGTGCAGAGGATGGACTGGATGACAGCTGAGTAGAACTGTACGAGCAGCTCCTGTGGCAGGTTGAATTTCCTCAGCTGACGCAGGAAGTACAGTCTCTGTTGGGCTTTCTTCACAATAGAGTCTATGTGAGTGTCCCACTTCAGATCCTGAGAGATGGTGGTGCCCAGGAACCTGAATGACTCTACTGCAGTCACAGTGCTGTCCATGATGGTGAGTGAAGGGAGTGCAGGGGGGTTTCTCCTGAAGTCCACGATCATCTCCACTGTTTTGAGCGTGTTCAGCTCCAGGTTGTTATAACTGCACCAAAGAGCCAGCTGCTCCACCTCCTGTCTGTACGCAGACTCGTCACCGTTCCGGATGAGTCCGATAACAGTAGTGTCGTCCGCAAACTTCAGGAGCTTGACAGAGGTGTCTTTAGAGGTGCAGTCATTTGTGTACAGGGAGAAGAGCAGTGGTGAGAGAACACATCCCTGTGGAGCACCGGTGCTGATGGTGCGGCTGTCGGACGTGATTTTGCCCATTCTGACTAGCTGTTGTCTGTCTGTCAGAAAGCTGGTGATCCATTGACAGATGGAGCTAGGGACAGAGAGCTGGGTCAGTTTGGTCTGGAGCAGTGATGGGACGATGGTGTTGAAGGCAGAACTAAAGTCCACGAACAGAATCCTTGCATAGGTCCCTGGTTTGTCCAGATGTTGTAGGGTGTAATGCAGTCCCATATTGACCACATCATCCACAGACCGGTTTGCTCTGTAGGCAAACTGCAGGGGGTCCAGCAAGGGTCCAGTGATGTCCTTCAGATATGCTAACACCAGTCTTTCGAATGACTTCATGGCCACAGATGTTAAGGCAACAGGTCTGTAGTCATTGAGTCCTGTGATCTTTGGTTTCTTCGGGATTGGGATGATGGTGGAGCGTTTAAAGCAGAAAGGGACTTTGCACTGCTCCAGTGATCTGTTGAAGATCAGTGAGAAGATAGAGGCCAGCTGGTCAGCGCAGGTTTTCAGACAGGCTGGTGAAACACCGTCTGGGCCTGGTGCTTTCCTTCTCTTCTGTTTCCTGAAGATCTGACGCACATTATCCTCACTGATCTGAAGTGCAGGGGGGGAGGGGAGGGGGATGGCTGGAGGTGTTGATGGCTGTGTAGAGAGATGGTCAGGGCGGGTATGGGGTGTCTGATCGGGGGTCTCAAATCTACAGTAAAAGACATTCAGCTCGTTCGCAAGATGCTTGTTGCTGTCGATGCTGGGGGATGGTGTCTTGTAGTTGGTAATGTCTTTCAGGCCTTTCCACACTGATGCAGGGTCGTTGGAGGAAAACTGGTTTTCCAGCTTTTTGGCATAGCTCTTCTTAGCCACTTCAATCTCCTTTGTCAATGTGTTCCTGGCCTGATTATACAAGATCCTATCCCCACTCCTGTAGGCATCTTCTTTGACCTGACGAAGCTGTCTGAGTTTTGGTGTGAACCATGGTTTATCATTGTTGAATGATAAGTAAGTCCTGGTAGGGATGCATAAATCCTCACAGAAACTGATGTATGATGTTACAGTCTCTGTGAGCTCGTCCAGATCGCTGGCAGCAGCTTCAAAAACACTCCAGTCAGTGCATTCAAAACAGGCTTGTAAGACCTGCTCTGTGTCGTTGGTCCATCTCTTTACAGTCCTTATTACTGGCTTAGCAGTTTTAAGTTTTTGCCTGTAAGTTGGTAGAAGATGAACCAGGCAGTGATCGGAAAGTCCTAGAGCTGCTCTGGCGACGGAGCGATATGCATCCTTTGTTGTGGTGTAGCAATGGTCCAAAATATTATTGTCTCTGGTGGGGCATGTAATGTGCTGTTTGAATTTAGGCAGTTCACGTGTGAGTTTTGCCTGATTAAAGTCTCCGAGAATGATAAGAACAGAGTCCGGGTGTTGTTGTTCTGTTTCTGTGATCAGATCAGCCAGCTGTTGCAGCGCCGTACTCACGTGTGCTTGCGGTGGAATGTAAACACTGATGAGAACGAGCGAGGAAAACTCCCGCGGCGAGTAGAACGGCTTACAGTTAATGAAAAGCACTTCCACATCAGGACAGCACATCTTCCTTAACACAGTTACATCAGTACACCACCTTCTGTTGATGTAAAAGCATGTCCCACCACCGCGCGTTTTCCCCGTTGACTCCATATCGCGATCCGCTCTGAACAGCTGAAAGTCCGGTAGATGTAACGCGCTGTCCGGAATGGCTTCGTTCAGCCAGGTTTCCGTGAAACACAGAGCAGCAGAGTTGGTAAAGTCCTTGTTTTTGCGTGAGAGCAGAAGTAGTTCGTCCATTTTGTTAGGGAGAGAGCGGACATTCGCCAGATGGATGCTAGGCAGCGCCGTTCTGAATCCGCGCTGCCTGAGCTTCACGAGTGTGCCGGCTCGCTTCCCACGCCTGCGCGTCTTATACTGTTTCCACAGTGCAGCGGCGCAACCGACGACAATGTTCCGCAAAACGCCAGAAGAATCAAAAACTGGTTGGTGATCAGTTGGTGTGCACTGCCGAATGTTCAGCAGTTCGTCCCTGGTATAACTGATAGCGAATGACAAACATAAAACAGGACAAACTAACAAAAACAGTGTAACAACTGGAGAGCTCAACACCGAGGCAGCCATCCGCGGCGCCATCTTGGATTCACTTCCTTGTGTTGTGTTTCCCTCTGATCTTCCCTACCTTCAACCTTGTCTCTTTCTCCACTCTGTTGTGATTTGTTTCTTTCATTTCACTTAGACACAGAACCTAAGAGAGACCCCAGGAAAGCTGAACAATAGAGTGACGATCAAAGCGGGCGTCGCTAAAATGACCCCCAGGCTACCGCCTGTCCAAATCTCTATTGTGGGTTTTACCCATACCCATGAAATTGGCTCCGCTAACTGTCGACATCAGTTAGCCCCGAAATTCTCATAAACGGCATAGCCCGTATGAGTGTAGCTCATTAACCCTATAAACAAACTTGCATTGTGTCTCTTTTTGTGTGTGCTGTGCTTCTCTCACCACAGTAAGCAGAGATGTCGAGCTCACCCAGTCCCGCAGTCCGCTGGCACGACCTCGAGACGTGGCTGCGAGAAATGATGGCAACCATTCTGCCCCAGGATGCCGCTGACCCACAGTACCTGGACCAGTTTGAGACCTACGATCCAACCCAGAAGTACGACCACGAGCAGCTAGCCAAAATCTTCGGAAAACTCGCACTCAACCTCGTCACCAAGGCCCGGGCCAGCGAAAGGACCAACCTCGACCTGGAGCAGAAGGCAGCCGCCCTACAGCTCCAGGCCACAGAAGCCCTGAAGGACCGAGCTCACACACAGAGTCGGCTAGACCAACTAATCTTCCTGACCGAGGAAGAGGACGAAACGGACACAACGCTACAACAGGAAGTTGAAAGACTTCAAAATGCCCTGGACGATCTTCATCGGCACACAGATCAAAGACAGCAGTCAGAGGAAAACACCAGGAAGGAACTCAACGAAAGGCTCCAACGGGCTGAAGCTCTCCTTGAGAGAGCAGAGATTGAAATCCATCGGCTCATTCAGCAGAGACACGATCTCAGAGACGAACTTGACATTGTTCGCAGAGAACTGAGACATTCTTACAGACTTAACAGTGACCGGGAAGGGGAAGAACATCTCACACCATTTCCCCCTTCCAGCGAGTCCACGCCTGTCAGCCAAACACCAAAAGCTAAAGGGGGCGGAGCTGCAAAGGGTCAGAATCCTCTCCAGACGGATTGGGCCCCCAGCAACAGCTCTCCTCCAACAAGCCTTGACAAGCTGGCCAGAAACATTCCTACGTTTGCCGGAGACTGCAGTGTTCATGCGTACCTTCAAGACATTGACTTTCACCTGCAAACTGTCGCCAACGCGACAGCTTGGGACAAATTGTACCTGGTAAGAATCACCTCAAGCAGAGATGTGCGTAGTTTTCTGGATCGCCAACCAGAGACTGTCAAAGCAGATTACAAGCAACTGCGACAAGCTTTGATCCGTGAATTCTCTGACCCAGAATCAGACCAAGGGTTTATCACGGCATTTGACGTCAAACAGGCCCGACTTGAACACCCACACTCCTACTATGGCCGACTCCGACAAACGTTCTTCGGAGCAATCAACACACCACATATGGAAGAAGATATAACCTTTAGAACTTTGTTTCTGCGGAATCTGCATAGCACCGTGAGTAAACATCTCGGTGTGCTCGTCTGCCCACGAACCATGTCTATTCGAAAACTCAGAGACTTAGCCCACAAGGCTTACACCAAGCAAAGGGCTATGGATGAAAAGACTGTAAAAACACACACAATCTACTCCGTCTCTGAGCACTGCTCAGAGTTAGACACAGAAATTGTCCAACAACCCCTCAGTCACAGACCTTACCACAGAGAATCAACACCGTTCCAGGCCAGCAGATGGCAGCACGACGGTGACGGTGCTCATCCAAAGCATCGGACCGAGCGCTCGGAAAGATTCTGGAACCAGCACCACCCGCCGTCCAGAACTCCAAGCCCAGACCGTCGAACCTGGAACCACTCTCCCCAGAACACTGGTGAGCCCGAGTCTTCTTACACAACAGATGAAGACAGTGCAGCCACGTCTGACACAGACACAGAAAACGAACACTAACACCGACTGCTTCAAGGTCATGACTGAACCGCAGCTGAGTAACCAAACCAATGTCTGCGCCACATACAGACAACCCACCCACCCACCCTAACGATTGCAGTGATTACACAGCACAAACGAACTTTACCAACTACACTGCACGCCTCAGAGCCGCTTACGCTACCTCCGCTGTGTACAAAAAAAAAAGTCATGCGGGCCTCTGATGAACAGACTTTTCCTATGCCACCACTTACCCCTCCACCACCCTCGCAGGCCATCTGAGCTCACTAACAACCAGTGCCTCAAACAGCTGTCTGCCACCACGCACATTTTGCGTTCACAGGACTTCAATACGCATTGTGCACCTGTTGCCATCACAGCGCCACAGCTTGTAAGGCCACAAAGCACAAGGGGGGGGGGGGGGGGGGGGGGGGGCAGGCGTAACAATGACGCCACATGTGCCAAAAAGCCATGCATGGGACATCAAAGCATGTGGCATACCAACCTCAGCGAACCAAAAAGACTGCCCTAAACCAACCAAGGACGACCCTCGCTGAAATTTTTCCTCCCATTCTCTCTCTCTCTCCCTTTTGCCTCTAACTGGATGCTGTGGTGGTTCGCGAGAAAGCAGCCACGATCGGACATCACCTCACCAGGTCCGGCATCTGGCATCGCATGGAGAGAGCAGCCCCGACTCCTGACTACCAAGGCAGGACCCACACTCAGAAAGTGTACGTTCGACTCAAACCCAGCAACGTCGAAAGAGCACACTACCTCAACACAGCAAACATAGTCACAGTAAGACGGCCTGTGACCGAAATTCAGACCGAACTTCCACAGCCACTGTAACTCACGACCAGCATGACACTGCCACACGTGTCAACATGCTCAACCAGAGTATGTCGATTCAAGTACCAACAGGTGCCATCCCACACCTTGGTGACCTGTCATGGTACCATCTTACGAAAACACCCTGAGCCAGACAGCACTGGAACTCCCATCCTCCAAGAACTACAACTTCACCTTAGATCCAGAACTGGACCTCTGGTTTGAGGAAAGGGGGGGGTCCCAACTCATGAACATGGCTCCTGTCAACACAGCCCTCCAAGCATGGGCAACCGCCCAGCCTGAATACCTCACCTGTGTCCAAATCTGGACCACAGCTGACACGGTGCTGTGTCTCTCCACGGTCACCGACCACGCCCCGACACTCGTCTTGGCTTTCATCCTGTACAGGACTCAACGAGATGTGAACATCTACAGCCAAGCTCACGAAAGCCGTGTCCAAGGTCTCAGAGGGAATCCCCGGAAAGGGGGTGCCAAGTCAGAGACCACGCCGAACCTCATCGAGCTGAATCCTCAGCTTCTAAGGACCACCTGCTATCCTACCATCATGATCCACCTGCTACACGACCATCAGGATTCACCTGTCATCCATTGTGCTAATTTGTTGTTCGATGAAGTCCATCCCCGGTCTTCATCTAACAAAAAGGGGGAATTATGTAGCAACAATGACATCTGCTTTTCACATTAAGTGAATCATGTGATGTCGAACACATCTTCTTTGTCCAAACAGCGCTGGTTAATAATTCCCCACGGAATAATTCACCAGTGCCGGGGTGTCTGTCGCCCCCCCCCCCCCCCCCAGTTCAGCGCGGACTCCCTGTGACTTTTACAACCTCACAGACTCGTGACATTCCAGAACACACACACACACATACACACACACACACACACACACACACACACCAACATCCTTTGTGTAACTTAACATCCTTTAAGGTATGCAACTCAGAGTTGCATCTGAACTTCCTGTATGCATGTGTGATTAATGTTGTTTGGATCATATAGTTATGATCTTCGAGTGTTTGGCTCTGAAATGTATTCACTGAAAGAAGGTTCCTCGATAGTGTCTTGTAACCCGACCTCGACCTGGTCATAAACTTTATGACTCCAAAGCTGCAGCTCAGCCAGTCCTTCTGCAAGCCAACATTCCAGACCTTTCCACACATATGATCCAATAGCAATGTTTTTGATATGTATTTTTATGTGTGTATAATTGGCCAGATAATGTCTGAGGTATCTATGCAACGTTATTATGTTAATCAAAATCACTATGCTAAGTGATTATGAGGAAATTATGTAACCCTGTATTTCTTTCATGCAAAAACGTCATTCGAGGTGTCAATGTAATGGGAAAAACACGTCGGAGTCGAATCTTGACTGCAAAGTACAATAATATGCATTTATTCCAGGAAATGCCATATTTCTAAATATGAATGTTATTTTCGACCTCTCACATGACAGTCAAAGTGGGGGTTTCTTCACAAACAAAGAATCTTCCCGCTTCAGATCAGAGGATCCGATTCGTCCTCCACGAAAAAGGAGGCGTACACGGGATTCCCTTAAAAGTCCGAACCCTCTCTGAATTCTTTCTCTTATCCCTTATCTCTCTCTCAACTCATCCAACTTCTCTTGATCCTCTCCCCGGCGCAGCGCTTCTCCAAGGAACATCTGAAGGAGGCCCTGGCCTTCTCCATCGAACGAACCCATGTTCGAGTCGTAGCTGCCGGTCTTTGCAACTAAGATTTCCAGCCTCTCCCATCCCGGGAGACGAATCTGAACTTTCTCGGTAACATCACATTCAGTGAGCCTTTCAAGCTTCCCGCGACACCGGAAGACGCAGCAGAAATAGGACACCATCCTCGCTTCTTGCATCAGCTTCAGCCTGACCAGAAAGAGCACTCGCAAGTATATTGATTCCTATAAAAGCTGTTCCAGGTGTCTAGGTCTTAGGTCTGTGAACTAAGTTACCCTCTATCTTCCCTCTATATCTTTCTTTCTTTCATCTCATTTTCATTCTGATCACGCTATGTTTATGTTTTTGTTCGGTTAAATGTTTATTTGTTTGTTTGCATTTTTACGTACGTTTATGTTTGTAGTTTATATAATCTCTAGTGTGTGCCATTTTATTAATAAACCCATGTATACTTTTAATTGTCTCTGTGTTTGAAGACCCACCTTATAAAGTCAATGAAATTTAAAGATCTAAGCTACAAGCTCGATATAAACTACATTTAGTAGGTCTTAATTCAGAAACTCAGTAAGTTTGATATTCGTGGCCAGAAGATAAAACTTTCTTGGAGTTTGAAAAGGGATACCCCCTTCTTAACTGTAATGATCAGACAGTACAGAACAAGGTAATCTTGTTAATTGATAAAATAAATGTACATGCGACTTATGAATTATGACCATGAGTCATAAATATTAATATTTCCAAAATTCCCTATATTCTTGAGCGAATTCACATTTACCCCGAGTCGTTTATTGTTAGAACCAACACATCAACAGAGTTCTGCCTAGAGTCTTCTGCGCTCCAGAAATCCAAACATACCAATTCCATGGGTGCTGAGGTTCTGATACTCTCCAACGGGGCTCTAGCAGATGGCTCAGGTGATTTAGCGAGAATGTATCTCTGGCAACATTTAACATAAGACTTGATGTCTTGCTCCATCTTCGGCCAGTAGAATCTCTGCCTTGCTAAATGAAGCGTTCTCGCTTGCCCTTGATGTCCAGCGAGGTCATGAATCCCACTTAACGCTTTGGCTCTAAGACTCTGAGGGAGCACAAATTGATATCTCTTGTGCTTACTCAATTGGTCATTGATTACTCGATAGAGTATGCCATCCAGGAAGGTAAGTCTCTCCCATTGTTTGCTGAGGGAAAGAGCACTTGGGTTGAGGTTCGCTTTTTCACGTCTGGAAGGTCTTCTCTTACGAGTCACAAAAGGAACAACCACAGATATGTTAGGATCCTGTTCCTGTCTTTGTTGAAGTTCTTGTAGGGAGAATTCAGGAAATGTGTCCAGACTTGGTGGGGCGAACTGCTGAACAGATTGGATCAACTGGACTGCTCTAGACTCCGCTGCCAGCTCCCAGTTGTCATGAGCTTCACAAATGGCATGAACGTCGCCAACACCGCAAGTACCCGAGCTAGCCACTGGAAAGATCTCTCCTGGGTCAGTCTCCGACCCCTGCTGCTGACATTGAACTTTGAGTCGGAAGGTATCCTGGATCCCTTCCTCACTAAATCCTTCAGCTTCAGACAGCAACCTCTCATACTGTTCATTTAGCAGCCTATGACCGATTGTCTTTGAAAAAGGGTCTCGACTAAGAGCATCAGCCACAATGTTCTTGTTGCCTGCTATGTGATGTATCTCAAAGGTATAAGGGGCTAACTTCGCGACCCAGCATTGTTCGCAGGCATCAAGCTTCGGTTTAGTCATTATATACGTTAGAGGATTATTATCCGTCCAAACGGAGAATGTGTGTCCTTTAAGCCAATGACTAAACTTCTCGCAGACACTCCACTTTAGGGCCAAGAATTCTAGACGGTGGGCTGGATATCGCCTCTGTGAAGCACTAAGTGTTTTACTCGCAAAAGCGATGGGCCTTGCTTTGTCCTCCCCCAGGGGTATTTGAGACAATACCGCCCCTAAACCATCTAGAGAAGCATCTATGGACAGGATCAAGGGTCTTGAAAAATCAGGATGCGCCAGGACAGCTTATCCTTCAGAGCACTGAAACTTGCATCACACTCCACTGTCCAGTCGGAGGGCTTTAGTTTTCTGAATGTACCAGCCTTTCTTGTGACATTTCCTCTTCCCTTCCTCTTCTGACCAGCAGTGAGGGCAAACAATGGTCTGGCAATGGCGGAACAACAGGATATGAAATGTTGATAATAAAAGACCATCCCCAGAAAAGATTTAACTCTTTTTACAGAAGGAGTAACTCCGTCATCCTCCATAAGATCATCTTTGGTCATGCGGGAAATCACGCCCACCTTTTCTGGGTCCACAGCAACCCCACCCCCTTCAATGATGTGTCCCAAAAACCTCACGGAAGTGCGCATAAGGTGACACTTTTTCGGGCTCAACTTGAGATTATGTTGGCGGAGTCTCTGGAATACCACATCAAGCCTACTCAAGGCTTCCTTTTCAGTGGCTGCAAACACTAGCAAGTCATCCAAGTAACACAATAGCTGGCTGAAGTTCATGTCAACAAATATACTCAACATCATTCGCATAAATGAAGCCGGACTATTGCACAGACCTTGTGGCATACGATTGTACTCATGCAATCCAAGTGGTGTGGTGAATGCTGTGTATTTTTTATCCTCCTCATGCATGGGGATGTTATAGAAGCCGGAGGTCAAGTCCATAGTGCTAAAATAGACATTTCTGCCCAGAGCTGCCAGACAATCTGATTGATGCGTGAGTGGGTGTGCGTCTTTTAGAGTCCTTGCATTGAGCCACCTAAAGTCGGTGCAAATTCTCAAACTACCATCCTTCTTCCATACCATCACCAGAGGTGATGCAAATTCGCTGGTGGATTTCCTTATTATGCCCTGATCCTCCATTTCTGTCAAGACCTGCCTCAATTTTTGGTAATGAGCTGGTGGAACTCTACGGTAAGGAAGGCGGAATGGTCGTTCATCCATCAGGCGGATGCGATGAGAGAAGCCTTTTGCCTCACCACAATCCAAAGCATGTTTCGAGAAGATGTCATTATAGCTGACTAAAAGCTGAACTAGCTCCCTTTTGATAGAGTGACTGATTTGGCACGACTTGAGGTCTATTTCTTTCAAACCAACTTCTGCAAGTTTCTTCTCAACATCCTCACCGCTTGCTTCGGAATAACTCATTACTTGATCACTAGCCTTAACCCTCTGAGGTCGGCAAACGCGCCCCCGCGCTTTGCTGGATTTTCTTCACATTGTAGCACAATAAACTTAAATTACTCCGTCATTTATGGTCATAAAGAAAAAAGAAATATAAAAAAAGAATCTGTGATATTTCTACTTTTGTATGTGTCCACTTACAATCAAATCAAAACATTGTGCTTTTGTAAAATAAAGAAAATAAACAGGGTGTGCGTTCTGCCTCTCCGTCGCGGTGAACTTTTTTTTCTTGAGCACGTCTATAAACTGAAACAAAACTCATCGAATACTTGTCACACATTTATGAGCCATATACCTTTATACACATTTAAGTGTGTACTTTTAAATGATCGGATTCAAACTGAAAACAAATATTCTCTGTTTAAGTAATTTGTATAAAACCAACAGGATGTCCAGTATCTCAAACGCTTGCTAATTACTTTTAATTCGACCACGCCCACTCGCGCAAAAGTGATTCACATGCAAATCGTCCACATGGAACGCGAACGCCCTCGTTACCTCAAACACAAAACACCAAAAAACTTCACAAGTCTCTGCTTTTCGTCGAGTTTGGAAGACACGTCTGAGCTTACATTGGATTTAACTCAGAAGAAGAAGAACGCGATTTGAAGACAAGAAAGATGTAAGGTAAGAAATTCTTACTTATTAGTTTATGGTATTGTTGCATAAACTTCACATTGCAGTTGAACTGTTGCTAGATATATGGTGAATATTATACTATTTAGACCCGTGTTTACTGTTAAATACTGTTTGTGGATATCTGCTCAAACATAGATATGTATAACCATAATGTTTAATATTTTGGAGCGCGATCGCGTTTGAATGTATCATATTTTGGAGCGCGATCGCGTTTGAATGTATCATATTTTGGAGCGCGATCCCGTTTGAATGTATCATATTTTGGAGCGCGATCGCGTTTGAATGTATCATATTTTGGAGCGCGATCGCGTTTGAATTAGAGCTTAAATCGGGCCCAAAAAATCAAGCCCGACCCAACCCGAGCCCGAGCACGTTGTGTCCGAGCCCGGCCCGACCCGACACGTTCACTGTAATTATGAGCCCGAGCCCGATTTAAACCCGACCATTTTTAATATATGGGCCGTTATAACCAGGGGCGGCGCCAGAATTTTTTTAAGCAGGTGCTGCTGTGCTCATTCAGGCTACAGGGGGAGCTGCGCAGTTATATATATTATATAAATACTATTAATAAATGACCAAAAATTGGCCACTCAATATTCAATATTCAATTATTTTAATTATCACAATTAAAGTTTTAATTTTATTAAATTGAACAAGCACAACATTCAGCATTCAATCAAATATTCTTAAAGATTTATTATTATTAATAATGTTACTTCAACATATTGTTATTTCAACATAATATGTGTGAGCAACAAGCAAGATGTGCATTTGTAAATTCGGTGACAGCATATGTTACGAGTTTCAAATGGTGTGACCGCGGCGCGCCGGCGACTTCATGTCATGATTATAATGTCTGCTATATTGCTTTTTATGTATTAAATCCAGGCAATTGGTTGATGAAAAATTTATTAAAATTAAGATACAATTTATACTAAACGAAATTCACTTTAAAGAAAAGCTTTCTTCAAAACAAAATTTAAACTTGAAACTATGTGCTTATTTAATGGCTAAAAATAACTCTCTTTTTGTACAAATTGCAGCACATTCATTTAATTCTGAATTTTGCACATGTAAGTTGAAAGGCATTTGTTTGTGCATAGTAAAACATATCTGTAACATTTATCAAGTTCATAATTGTGCGTGCAATTATCTTAATGAATAGACCTAATGCGACAAGGAAGAAGCATGCAAACTGCGTTGTTTGTTTATTCAGAAATAGTTGAATGGATCGGAAAAGTAACAAAAGCGGATATTGAGGCCTGAGGCTGACTACTATAATAATTTCTGTCATGGCAAGTCCCCGTTTTGTTTTTTGTTTTTTTTGCTGTCATAGGCGAGCAGCGTGCGCATTTAATGCACGAGACAAAGCCACATTATGTTGTCACTCCCCACGACTAGTTTAAAATGTGTCCATACCTCCGATTTTCCTCCAAACTTGCTCAAAGTTAATTCTCCTGTTTTCATTTTTTTCTTTGCTTCTTCAAGATCCATGTCGCACTTAGAATACCAATTTAGAATAGCAACAGAACAGCCTACAGCACGCACAGCAGGTGTGATGCGTCACGCGTGCGAGACTGCGAGTGCGAGTGGACGAGACACTGCGCATGACACGTGACGTGCTTTATCAAGGGCCCGACCCGACCCGGCCCGAGGACAGTGGCGGGAAATATCGGCCCGACCCGGCCCGGGCTCGGGCTCGGGCAGAGAATTAAAGCTCTAGTTTGAATGTATCATATTTTGGAGCGCGCTGTGGGTTTGAATGTATCATATTTTGGAGCGCGATCGCGTTTGAAAGGAAAAATGCACCAAACATTAAGCTTTATGTTTTTACTATTATCTCATTTCATATCATCATAACGAATGGAAACATTTGAAGTAACATAAGATAATCAATATATTTTTCTCTAGCATTGTTACTGAAATCTTTTGGAAGATTTATAGGCTGCTATAGGTTATTGTTATAATTATTTTATGCAGTACTGCACATAGCTTATGCCTACAAGGCACAACAAACATGGTGTTCATTATATTATATATTGTTGGAAACATTTGTGTGTGTGTGTGTGTGTGTGTGTGTGTGTATTCTGTGTGTTCCAGTATGTTCACTTTTTTTCTTTTCTTTCAGGGACCAGATGCAACTGAGTCCTGCTGACTTCAACATTCACATGAGTCTCTGTACATGAACATGGTAAAGTGAAAATCAAACACCTTGGAAATGAAAGGTATGTACAATGTTTTTAGGAATGGCACAAAGGTCTCTGTCTTTGGATCATTGTTTTCAATGTGCTCTTTTGTCATTTGTTGTGTATTTTTGGATTATGTTGTGTTGTAAATAAATCCAAACAATCTAAAAGCCATTCTTTTTTAAATCTCCTCATTCTTTGTGCAAGGTTGCTCTGAATGACAAGGCCTGATAGCTCCTAATAGGGCAGTTAGGGGAGTGTCTTTGTCTTTTTCAGGTGTTGAAGGCTTACATATTCATGAGATGATCACGCCTCTTCGCATATGGCTTTCTCACACAAAACACGTCTTAGAAATTTTAAATCAATATATTGTCTTATCTGAATGAGCAGTCAGGGTGATTTTCACATAGTTTTGGAGCAAATATTCTAGGCTACGTGATACAATTTTCAAAAGTCTTGTGAAGAAATAATCAGTATGGGTTTCATGGCCTTATTTCAGTGACAATTTGTTTTGGTATTTTCACAAACCACGCATAAATGTCATTATCTCAAAACCACAAACTTTTACATGCTGCTGATATATTATTGTAGCAGAGTTTGTGCTAAATACAATGTAATAAGACTTTAGCCATGACAATGTCACAAGTAACAGAAATAAGCACAAATGTCAGAGCATGTCAGAACACCTCCAGGGCCAGAAAACAGCTCAGACCTTAACCTGACTGGAGTTCTGGAAAACCATAAAATCTTCGGCAGCCATACAGGGTGATACATCAGCCAACTTGCAATTCCTCTTCAAAGTCACGGGTTGATCAGAGAGATTCACTATCCTCATGGGAACATATCTGTCACCCCACATGGGTGTAACAACCCGACCGACCAGAATGTTTCGCGGCATGGATTTTTAAGAGGTGGGTTCGACAACCAATGTGCTGCCGGGGGACATACACTGTAAAAAAGAAAAAGTTAGTTCAACTCAAATTTTCAAGGCAACCGACTGCACAGAATTTTTGAGTTGAAGATATCAACTTAATTTTTTACGTTTTGAAGAACTACAATTATTAAGTTGCGTCAGCTAAGTTTTTCAAGTTCTGACAACTAAGTTTTTTTAATTCAAGGTACTGGAACTTTCAAGTCTGTAAAAGCTTACTATTTTGAGTTCAGATTACCATCCCCTGTAATAACTTACTATTTTGAGTTTAAATTAACTCAAAAGTTAACCCCCCAACTTTAAATCATCCACTGACAGTAAACCAGTTCATTTATGCATGTTTATTTGAACGACTTTGGCACAAACAGCTTTACAATTCCACAATGTAAACAAGTAATCTTATGCACAAAGCAAATACATCAGGTTTCGGTACCATAATATGGGCAATGTAAACAAGCAATCTTATACCCAAAGCAAATACATCAGGTTTCAGAACCGTAATATGGGCAGTTTTTTTTTTTTTTTACTTTCCGACTCTTGTTGAGACCTTACAAATAATGCAACATTGCCAAAGATGACCGATAAACAGTTGTATAGTGCCTGCCTAAGTATTAATTCAGAAATGTGTAAATCCCCATCTGAAAAAGCCAAATTATCTGAACTTTGAAATTAGCCAAAAATGCAAACATGCAGGCTATAACAGTAATGGTGAAACACAGCTTGCTTCTACTGAACAATCAATACCGTAGTCTCTTGACAGTAATATGACAGCTACACATACAGTGCTATGCATAAGTTTAGACACCCATGCTAAAGTTGACTAAAAAGAGGAATAAAAAATCATCTTTTGGAAATTGAACTTAATGCCTTAATTAAAAAAATTAAAATCCAACCTTTAAGGACACCAATTTTCTTTGTGAATGAATAATGTATCGTAAATAAATAAATGTTCTTCCTTAAAATACAGGGTGCATAAGTCTGGACACCCCTATGTTAAATTCCCATAGAGGCAGGCAGATTTTTTTTTTTTAAAGGCCAGTTACTTCATGGATCCAGGATAATATGCATCCTGATAAAGTTCCCTTGGCCTTTGGAATTAAAATAGCCCCACATAATCACATAGCCTTCACCATACCTAGAGATTGGCATGGTTTTATTTCAGTTAGCCGAATAGCTGGTTTGATTTGCATTGAGAGATGATCTTATGGAAAGTACTCCATGCCAATCTCTAGGTATGGTGAAGGCTATGTGATGATGTGGGGCTATTTTAATTCCAAAGGCCAAGGGAACTTTATCAGGATGCATATTATCCTGGATCCATGAAGTAACTGGCCTTTAAAAAAAAAAATCTGCCTGCCTCTATGGGAATTTAACATAGGGGTGTCCAGACTTATGCACCCTGTATTTGTACATTTGTACATTTATTTATTTACGATACATTATTCATTCACAAAGAAAATTGGTGTCCTTAAAGGTTGGATTTTTCCAAATTTTTTTAATTAAGGCATTAAGTTCAATTTCCAAAAGATGATTTTTTTTTTATTCCTCTTTTTAGTCAACTTTAGTATGGGTGTCTAAACTTATGCATAGCACTGTAAAAGATTCGTTTTTAGTTTAAAGGGTTAGTTCACCCAAAAATGAAAATTCTGTCAGTAATTACTCACCCTCACGTTGTTCCAACCCCGTAAGACTTTCGTTCATCTTCGGAACACAAATTAAGATATTTTTGATTAAATCTGAGAGCTGGCTCACTCCTCCATAGACTTCTATAGACGTTATAACTTGCTGGCCCAGAAAATGTATTAAAGACATCGTTAATATAGTCCAAGTGACTACAGTGGCTCAATCTTAAGTATATAAAGCGACGAGAATACTTTTTGTGAAAAAAAAAAAAAAAAAAAACGACTTTATTCCACTATTCATTTCCTTCTCTCTGGGCCTCGAGTCTTTTCACGTAGTGTGATAGCACAGCACGTCTGTGTTGTACATCACACGCATCTCACACATGACCAGCGTCGGCCAATAGTGAGCCTACGTGTGACGTACAACACAGACACGCTGCGCTATCACACTACGTGAAAAGACTCGAGGCCCAGAGAGAAGGAAATGAATAGTGGAATAAAGTCGTTATTTTTGTTGTTGTTTTTGCGCACAAAAAGTATTCTCGTCGCTTGATAAACTTAAGATTGAGCCACTGGAGTCGCTTGGACTATATTAACGATGTCTTTAATACATTTTCTGGGCCAGCAAGTTATAACGTCTATAGAAGCCTATGGAGGAGTGATCCAGCTCTCAGATTTAATCAAAAATATCTTAAATTGTGTTCCAAAGATGAACGAAGGTCATACGGGGTTGGAACAACATGAGGGTGAGTAAAAGCTCCGGACACGTTGTGAATTTATCTTGTATTTTGGCTGTCCTACAGTGCGATTGGTCAAATGTGACTTTAAGGCGCCAGGTGTTTTAAAAGAACATACACAGTCACTGTAAACACACGGCCAGTAAGCTCCTCTTCCGTGCCTGAGCCGATGGTGCCTAAGCAGACGCTCTTGACTGGCGCTGGCAAAGCTGCAGAAGCGACACTTCATAGAAAACCTAGCACAAAAATAAGAGGAGAAAATGAACACAGTGACATACTTCGCAACCGTTCACGTTAATGCTGTTGAGCTTCAGGGCTAAAACACACAAAGGTAGGGCTGGGTATTGTTCAAAATCTTTCGATCCGGTGCCAATTTCGATACCTCAGTTTCGATACCGGTTCCTAACGATACTTTTTTCGATACCAATTTTATGAAATCCATTTTAACAAGATTACATAACACATTACCTCAGAAAAACTTTGGTTTTATTTTTTCAGTTTGACTCATGCTCCTTAGCCAGTGCACAAAGGAACAAAAAAGCACAAAGGAACAAAACATTTTTTATAAAGAGCTCATGCTCACCAAAGCTGATTTTTTTTTTTTATAAAAAATACTGTAAAACTTGTAATATTGTGAAATAGTATTACAATTTAAAATCTTATTTGAATATATTTCAAAATGTAATTTATTCCTGTGATGTCAAAGCTGAATTTTCAAAATCATTACTTCAGTGTCACATGACCCTTCAGAAATATGAAAACAGTTTGCTGCTTAATATTTAGGAAACTATGATACATTTTTTAATGATTCTTTGATGAATAAAAAATTCAAAAGAACAGCATTTATTTAAAAACGAAATATTTTGTAACATTACACATGTTTTAATGTCACCTTTGATAACTTCAATGCATCCTTACTGAAAAAAAAAAAAAAAATCTGACCAACCAACACATTTTTGAAAGGCAGTGTACATTCAGTAGGTTATTATTTATTGCAATATAAGCACTGTCAGAGTGATCAACAAGGTATCTCTTCATTTACCAGTCGAAGACGGAGCAACTTTCTGCTCTTATGTTTACTCCGTGCACTGTCAAGGTCTTCATCATATTTGTGAGTGCGCGCGCGCCTCTCATGAGTATGTGCGCGGAGAGTTCCGCGCGTCTCGTGTGTGTACTGTAGAGTTTGCGTGTAGGTATCGAAATCTGGAATGAACAACGTCATTTTTCGATACTCGATATATCGAGGCAATTCGGTCGGTACCTAAAAAGTATCGAACTCGGTACCCAGCCCTACACAAAGGTCGCATGCTAGAAGCTATATCTATCTAGTTAACTATCGTATCAAACCGAAGTTTTGCATCACAGTTTTAGCACGTTGGTTCTAACGTTACCTTGGTTGCAGCGCATGGTCGCGAGCAGTTGTCAATGAGCAAAGCAGACGTGCATACAATGCCATCATTCATCGAGAATAACAAACATACCGGCAACACAAATCTTTCAATTAATATGTGGACAATAATTATATTGAGCTTAGCTGTTCAAAATAAGCTAGCTTCTAACCGATTAGCTAGTGGGGGATTTTGTATTGCCATAAACGGCTCGCCTGGTTATGATTTATCGATTTTGTTTCCCGCAATGAAATGTAATACAAATATCAAATGCATATACATATTCATATGATTAGCTTACCTGTTAGAAGGAATGTCTCTCTTCAACAAAGACGTCAGGGAAAGTTACCGCTGGCAGGCATTGTGACAAGATGGCGGACGCAAACTTTCAAACTTTTGAAGGGAGCTCCTGGGAAAATCATTGGAAACCCCGTAGCAGCCGGTTGCCATGACAAATTTCAAATGAGCATGCGCAGATAAGTTGACCACACTCTAACTGGGTGTCAACTACAACTTCAAAATAAAATCAACTCAATTTATTAAATAAGATGAACTTTTCCTCAGAAACGTCTGAAAGTGAGTTCAAGTGGCTTAAAACACATAGTTCAAGTTCCAACTAGCAATTTTATTGTCAGTGAATGCAAAAATCTTAGTAAGGTGAACAATTTTGAGTTGTCGTTTTTACAGTGTAGGGGTGTTTTTCGGCAGTCTGCCCCATACAAGATGCTCATGTCTAGCCAAGAGTGTTACAGCTTGTGTCAACTTCACAGTCCCAATCTTGTTAGGAGTATCGACATCAAGGAATTGAGAAGTATCAGGAGACAACGACATGCCACAGCTCTGAACGGTCACCCTCCAATAATCGTCACTGCTCTTCATTTGATGCATGATGTACTTTATGACGTTAGATCCGAGAATGAGGTCATCTTTCTGCCCTGGGACCACAAGAATAGGAACGATACATTGTACACCAGGGAACGGCAACTGGCGGCCCGCGGGCCAAAACTGGCCCGCCAGCAATATTTTCTGGCCCGCCGGATTATTTTGGTAGTCCTAAATGCTGCACAAAACTCTTCCACTACTTGAGAAAAGCCGTAGTCGCGCGGCGATTTCACCGCCGCATACTGTGTGAAACGCCCATAGGGAATCATGCGGCGCGGGATTACATTTTAAAGTATAACTGTGCGTTCACACCGGACGCGAATAGCGCGTCAAATTCGCGCCTGCCGCGTCTAGTTATACGCTTGACCACTTTGTGTCCGTTCGCGCGTCAAAAGACGGTAGCGGTCAGAACTCTGGTGTACTTTGGACGGAGCGGGCGGTCTGACTGACAATAGCCCACTCGCACTCCCGACATCTTTTGACAGCGTATCCGCACTTAATTCTGACCACCTGTACACCTGCTCTGAGGAGCTGTTTGGTACTGAAACCATTGTCAGTCAACAACATTATTTTTTTGCAAGGATGTTTGAAATAGTTCGGCAGAAAATAGCCTACTTCATTTCGTCAGTAGGGCAATATGATTTTCGTTTATGTTGCTTAGAAATTTGAGTGATAGGCTTTGTCTTATTTAATTTATGTTATTTATATTTCTTTCTTTTTTTCTGTGGCATTTTTTTTCTCTGCTGACAGTAGGCCTACAATGTTAAAATAGCCTACTATTTATATTGGCACGAACACAATTTTTGTATAGCATTTATAATTATTATAGGCTACTTAATCTCCTTCTTTCCGTTAGAGACATTTGAATGTGAGATTATGGAAACGAGATCTAAATTTTGTGGACCCGTCAGGTCGGGAAATAAAGCGGGGGTAACACCGAGTATATTTTAAGCGGTTGCGAACCTTGTGGGAGCGGGACTGAAAAAAAAGCAGTCCCGCGCAGACCTCCTTAAACCTTAGGTGTGTATGTGTGTGTCCCCGAATAAATAATAATAAAAAAAAAGGAATAAAGTTCAAAAGTCGGACTGTACGGAATGAGGCATGATTGCTATTCACACCTTTATTAAAATGGCTGTAATCTGTTACCACAATAGTACTTGATCTGTTTAAAATGATTTCCTTGATATATGCATAAGGTGTTAAATTAAAAATCCAAATTAAAATTTGTCTAATACATTTTTTTCTATTTTTGATCTGAGCACAATCAGAAAATCAGAAAACCCGTCCTTATTCGTTTTTTTTTTCTTTTTCATTTCAGTTCAGGAAATAAATAATGGAAAAACAAGTCGTTTTTCATCTTTTTATTTTTGGTTTTATGAATGATCCACGGACGGTGACGGACACATCATATTCCACAATTATAGGCCTATATAAGAGTATTTAATTTGTATCCATAGGCCTACTCCGTGTAGCTGGCCCGCCATCTACTGGCTAAAAAAAATATTGGCCCGCGGCCAAAGTTACTTGCCGACCCCTGTTGTACACCGTACACTTCTATCTCCACTTCATACACACATTTAGGGTGAGTTTGATGGCCCCCACAGCCGATCAGGATTACTTGCTCATTTAACTGCTTGTCTGTAGTAATTACCTTTTCGTCTAGCATCCTAGATGCCGTTGCTTCGTTTACTGTATAAGCCATGGAGCCGGAGTCTAGCATTCCCTTGAGTCTGAATGTCTTATTCACGATCACTGGAGCATAGAATAATTCACTAAATAGTTCAATTCTTTGTGAATTCTGCAGAACTACTTGAACATCTTCTGATTGGGATGTGTGCTCATACCATTGCTCCCAGTCATCAGCATCATCTTTTTGTTCGAGGGTTTGATTTTGTCCACCCACACATCCCCTCTCCATATGCAGGCTTGTTAGTTTAACGGTGGTGGTTCCTGGCTTGAATGCATACCCGGACCACTGGCTCCAGATCCTGCCTTAAGACACTCTCTCTTCCAATGTCCTGCTTTGCAGCAATTCAAACACAACCCATCTCGCCTGCAATGCATGGTAGTAGAGTGGTCAGTCGCTTTGCAAACGTTGCATGGCTTACGGAAAGACTGGAATCCGCTTGACATGTACGGTGCCTGGGCTGCTGCTTGATGGTTCTGCTTTAACACACGATCAAGTTGAGCTATGAGACTCTGAAGGCTGATATTATCAGACGATGTGCCAACATCACTCACAGCATCCATTTGGCTTTGTGGTCTCATTGAAGCACCCACCAAAGTTGATTCATCAATTGCAGCAGCCTGCGCGTTTGCAGAAGCAAATCTCTCAGCACCTGAACGTTTCGATCTGGCTCGCTGCTGCTGAATCTTCAGTTGTGTCTGGTGATCATCGAGGCGTTCTTGAATTTCACTAGCTTTCCACTTGTCAGCAGTTTTGAACTTCAGCACTGCAGAAAGGGCTGGGTCTGGGCAGTGCTTAACGAACATCATGGTTACCTCTTTACTTGGGTCTTCAAGGTTGCGTCCCTGCCTCTTCAAGCACTCCTCTGCCACGTCAACAGCTTTATTCAAGCGAATCCAGTAATCCATCGCGTTTTCTCCCACTGTAGGTAGGGTGTTGTAGAAGTCAGCGAGTGGCATTGAAGAATACGTCAGTTCACTAAAGTGTTGCTTTAGTATATCAATAATAACTCTTGGGTCTTCACCAGATTTGAATGATGGGTTACTGCGTAATGTGATTTTGATTATGTCTCTCGCTCTCCCTCCAAGTCTTGACATAATTTCCTGAGCCTGTTCTCCTGTGGGCACACCTCTCTTTCTTAAATAGAGGTCAATCTGTTCTTCCCACTCGTGGATAGAAAGTTTATCTGTGCTATCTCCACGGAAGCTTGGTGGCTCTTTCACATCAGATTGCATCACCAATTTTACACCATTCATGGTTAGTGAATGAGGGTCGGCACAATGTGGTTCTAAACCTACATTTTGGCTGCTAGTCATTCTCTCCTCATTCTCACTTCCGTTCTTTAGCTGCGCTGAAATGGACTTTCCTATTTCATGAGCTAACTGTGTAATAAGGTTGCTTAAATCAGCGGAAGTTGTGTCTGACTTGGGAACCTGTCTTTCAGTTTTTATACGTGTGGAGAAAAACACTGGAGAGTCAGCAATACCTGTGGCTCCAGGAGTGTGAGACATATCCCTAAAGAACTGCCCTCTCCCCCCACCAATGTATACTTCATCCTGCGTATCTTCCACAACATAAGTATATGACATTGTCACAAAAAGAGAATTACAGCAATATGACAGAAGTTTTTTTTTTTTTTTTTTTTTTTCTTCTTTTTTTTTTGCTGTATTGTAATACTCAGTCTTTGTACCTCTCTCTCCAGCAGATTAGACAGGAAAAGAAGAATTCAACCCAGTCCAGAGAACGAACTATTCGGTACCCAGCAACATCCGGCGGTCAATCTGACGTCGATCCTTCTGGGAATCCGGGTCACGGCACCAATGTAGCCGGTTCGGGCTCGCGTGTCTCTAGTCTCTACGTCTCGGCTACCCCTCTGCGTTGTGTTGTGTTGTGTTGAATAAAAGACTGGAGTCGAATTGCTGGTTCAGAGGTTCTTTCTATGCCTGCATGGGTTGGAAAATGCAGTAATTATTTGTTGCATTCAAAGGAGTGTTTAAATCAGCCTTCTCCTCGCTCTGCTCAGACCTCCCGCGGACTGAAGCGAGCTCACAATGCACATTTACAATCTCATTTACAGTAATAAATAATATAAAGAAAATAGTAATAATTAATATCACATCAGGTGTATCAACAATCCTTTTCTCTGCTACTGTGTTTTGTGTATGTGTGTGTTCGCCGCCGCGACACACACTCTCATTGCACTAAAAGAGCCGGGCGTCTTTTTCAAGACGCCCCTTTCCTGAGGACGCGCAGCTCTCGCGCTCGCTTACGGCGACTGCCCTCACTGCGAGCTAGTTACTGCCTATGGTGACTCTGCGGACTCACCTGGCATCCTTCTCCGAGACTGCTCCTCCGCCCCCCTCCCCCCCAACCCGCAAAGCTCGCCGGTGCGCCCGCTTGCCTTGCCTGCTTGGAGGATGATACCTGCTCTCCCTCTGTTCGAGCTGCGCAAACCGCGCCGTTCACAGGGGATGTCAGGAGCGGACGGTCACGGAGCTAGCTTTCTCTCTCCCTCTGTTCGAGCCGCGCAAACTGCGCCGTTCACAGGGGAGGCTGGAAGCGGACGGTCGGGGTTAGTTTTTCTTTACGTACAAGAAAGCTACCCGGCCCCTGCGCCCCATTCACGCGTCACTCACCAGCGAAAGGAGAAAAGAGTGTTTATAGTCCCGCCGAAGCTGGACTGACCTGAATTTTCTGACACATTTCTCAGTTCCCTGATCAGGCGACTGGAAATATAAATATTGCAGCCTGCAAGCAAACGCCGAAGAAAACATTTTGACGCTCTTATATGCTCGTGCATCTGAAAGCCTTTGTGTTCCCCCCTGTGGCTCAGTGGCGGAATCTTTGGTTTTTCGCACGAGAGACCGGTGTTCGGATCCCGGTCTAACGGCAGATAAATTATGCCTCCAATGCTTCGCTCTGTCAGTTCCCTGAAAGGTGACTGCAGATGTGCATTTTGCAGCCAACGAGCGCGTTGTACAACCCGCTCGCCTGCACCCAAACACCGTTTCTATGGTTCCCGTGCGTCACTGGCGAAAGGAGAAAAGAGTGTTTATGTCCCGCTGCGGCCGGGCCGAATTCTATTTCTCACACATTTCTCATTCCCCTCTGAAGTTCAGGCGACTGGAAATGTCAATACTGCAGTGAGCGAACGCAGTACGCAGAGCGAACGCCTGTTGTAATGCACGCACGCCTGCAAACAAACGCCAGCATGTTGACGCTCTCTGATAATACTCGCGCTAACTAAATGCCTATGTGTCTTCCCCTGTGGCCCAGTGGCAGATTCTCAGGCTTTCACGCGAGAGACCCGTGTTCGATCCCGGGTCTACCAGCAGATAAAATTATGCCGTCAATGCTCGCTCTGTCAGTTCCCTGAAAAGGCGACTGCAGATGTGTATTTTTGCAGCCAACGAGCGCGTTGTACAACCCGCTCGCCTGCACCCAAGCACCGTTTCTATGGTTTCCGTGCGTCACTGGCGAAAGGAGAAAAGAGAGTGTTCCTAGTCCAGCTGCGGCTGGACCTACCTCCATTCTCACACATTTCTCTGGAAATGTCAATATTGCAGTGGACGAGCCTATTGTAATACACGCACGCCTGCAAACAAACGCCAGCATGTTGACGCTCTCTGTTTCTATGGCAACTTCTCGCTCGTTCAGTTCCAGTAAATGCGACTGTTCCAGTGTATTCTGCAGTAAACAAGTCGGCGACACAGCCTGCTTGCCTGCACACAAACGCCGCTTTTACGGCTACCCAGATAAATCCCATAAGAGTGTATTTTCTGGTGTTCCGGCCACGGCCGATGGTGTTATGAGTGTAGACAAAATGCCCACTGCCCAGTGCTCATTCCTACACAGAAACACAGCCCGTCACACAGGGCTCGCGCACATGAAATCGACCCAGATCGATTGCGCATTAAATATGGTAAATGTGCCCACTGCCCAGTGCCCACAAACACTACGTTCTGCATGTCTCAAGGTTTCTGTAAAACGAAACCAACATGCATTCGCTCTGCTCAGGCGGACAATGCTCTCAGTGTTGTAAATGTGCCCGCTATCCCACGCCCACATTCACACATAGACATGACAGGTCTTACGGGACTCGCCCAGCCCTCCCCCTCTCGGTTGACCACCGCAGAGGAGTCGAGCGCGGGCAATCTGCCCGCTGTTATCAGCGCGCCCCCTGCCTCAAATGTCATAAGCGCGACGCTTATGTTGCAGCACACTGAAGCCCCTCTGTCGCTGAGCGACCAGAGCGCGCTTCGCATTCAACCCCTAGCCATTCGTGCAAACGCATGGGCAAGGCTACCCGGGGTTTCGAAGTGGGTGCTAGACATTATAGAAAGAGGCTATTCGCTACAGTTCGGTCGACGCCCGCAACGCAAAGCGGCGCGAATCGATACTACGGTGAAAAAGGAAGTAGCACACCTACTTCGAGCCGAAATAGCGAAGTTACTGAGCAAAGGGGCTATAGAACCCTTATCACAAGCTCAGAGCGAAGGGGGCATGTACAGCAGATATTTTCTGGTACCCAAAAAAGACGGGGGTCTCAGACCCATTCTAGATCTAAGACGACTAAACAAAGCACTTCTGAAACGACGGTTCAGAATGCTCACGACCAAGAAAATCCTCTCGCAAATTTGCCAAGGGGACTGGTTCATGTCGATAGATCTGAAAGACGCTTATTTTCAAATACAAATAGCGTCACGTCACAGGCGATTTTTGAGATTCGCCTTCGAGGGTCAGGCATATGAGTACACAGTCCTGCCATTTGGCCTATCCCTGGCACCTCGCGCATTCACGATGTGCATGGATGCAGCGCTCGCGCCCCTCAGGCTCCGAGGCATACAATTATTTGGACGATTGGCTGGTTCTAGCTCGATCACAGTCGGAGCTCATAGAACACAGGACCATATTACTCGATCACCTCGAGAATTTAGGTCTCACAGTCAATTGGGCGAAGAGTTCGCTGTCTCCCAGTCAGAAAATATCTTTTCTGGGCACAGATCTGGACTCGCTGTCTATGACAGCACAGCTGTCGCCGCAGCGCAGACTAAGTATTCAGCGCATGACAGAGATTTTTCGCCACGGCGCTTTAGTCCCGCTCAAAAAGTTTCAAAGGATGCAGGGTCTCATGGCTTCAGCATCCGCAGTGCTTCAGCTGGGTCTGCTTCGCATGCGCCCGCTGCAGTATTGGTTGAAAGCGCGCGCGCCGCGCAGAGCTTGGACCTCCGGTCTCGCGCGCCTCAAGGTCGATCAGAAATGCGTCGCAGCTCTGAAACCTTGGACAGTGACCGACTGGTACCGGTCAGGAGTAAGCCTGGGGACTTCCTCGAGTGTGAAGGTGGTGTCTACGGACGCCTCAACCTCGGGATGGGGAGCGCTGCTCGAGGGCAGACCGTTATTCGGCCAGTGGTCGGAACGGGAGAAGCTTCTGCATATAAACTGCCTGGAAATTATGGCAGTCGACAACGCGCTGAGGCGCTTTTTGTCCCCAGATAAAAAGACACCACGTCTTGGTCCGTTCGGACAACATGTCAGTGGTGGCTTATATAAATCACCAAGGAGGTATCAGATCCAGAATCCTTCACAGGCTGACGGAACGCCTCCTGGTCTGGGCTCAGCACAATCTGCGCTCGCTCAGGGCAGCGCATGTGCCCGGCCATCTGAATGTGGGACCAGACAGACTGTCCAGAAACTATCTTCCGACAGGAGAATGGTCTTTACACCCACAGACAGTCAAACTGCTATGGAAGACATTTGGCAGAGCGAAAATAGACCTATTTGCGTCTCAAGAGAACGCTCATTGTCAGGAATTTTTCTCCAAGAGCAGGGATGCGCTGGCTCACGTCTGGCCCCGCTCCCCGCTCTATGCGTTTCCCCCTGTCACGCTCCTACCCCAGGTGTTAGAGCGAATCAGGGAGAGCGGATGCCCGGTGCTACTCGTCGCCCCATTTTTGGACAAACCAAGTCTGGTTTCCAGTCCTGATGCAGCTGACGAGTACCACCCCGTGGCCGATACCGGTAAGGAGGGATCTCCTCTCGCAGGCAAACGGATCGACATCCTTACCCAGAGCTTTGGTCCCTACATGTGTTGGCCATCAACGGGTACCCGTTAACCTCCCAGCGGGAGTGTTAAACACGATCACACAGGCTAGAGCTCCATCTACGAGGCGGCTCTATTCCTCAAAATGGTCTGTGTTCACTAGCTGGTGTACAGCGAGTGGCACTTCACCCTCACGCTGTGGGGTGCCGGAGGTTCTCTCCTTTTTACAAGAGCTTCTGGATAAGGGCAGAACCCCATCCACGCTCAAAGTTTATGTGGCGGCCATAGCAGCGTTCGCTGAACCACCGCTTGGCCAGTCATTAGGAAGGAACGATCTGGTAATTCGCTTCCTTAGAGGAGCTAAGAGGCTGAACCCTCCCAGACCTCCCTCAGTTCCCGTTTGGGACCTTTCCACGGTTCTGGAAGCCATGAAAGGTGCCCCATTCGAGCCAATACAGTCAATAGACCTGAAACTCTTGTCTTTCAAAACAGTGTTTCTTCTGGCTCTCGCTTCAGTGAAGCGCATAGGGGATTTGCAAGCGCTCTCAGTGAGGGCGACGTGTATGGAGTTTGGGCCTAATGACTCGAGAGTCATACTCAAACCAAAGCATGGATATGTTCCTAAATCCCTCAATACACCGTTTAGGGCACAGGTTATCTCCCTGTAGGCCCTGCCGGTATCTGAAGAGGAAGGGGACGCAGGCTTCCTTTGCCCGGTCAGGGCGTTAAGAGCCTATGTGTCTCGCTCATCTGTTTTCAGACAGACGGAGCAGCTCTTTGTTTTGTTCAGTGGACGTTCTAAGGGACTAGCTGCATCAAAACAGAGTCTATCCAGATGCATAGTTGATGCTATAGCGCTAGCTTACACATCCAAGGGCCTGCAATGCCCGATAGGTGTCAAAGCGCACTCCACAAGAGGCATGGCCTCGTCGTGGGCTTGGTCCAGTGGGATTGCCTTGCAAGATATCTGTATGGCGGCAGGCTGGGCCTCCCCGTCTACATTTATAAGGTTTTATAACCTCGAGGTTCCCGCTTTACAAGCTAGGTTGCTCTCGGTTTAATTTTTCAGTATTGCCCGCCCGATGCTATCGGCTCAGGATGCTGAAACTGCTAGAGCGTCGATCACTGATCGTCTGTATACTTCTGTGGGCAGTGCGTAAGTCCCCCATATTTATCAGTCCAGGCCGAGTTCGCCCTGGCTGTGTGGAACACTTGATATAATATGCTCTTATCAGAGCTCTATATTACAGGAATGATGCTATTCTAGCCCCTCTTCCCGGATTCTCTGTGAGTCCCTTGTGATTAGGCACTGTATGAGCCCCGGGCACCTGCCTTTGGGACTTTAGTGTTATGTCTCAAGCACGCACGGCGTTTTACACTGTGTTCTCCTAGCGTAAGATACTTACGCAAGTACGAGAGAACCTCTCGTAAGAGAACGTACTCGGTTACTAACGTAACCTCGGTTCTCTCTAGAAGAGGGAACGAGTATTTGCGTATCTTGCCGTGCATGCGTCACGTTCTGATTCGCTTCAGCGATGAAAAAACTGACCAAACCAGCCTCTCTGGGCCGTATTTATAGCCCTAGCCCCACCCGCTTTCGGCGGGACATGACGTAATGGGCGCGAAGCACCCTCATTGGTTCTGACGTCATGAGGGGCCTCTATCGATAGGCTGGTGCAGTTGCCGCAGAGCAGCCAATGGGCGCGCGAGCTGTCTCGCCCATGTCTGCATGCTGCTGCAATGCGTTTTACATTATTGCAAAATTGTGGATAATTTTTGGCTTCAATATCTCGAGGAAAAGAGGTTTTCCCCTAGCGTAAGATACTTACGCAAATACTCGTTCCCTCTTCTAGAGAGAACCGAGGTTACGTTAGTAACCGAGTACGTAATTATTTGTTGCATTCAAAGGAGTGTTTAAATCAGCCTTCTCCTGTCAAACATTTGAACATAGAAAATATATCAGCAGACACGCTTCACAGGCCAACTTTCACACTAACATACAACACAACGTGATACTGCATTCACTCGGTTAAACTTTCACTTATGCAGGAAAAACATCTTCAAAAGGGGAGATCACATACTTGTGCATACTCAATTACATTTGAACAAAACCGATCACTTAATTAGTGATTATTTTCACTTATAACACTCTTTCGAACAGGAGTGCACACAATACATACCTCGCTCTGCTCAGACCTCCCGCGGACTGAAGCGAGAGCGCGCGCAATGCGCAAATGACGTCACAACTGCGACGAACACAAAACTCATAAAGACATAAAAAAAATAATTTTCTTTTCTTTTCTTACATGCATATGTAGCAGAAAAAGTAGGATTTTGTGTGAATTTAAAATAAAACACAAGTTATAATTAATACCTGTTACACATAACTTAATGTTGCAGAGTGAACAGCACCAGGATTCCACAACCTGAGTTAACTTACATATGTCCCTGAGCTTCTGAGACGAGAGAAATCAGGCGAGAGCAAACTGTTGATCGGCTATAGAGGTTCCTCACAGCCTGAAACCCAGTCACATGAATGACCTGACTGTGAATTAAACGTACAATATGTAAATTTTTTTCACCGCTAGGGGTCGCTAACCTCTTACAATAACAAAGGCGTAGTTTGATGACGCAACATTTGCTAAGAATTATGGATCTTGTCGTCAACATCAAGCCGACCGATCTAATAATGTTTATGGATGAGAAAATACATCAATGTTTTTATCATGACTGTGATATGAAGCAGGTCGGGATTGCTAAGAGACAGCTATCAGCTCCACACGCGACGCGAGTTCCGCGGATATAAAAGGAATATGGACATTTCATTCTACCGAACTACACGCAAGTGCAGAATTACTACTCACAGGTCAGTTTATTAGACAAATTAAACTTGTGAGGTAAAGCAGCGCTGTTTCACTTGGTCTAACACAGGGGTCGGGAACCTTTTTTGACCAAAGAGCCATTTTTTCATTTTTGGATAATGCATTTTTCCAAAAGAGCCACAGTAGAAAAAAAAAAAATATATATATATATATATATATATATATATAAATTAAAGACGTGCTTTTTTCAATAAAAAATTCAACAGTAGCCTAGTAATTATTAGGTCCATAGACAACTAAAAACAAACAAATATTCAGCAAACAATAAATTAGTTGCAATATGGAATTAATTGTGCAGGGCTTTCACTGTGAGGTTGAGTTACCAAGTGATGAGCATAAATCCTCTTATGTGTGCGTGTGTGAGAGAGAGAGAGTGAATGCACAGAGTACATCTGCTGTGTTTACGTGAATACTCGACTTGCCATTTTGAAATATTTCTGTTTATTTGGCCGCTTAGGCGCGCAACCGAAGACAAAGGCTACTTGTCCGTGTTGCGCTCGGAGCGCGCGCACAGCGTCTTGTCAGTAGAATTCAGTTCTCTTTCGCGACTTATCACGCTTTTAATATTTATTTTCAATATAAAGCACATCCTGTTATTTTCTTTCTCATTCATTCATGTTTTGTTATTAATAACTTTAAACAGAATCGTCAACTGAAATCTGCGCGGATTATCAAAAAATACGACACATTTATAGGACATAAAGGGTCTCTGCGCAAATGTCTCTTTGCACAGCAAAGCCCCCGTTTCAATAAAAGGATATATTAAAGTTTATAAAGCCTACTTTTACATTTTCGCTGCTGTTCTAGAATGGTTTTCGCCAGCTTGAATCCAGTGCAGGAGCTGTAGGTTACCACAGAACACTCCCGAACAGCACTGAACACGCACTTTTGCCGGTACAACTTGAATATTATTATTATCATAAACTTTTAATTAACTTAAGTAGGCTGTACTACAACAAGGGAATTGTAATTGGCTGCTTTTTCTGCAGAGAGCCGATCTCTGTTGATGTGTTTTAATTGTTTCATCGATGGTTTGTTGGTAAAGGGTGAGAGACCTCGCGAGCCACATGATTTTTGCCAAAGAGCCAGATGTGGCTCGCGAGCCATAGGTTCCCGACCACTGGTCTAACATTACACTATCACACTAAACTGCATTTGAATGTGTTGAAATGTATGTTATTCTATGTGTTAGTTTGTCTGTATGAGACTAGCAGTAAGCTAGATCAACATTAGAATAACATACAGATCATATTCTAACATTTTATTATTGTTGAACTATATAACATTGATTAGTTTTATGTAAATGTGCTCACCTGTTTAATAAAGTACATGTAGGAGCGGTCGAAGTCTCGGACATGGAGCTCTCGGCATCTCGAAAACACCGCACTGATATTGATTCTCGTTTTAGTTCTCCTTTTTTATCCAAAGTCTGCTTGCCATGGTCCATAATGTTTGAACGAAACAACAACAGCATGCAGATAGACATTACGAACTTCACAGTTGTCCACGTCTGTCGCCTTGGTTACTATCAGAGGGCTCTGGTTACTATGGCAGTACGAGCGGAAACCAGGGAGAACGTGGATATGACGCCATTGACGGCGACAAAACGGAAATAAAGAAACGGTCCGTGTCTCCGAATTAAATTACAAATTTCTCCTGGTTTGAAAGTTGTTGGAAACAGTCGGGATAATGTAAGTCCACAACTAAAAAATATATATATAACATAGATACAGTGTTAATTTCGTTGACGAATAATTTTCGTCATTATTTTCGTCAACGACATTTTTTCACAGACGAAAACGAGACGATAACTAAATAAAAACTAGTTTTGAATGACAAAAACTATGACAAAAATCTATTGACATTTTCGTCAACGAATAAAAACTAGACGAAAATGTTAGATAGTGACGATTTGGAAAGCGATCCAGTCTGATGTCCTGCGTTTGTGGTAGATGCGCACATTTGTACTGTGACGTGCTGATCTACCCAGCGGCACACGAGTTGGCATGCGCTGCATGTCTCATAAAACGTTAAAACATGTAAGCGTCTGGGAGAATGAGTAGAGCAGACATGTAGATCTGAATAAGAGTGACGACGCAAAAAAGAGCTCTATTCGGTACGGTTTTCTGTGCGCACACACCAGACCCGAAGCGTGCAGTCATTCACATAAACATACAGCGCGCGAGTATGGAATTGAGCTCTCTTTCGTGTCTGAATGGACAAATACACACAACATTATGTCTAAATGTCAGTTTTGGAGAGTATTCACGTAAATTATGTCGGTTATGTCTTAAACAGTTGTGAGTGTATCGCATGTGCATCAGTGCAATTGGATCCGCATGTCATTGGACATGATCCGATGTCTTAAAGTGACAGTGAGTAATAAACCTGATGTGTCGTGTGTCCTTAATATTGATCAAGCAACAAAAGAAAAAGAGAAAAGCATTCATTGCTCATTAATAGCTTTAATAAGGATTAATTATATTTAATTCATACAAATAAATATGTCATTCTCTTAAATAAAGAATAGAGAATGATGTATGCAAGTAGTTATAAAGAATATGCATATGCATATAGCCATTCATTGAAAAGAAGACTGTGTTCTACTTTAGGAAAAGTGGTTTTATTTAATTGTAAGATTTTTTAAGTTACAGTAGTTAAATCTGTATCTGTATTGCATGTTCAAACTTTAAAATCATTAATATTAGCAGGTTAATATATGTTTTCTCCGGGAGTATATGGGTTTGGGAATTTTAGAGAAATTCAAAATTAATGCATTTCAATTTAAACCCATTATATTTTAGTCGACTAAATCTACTGTAGATTTTGTCGACTAAAATCTTATTGTAGTTCGTCGACTAAAACTAGACTAAAACTAAAACAATTCAGATGACTAAAATATGACTAAAACTAAATGGCATTTTAGTCAAAAGACTATGACTAAAACTAAATCAAAATTTGCTGTCAAAATTAACACTGCATAGATATAGTGATTTTTGCTATTTTTAAAGCAAACAAATTACATATTGTACCTTTAATTACCTCTAGAGGCCTCCAGTGGCCACTTACACATAAAACAATATTTTTTTTTTTATTATTTGTCATTTGTTGCATTATTTGATAGAGCAGCATGCTGTTCGTGGCTGCTTTCTTTGCTGTTTTCATCCTTCTTCAAAGCTGATGAAGAACTTCATTTAGGCAAGGCAAGTTTATTTATATAGCACATTTTGTACACTATGGTAATTCCATGTGCTTTACACAGAAATTAATTAAAATAATCACAAAATAAAAGCAAGGAAAATTAAGACAGTTCTGAAAGGAATTAAAAGAGATATAAAGTTGATACAGTTATAAAATAAATTAAAAGAGTAAAAAGATGATACATAGTCCTCAACTTTCACATTAAACTCACTACTCTACCACAGACTCGAACATCATCACCAGGTCCTCAACATTGTTTCATCTCTCAATTTCCCAAATAACATTTCAGAGTACTTCATGTTTGTCTCTTACCCGATTCTCAGCGACATTTGAGCTCAGTTTAAAATCAAAGTAGGATGCAAAAATAAAATACAGTGTATTCAGTCGGACGTACAGTGGCACAGTACTCATTCAGTAAATGCACAGCTAAACAGATGTGTTTTGAGTCTGGATTTGAATGTGACTACTGTAGGAGCACATCTGATCTCTTCTGGAAGGTGGTTCCAGCTGCACTGGCATAACAACTAAAAGCGGACTCTCCATGCTTAGAGTGAACCCTTAGTATTTCTAGCTGATGTGATCCTAATGATCTGAGTGATCGGTTTATATTCAGTGAGCATATCTGCAATGTATTGAGGTCATAGGCCATTGAGTGATTTAAATACCAGTATTAATACTTTAAAAATCAATCCTAAATGTTAATGGGAGCCAGTGGGAAGACCTGAGGATGAGACCTGATATGTTCATAGTTTCTGGTTCTGCTCAGAATCCTGGCAGCAGCGTTCTGTATGAGCTGCAATTGTCTTCTGGTCTTCTTGGGAAGGCCAGTGAGGAGTCCATTACAATAATCCACCCTGCTGGTGATGAAAGCATGAACAAGTTTCTCTAAGTCTTGTCTGAAAACAAAGCATCTAATTCTTGCAATATTTTTGAGATGATAATATGCTGATTTAGTTATTGCTTTGACATGACTACAGAAACGAAAATCACACTGAGATTCCTGACTTGATTTTTTGTTGTTTGACCCCTAGTGTCAAGGTATGCGTTCACTTTGAGAACTTCCAAATGCAATGAATTTGTTTTACTGAAGAAAGTTTTGGCACATCCAACTGTTAACTTCATCAATGGATTGGCACAGGGAGTCAATAGGGCTGTTAGCTGTAGTTGATAGGGCTAAGTAGTGTCATCTGCACAGCTGTGGTAAGCAGTTTGGTTCTTTTTCATTATTTGGCTCAGTAGGAGCATGCACAGGTTGAACAGGAGTGGCGCAAGAATTGAGTCTTCAGGAACTCCGCATGTCATGGATGTCCACTCAGGCTTATGGTCTCCTATACTCACATAATAACCTCTCCCTCCTAAGTATGACCTGAACCATTTTAGGACTATCCCAGAAAGCCCGGCCCAGTTTTCCAGCCTCTCAAGAAGTATGTTTGACAGTGTCAAATGCAGCACTGAGGTCGAGTAGTACCAGAACTGATGTTTTGCCTGTATCAGTATTTAAGCAAATAATAATAATAATAATTTGTTACAATTATATAGCGCTTTTCTGGGTACTCAAAGCGCTTTACATGGAAGGGGGAATCTCCTCAACCACCACCAATGTGCAGCATCCAACTGGATGATGCAACGGCAGCCATACTGTGCCAGAACACCCACCACACACCAGCTTATTGGTGGAGAGGAGACAGGGTGATGAAGCCAATCAGTATATGGGGATGACAACTTTTTCAATGATCTTGCCCATGAAAGGAAGATTTGAGATTGGTCTGTAGTTGCTCAATATGTTGCTATCCAGATTGCTCTTTTTCAGGAGGGGCTTAACAACTGCAATTTTAAGGGACTTTGGAAAAGTCCCAGAAAGAAGTGAGGAATTTACCACTTCTAGGAGATCTGCATTAAACAGTTAAACACACTTTTGAAAAAGGAAGTGTTGGAGTGTGTGGAGATATCTCTGGAAATCTCAACGAGCTGAGAGGACGCTGGTGTGTTTGTCGTCGCTTCTCATCTCCGATCTAACCAACGTTTTTGTGGATTTTATGCTCTACAACCAGCCTAAACACGCTGGTCTCCCCAGACATCAGGGATCAGGGACATCAGGAAACATAATTGCTGTTTTGCTCGGTTCTGCTGTGTTTGTCACAGCTGTCTAACGCAGCTTACCGCTGCAAACTTTTCTACACCATCAACCCATCAGACGACACCTGCTACTGAAGTACAGTGACCTACCATGGATCCTCTGTCAGGTCCATTTCTGCTGGTTCATGAAACTGCTATCCAAAATAAGTTTTTACTTTGCTGTGCTGTGGTCTTCCTGGCCTCCTGTCACCGTTATGGAATTAGCAAACTGAGCTAGGATGCTAGCAACTGTTTGCTGCCCCTCGGCTATAACTTCCATCAAATATACCACAGTGGAACTCATGAGTCTTAACTCTAATACATCTCCGAGTTGCCTTGAGGTGATAAAATCTCTCCATCTCCTGTGTCGTTCCCCCTATGTCCATAGGGCTGCCTGTCATAAGTTTGTTTACTCTCACAAAACTTTGTCTGTCCCAGCTGTTTGGAGCCATGCCTCACGGTCATCGATGCAAACCACGCCCATCACATGCAAATCTGCGATCCTTGGTCTGTGTGGACAACACCGTCACCCATGACAATGCACTAACCAGGACATCATTCATGCTGCTTAACCCCCTGGGTTCAGAGATCACGTATTGTGTATACTCACAATAAAAACAAAGTGTTGTGCTTTTTGCCAAATAAAGAAACATGATGCAAGTTCTGCCTTCTCTCTGTCAGTGAAGTCCATTCTTAAACGCGTCCGAAAATGAACTGTAACTCAGCGAATACTCAGTCACACAGGCATACAGGCACATAGGCATAAAGCTTGAATTCTCTTCTTTTAAATGAAGTAATTTATATAAAAAACAAATATTCTCAGTTTATGTAATCTGTATGAAAAGAGAGAGATGTCAGTCGTTTTCATTTCAGCTCATTATAGCTCATTATCTGCTAATGTGAACACGCCCACGGAGAGCGTGCTATTCAAATGCAAATGATCTGAGGCAATCCATACAAACGTGTCAACGGCCACATCAGCTCGATAAACGGCACTCGGTTACTAACGTAACCTCGGTTCTCTCTAGAGAGGGAACGAGTGTTGCGTAAGTTTAGCTTACGCTACGGGAGAACTCCTTTTCTCGAGAATACTGAAGCAAAAAATGATCCTTAATTTTTAGAATGTAAAACGCTTTTAGAATGTAAAAATTTGCTGCAGCAGGCAGACATAGGCGAGACAGCTCGCGCGCCTATTGGCTGCTCTGCGGCAACTGCTGCAACCTATCAGTGCGTCTTGGCATGACTCCAGAGCCAATGGGAAGCCTTCCCGCGCTGTCGTCATGGCCCGCCAAAAGGGGTGTGGCTTCAGCCTATAAAAACCCCTCGCCCAGGTTGCACAAGTGATTTCAGTCGACTAGAAGCGAAACCAAAGTACAGCACAAGCACGGCAGGCTACGCAACACTCGTTCCCTCTCTAGAGAGAACCGAGGTTACATCAGTAACCGAGTGTCGTTCTCTTACGAGAGTACTCTCGTGTTGCGTAAGTTTAGCTTAGGGAACCCTATGTAAAGCGCCATGCGTGCTGAGTTTCCAACACTTATGTCCCAAGGGCAGTAGCCCGGGGCTCATGTATAAGTGAAGTGATCGCAACGGCAGAACAGGGCGGGACGACTCGGTGTTATGAGATAGGTGTATACACATATATACGCAGTTAAGGCAGTATGACCACCTTAAACTGCATAAGCCTGCAGGGCGTTGCAGCATATCAACAGTCTAACCAAACTGAGTTGGGTAGACAATGTTAATATAACCTAATCAGACTGAGAACAGTCTGGCCTGTAAGGCAGGTACTTCCAGGTTATAAAACCTTACAAATGTAGACATCGAGGCCCAGCCTGCTGCCATTCAAATGTCATGAAGTGAGACCCCACTTGTCCATGCCCACGACGAGGCCATACCGCTAGTCGAGTAGGCCCTAACCCCCAAGGGGCAATCCATGCCCTTGGACGCGTAAGCTGACGCAATTGCGTCTACTATCCATCTGGACAGGGTCTGTTTCGAAACGGCTAGCCCTTTGACGCGGCCACCGAATGAAACGAAAAGCTGCTCCGTTTACCTAAAGGCAGCAGAGCGCTCCACATAAAACCTTAAAGCCCTTACTAGGCAAAGGAGGTTAACCCCAGCCTCACTGTCAGACGCAGGGAGGGCCGAGAGGGAAATAACTTGCGCTCTAAAAGGAGTCGCAAGCACTTTTGGGACGTAACCGTGCCTTGGTTTGAGGATGACCTTAGAGTCATTAGGCACAAATTCCAGGCATGTAGCACTCACCGAGAGCGCGTGCAGGTCGTCCACCCGTTTTACTGAGGCTAGTGCCAGCAGAAAAGCGGTTTTGAATGACAGGTACTTTAGCTCTACCACATGTAATGGTTCGAGTGGTCCACCTTTCATGGCCTCTAGGACCGTGGAAAGGTCCCAAACTGGAACCGAGGGTGGCCGAGGAGGATTCAGCCTCCTAGCACCCCTGAGAAAACGGATTATGAGGTCGTTCTTTCCCAGCGACTGGCCATTTACAGGTTTCGTAAATGCTGCTATGGCCACCACGTACACTTTGAGCGTGGATGGGGTTCTCCCGCTGTCCAACAGCTCTTGTAGGAAAGAACCACCGTTACCTCACCATCTAGCGGGTTTAAGTCATGAGCTGAGCACCATTCAGCGAACACTGACCATTTGGACGCATAGAGCCGTCTAGTAGACGGAGCTCTAGCCTCTGTGATCGTGTTCAGCACTCCCTCCGGGAGGTGAAATGGTGATAGTTGATCGCCCACACATGTAGGGCCCATAGCTCGGGGTATGGGTGCCAAATTGCGCCCTGGGCCTGGGACAACAGGTCCTTCCTCAGCGGAATCGGCCATGGAGCTATGTTCCCCAGTTCCATCAGTTCTGGGAACCAGACTTGATTCTCCCATAGCGGAGCCACCAGGAGTATCGAGCATTTGCTCTCCCTGACTCGCTTGATTACCTGTGGTAACAAGGCGACCGGAGGAAACGCATAGAGAGGACGCCTGGGCCAGTTCAGGGCCAGCGCATCTCTTTCTTTTGAAAAGAATATTGGGCAGTGAGCGTTGGTCTGCTACGCGAACAGGTCTACCTCTGCTCTGCCGAAAATATCCCAGATGTTTCGCACCGTCAGGGGGTGCAGGGACCACTCCCCTGGGGAGAGTTTTGCCCTGGATAGCGAGTGCATATTGTGCTGGCCCCATATGAGGAGGCATTTTGCTATTGCAAGAAGGCTCCGGGACCTGAGGCCGCCCTGGCGATTTATGTAGGACACCACCGACGTGTTGTCCGTTCTGATTAGAACGTGGTGGTTCCTTAATGTGGGGAGGAAGAACTGAAGGGCGTTTTCGACCGCTTTCATCTCTAGACAGTTTATGTGTAGACGCTTCTCCGCGTCTGACCACAGGCCCATTGAAGGTCTCCCTTCGTATAGGGCGCCCCAACCCATGTTGGAAGCATCTGTCGTGACTACTTTGATTCGTGAGGCGATGCCCAGGTTCACGCTGGACTGGTACCAGCCGGGTCTCATCCACGGTTTCAGAGCTGCAACGCATATCTGATTCACCGTGAGACGAAGCAGACCTGATGTCCATGCTCGCGCTGGCACCCGCCGTCTCAGCCACGGCTGAAAAGGGCGCATGTGCAGCAGACCCAGCTGCAGAACCGACGAGGCTGAGGCCATGAGACCCATCATCCTCTGAAACACTCTGAGGGGAAGATTCTTCCCTACAGTGAATGTCGCCGCTAGGCGCTGGATCGCGGCCGCGAATTCTCGCGTCAGGCGCGCCACCATAGAGCTGGAGTCCAATTCTATCCCCAGAAAGGATATTTTCTGGCTGGGGGATAGAATACTCTTGGCCCAGTTGATTCTGAGACCCAACTGCTCGAGATGGGTCAGCAGTAGAGCTTTGTGTAGCACCAATTCCTCTTTTGACTATAATTAGCCAGTCGTCCAGATAGTTCAGGACTCTCACGCCCCTTCGTCTGAGGGGCGCGAGCGCCGTGTGCATGCATTTCGTAAATGTACGAGGTGCTAAAGACAGGCCGAAGGGAAGGACGGTGTACTGATAAGCCTGGCCCTCGAAGGCGAATCTCAAGAACGGCCTGTGACGGGCTGCTATTTGGATCTGAAAATAGGCGTCTTTCAGATCCACTGATATAAACCAGTCCCCCGGTCGAATTCGAGCGAGGATTTGTCTGGTTGTGATCATTCTGAACGAGCGCGTCATCAGCGCTTTGTTCAAGCGTCTGAGATCTAGTATAGGGCAGAGCCTGCCATCCTTCTTTGGTACTAAGAAGTAACGGCTGTAAAACCCCGACTCGCTTTCTGCCAAGGGGACGGTTTCCACAGCCCCTTTTTTCAGCAAATTCGCTATTTCGGTGCGAAGTAGGTGTGCTACTTCCCGATTCACCAAAGTTTCGACCCGGGCTGTGAAGCGCGGTGGTCTGCGAGTGAATTGTAGCGAGTATCCCTGTTTCACTATCTTTAACACCCATTTTGAAGCCCCTGGGATGCTTTCCCACGCTTTCGCGTGAATGGACAGGGGTAGAATGAAATCTGGGCTCCGGTCGCTCAGGTACGGGGACCCGGAGACCCGGCCATGATGACGTACTTCGTTCATCATTTCGAATGGGGCAGACAGTACTTCGTGCAGTGGTTCTGTAACCGGCACCCCGGCCGTATGAACGGGGAGATGCTTTATTACAGGCACAGCTCTGTGGGCTCGCGGCGCGAGGCACGGCGAGCTTTCCACAAAGTGTGTGCGCTGAGAGGCAGACACGTGATCTGCACTCGAGACACTGCCAGCGCGAGCTGGGTTCATACCAGGGCCGTGCACAGGGGGGTGGCCCGGTGGCTAGAGCCACTGCCCTTCTACCCTCATCAGCTGAGGTGCCCCTCTCGCCCCCCTCCCTAACCCTCCAGAAGATTCCCATAAAAACGTTCTGTTATCGCTCCGCTAAAGATCCACTGATTCCGCTAATCCGCTCCGTGTTTTCCTGCTCGCTCCGCAGCGTCACTCGTAGACAAGCATGTGCCCGCTCTCCGACGACAGTTTCAGAATAGAATTTCGTCCCATTCACAGGTCGATTACAAATTACAATCCACATTACAGACAGTAGTCGATCCACAAAATTAGTATTTTGTTAATATGTTTTTGTATTTCTGTCGCAAAATGTTTTGCTCTTGGTCTTCAAATAGTGCTAACAAGTTACAACTCGTGCAACATCCATGTTCTTGGAAGAAAAGCAAATGTGTTTTGTGCCGTTAGCCACCTTGTAACCTACATTTACATTTATGCTTTTGGCAGACGCTTTTATCCAAAGCGACTTACATTATCCTATACATTTATACATAGGTATGTGCAATCCCCTGGGATCGAACCCACAACCTTACGTTGTTAACGCAATGCTCTTACCACTGAGCTACAGGAAAGCAACTATACTAAGGTACTATTCATTTAGATTAGATCACACTTAGATAATATATAGTATATTACCTTTTTATTATGTATAATCTTAATATGGTCTCATTAAAATATTATAAATATGATGTAGGCTATGTTATTGATAGATACTATATCAACTAAGGCAACTGATTATAATGGGAAATATATTTACAGGAGTTAAAGTGTGAAAAACTGTCTGCTAAATATTCTATACATAATGATTTACCCTCTGGCTTTCTAGAACTTTGATTCAATTTTTGCAATGTTTTGCAACAATGTTTTGGCTTTGTCTTTGCTCTTTCTCACTCTGTTCTTCTAATTTTGTGAAAGCATTGTTTTTTTGTCTACAAAATCTGCAAACAATAGAAAATGTTATTTATTTATTCGTGATTTATTTATTAGTGTTATTTATATTAGATTAGATCAGGTTAAATAATTTGATTGAACAAGAATTCTAATTTTCACTACTCCCAATGTATGATTGCCGAACAATATATGTTTGAAAATTTATGGAGCAACAGATTTTGTGTGAAAATAAATCAGAAAGGTGGTTTGTTTAAAAATCGTATTAATGTATGAGGTGGCAAGGAGGTACACACGGGGCATGGTAAGACACACAGTATTGATAAAAATACTTAAGCTAAATTAATATGCTTTTAATAATGTCTAAGTTGATACTTGTTCAAACCAATCACTTTAGCAAAGTTTATAACAATTTGAGTTATTTTGATCAATTAAATAATAAATGTTTGTTCAATAAATATAGGCTATCTGTCATAATTTTCATTTTAAAAATACAGAAACAAGATTCTTGAGATCTTTGTATTTAAATTGCTCCATAAGTCTAAAACATAAAAAAAAATATATAAAATGGTAGATTAAATTAGCACAGAATCAACTTTGATCAAGTCAATGATCAGCCAAATTTCCAAGTCCATCATCAAAAGCGTTTATGAAAAAAAGTGCTGAGCAGAATTTGTGCCATTGAGTGGTATAAAAGAGAATTAAGTCAAATGCGCATTTTACCCCAGTGTGACTTTATAACTGTTGTAACCTGTATATCATTTCAATTTATACTTTAACTGTATAATATTAAATTAAATGTCTATACTTCCATAGGATGAGGCAGCTCAGAGAGTGAGAGCCCACTGAGCATCAGACAGTTAAACTGGCATTGACATTGAATTATTTAATTGGAAGAGTAATTATAACAACATAACTTGATTTTGCACTAAATCCTAATTGTAATCTTATTGCCCATATAAAAGAGTTGTTTTTAATTTTCTGTATTAAGATGATACTGCCTCATTCAAACTCCTTATAGTGCCCCCTTTTTTGGTTTAAGCCACTGCCCCTCAAAATGTCTGTGCACGGCCCTGGTTCATACGCTGAGGCGTTATGTGTGTGCGTAGCGCAGATACAGTCATATACACAGGCAGGGGTGGGCGCTGTACAGCGGGCACATTTCCTACACTTGAAATATGAATGGCATAAGCCGGTTTGACTGATATGGACCCTGTGGTGGTGTGAGACACTGCATGGGTAGTGCTTGTGTGTAGGGGTGAACACTGGGAAGTGGCACTGGCAACGACATTTTTTCACAGACGAAAACGAGACGATAACTAAATAAAAACTAGTTTTGAATGACAAAAACTATGACAAAAATCTATTGACATTTTCGTCAACGAATAAAAACTAGACGAAAATGTTAGATAGTGACGATTTGGAAAGCGATCCAGTCTGATGTCCTGCGTTTGTGGTAGATGCGCACATTTGTACTGTGACGTGCTGATCTACCCAGCGGCACACGAGTTGGCATGCGCTGCATGTCTCATAAAACGTTAAAACATGTAAGCGTCTGGGAGAATGAGTAGAGCAGACATGTAGATCTGAATAAGAGTGACGACGCAAAAAAGAGCTCTATTCGGTACGGTTTTCTGTGCGCACACACCAGACCCGAAGCGTGCAGTCATTCACATAAACATACAGCGCGCGAGTATGGAATTGAGCTCTCTTTCGTGTCTGAATGGACAAATACACACAACATTATGTCTAAATGTCAGTTTTGGAGAGTATTCACGTAAATTATGTCGGTTATGTCTTAAACAGTTGTGAGTGTATCGCATGTGCATCAGTGCAATTGGATCCGCATGTCATTGGACATGATCCGATGTCTTAAAGTGACAGTGAGTAATAAACCTGATGTGTCGTGTGTCCTTAATATTGATCAAGCAACAAAAGAAAAAGAGAAAAGCATTCATTGCTCATTAATAGCTTTAATAAGGATTAATTATATTTAATTCATACAAATAAATATGTCATTCTCTTAAATAAAGAATAGAGAATGATGTATGCAAGTATTTATAAAGAATATGCATATGCATATAGCCATTCATTGAAAAGAAGACTGTGTTCTACTTTAGGAAAAGTGGTTTTATTTAATTGTAAGATTTTTTAAGTTACAGTAGTTAAATCTGTATCTGTATTGCATGTTCAAACTTTAAAATCATTAATATTAGCAGGTTAATATATGTTTTCTCCGGGAGTATATGGGTTTGGGAATTTTAGAGAAATTCAAAATTAATGCATTTCAATTTAAACCCACTATATTTTAGTCGACTAAATCTACTGTAGATTTTGTCGACTAAAATCTTATTGTAGTTCGTCGACTAAAACTAGACTAAAACTAAAACAATTCAGATGACTAAAATATGACTAAAACTAAATGGCATTTTAGTCAAAAGACTATGACTAAAACTAAATCAAAATTTGCTGTCAAAATTAACACTGCATAGATATAGTGATTTTTGCTATTTTTAAAGCAAACAAATTACATATTGTACCTTTAATTACCTCTAGAGGCCTCCAGTGGCCACTTACACATAAAACAATATTTTTTTTTTTATTATTTGTCATTTGTTGCATTATTTGATAGAGCAGCATGCTGTTCGTGGCTGCTTTCTTTGCTGTTTTCATCCTTCTTCAAAGCTGATGAAGAACTTCATTTAGGCAAGGCAAGTTTATTTATATAGCACATTTTGTACACTATGGTAATTCCATGTGCTTTACACAGAAATTAATTAAAATAATCACAAAATAAAAGCAAGGAAAATTAAGACAGTTCTGAAAGGAATTAAAAGAGATATAAAGTTGATACAGTTATAAAATAAATTAAAAGAGTAAAAAGATGATACATAGTCCTCAACTTTCACATTAAACTCACTACTCTACCACAGACTCGAACATCATCACCAGGTCCTCAACATTGTTTCATCTCTCAATTTCCCAAATAACATTTCAGAGTACTTCATGTTTGTCTCTTACCCGATTCTCAGCGACATTTGAGCTCAGTTTAAAATCAAAGTAGGATGCAAAAATAAAATACAGTGTATTCAGTCGGACGTACAGTGGCACAGTACTCATTCAGTAAATGCACAGCTAAACAGATGTGTTTTGAGTCTGGATTTGAATGTGACTACTGTAGGAGCACATCTGATCTCTTCTGGAAGGTGGTTCCAGCTGCACTGGCATAACAGCTAAAAGCGGACTCTCCATGCTTAGAGTGAACCCTTAGTATTTCTAGCTGATGTGATCCTAATGATCTGAGTGATCGGTTTATATTCAGTGAGCATATCTGCAATGTATTGAGGTCATAGGCCATTGAGTGATTTAAATACCAGTATTAATACTTTAAAAATCAATCCTAAATGTTAATGGGAGCCAGTGGGAAGACTTGAGGATGAGACCTGATATGTTCATAGTTTCTGGTTCTGCTCAGAATCCTGGCAGCAGCGTTCTGTATGAGCTGCAATTGTCTTCTGGTCTTCTTGGGAAGGCCAGTGAGGAGTCCATTACAATAATCCACCCTGCTGGTGATGAAAGCATGAACAAGTTTCTCTAAGTCTTGTCTGAAAACAAAGCATCTAATTCTTGCAATATTTTTGAGATGATAATATGCTGATTTAGTTATTGCTTTGACATGACTACAGAAACGAAAATCACACTGAGATTCCTGACTTGATTTTTTGTTGTTTGACCCCTAGTGTCAAGGTATGCGTTCACTTTGAGAACTTCCAAATGCAATGAATTTGTTTTACTGAAGAAAGTTTTGGCACATCCAACTGTTAACTTCATCAATGGATTGGCACAGGGAGTCAATAGGGCTGTTAGTTGTAGTTGATAGGGCTAAGTAGTGTCATCTGCACAGCTGTGGTAAGCAGTTTGGTTCTTTTTCATTATTTGGCTCAGTAGGAGCATGCACAGGTTGAACAGGAGTGGCGCAAGAATTGAGTCTTCAGGAACTCCGCATGTCATGGATGTCCACTCAGGCTTATGGTCTTCTATACTCACATAATAACCTCTCCCTCCTAAGTATGACCTGAACCATTTTAGGACTATCCCAGAAAGCCCGGCCCAGTTTTCCAGCCTCTCAAGAAGTATGTTTGACAGTGTCAAATGCAGCACTGAGGTCGAGTAGTACCAGAACTGATGTTTTGCCTGTATCAGTATTTAAGCAAATAATAATAATAATAATTTGTTACAATTATATAGCGCTTTTCTGGGTACTCAAAGCGCTTTACATGGAAGGGGGAATCTCCTCAACCACCACCAATGTGCAGCATCCAACTGGATGATGCAACGGCAGCCATATTGTGCCAGAACACCCACCACACACCAGCTTATTGGTGGAGAGGAGACAGGGTGATGAAGCCAATCAGTATATGGGGATGACAACTTTTTCAAAGATCTTGCCCATGAAAGGAAGATTTGAGATTGGTCTGTAGTTGCTCAATATGTTGCTATCCAGATTGCTCTTTTTCAGGAGGGGCTTAACAACTGCAATTTTAAGGGACTTTGGAAAAGTCCCAGAAAGAAGTGAGGAATTTACCACTTCTAGGAGATCTGCATTAAACAGTTAAACACACTTTTGAAAAAGGAAGTGTTGGAGTGTGTGGAGATATCTCTGGAAATCTCAACGAGCTGAGAGGACGCTGGTGTGTTTGTCGTCGCTTCTCATCTCCGATCTAACCAACGTTTTTGTGGATTTTATGCTCTACAACCAGCCTAAACACGCTGGTCTCCCCAGACATCAGGGATCAGGGACATCAGGAAACATAATTGCTGTTTTGCTCGGTTCTGCTGTGTTTGTCACAGCTGTCTAACGCAGCTTACCGCTGCAAACTTTTCTACACCATCAACCCATCAGACGACACCTGCTACTGAAGTACAGTGACCTACCATGGATCCTCTGTCAGGTCCATTTCTGCTGGTTCATGAAACTGCTATCCAAAATAAGTTTTTACTTTGCTGTGCTGTGGTCTTCCTGGCCTCCTGTCACCGTTATGGAATTAGCAAACTGAGCTAGGATGCTAGCAACTGTTTGCTGCCCCTCGGCTATAACTTCCATCAAATATACCACAGTGGAACTCATGAGTCTTAACTCTAATACATCTCCGAGTTGCCTTGAGGTGATAAAATCTCTCCATCTCCTGTGTCGTTCCCCCTATGTCCATAGGGCTGCCTGTCATAAGTTTGTTTACTCTCACAAAACTTTGTCTGTCCCAGCTGTTTGGAGCCATGCCTCACGGTCATCGATGCAAACCACGCCCATCACATGCAAATCTGCGATCCTTGGTCTGTGTGGACAACACCGTCACCCATGACAATGCACTAACCAGGACATCATTCATGCTGCTTAACCCCCTGGGTTCAGAGATCACGTATTGTGTATACTCACAATAAAAACAAAGTGTTGTGCTTTTTGCCAAATAAAGAAACATGATGCAAGTTCTGCCTTCTCTCTGTCAGTGAAGTCCATTCTTAAACGCGTCCGAAAATGAACTGTAACTCAGCGAATACTCAGTCACACAGGCATACAGGCACATAGGCATAAAGCTTGAATTCTCTTCTTTTAAATGAAGTAATTTATATAAAAAACAAATATTCTCAGTTTATGTAATCTGTATGAAAAGAGAGAGATGTCAGTCGTTTTCATTTCAGCTCATTATAGCTCATTATCTGCTAATGTGAACACGCCCACGGAGAGCGTGCTATTCAAATGCAAATGATCTGAGGCAATCCATACAAACGTGTCAACGGCCACATCAGCTCGATAAACGGCACTCGGTTACTAACGTAACCTCGGTTCTCTCTAGAGAGGGAACGAGTGTTGCGTAAGTTTAGCTTACGCTACGGGAGAACTCCTTTTCTCGAGAATACTGAAGCAAAAAATGATCCTTAATTTTTAGAATGTAAAACGCTTTTAGAATGTAAAAATTTGCTGCAGCAGGCAGACATAGGCGAGACAGCTCGCGCGCCTATTGGCTGCTCTGCGGCAACTGCTGCAACCTATCAGTGCGTCTTGGCATGACTCCAGAGCCAATGGGAAGCCTTCCCGCGCTGTCATCATGGCCCGCCAAAAGGGGTGTGGCTTCAGCCTATAAAAACCCCTCGCCCAGGTTGCACAAGTGATTTCAGTCGACTAGAAGCGAAACCAAAGTACAGCACAAGCACGGCAGGCTACGCAACACTCGTTCCCTCTCTAGAGAGAACCGAGGTTACATCAGTAACCGAGTGTCGTTCTCTTACGAGAGTACTCTCGTGTTGCGTAAGTTTAGCTTAGGGAACCCTATGTAAAGCGCCATGCGTGCTGAGTTTCCAACACTTATGTCCCAAGGGCAGTAGCCCGGGGCTCATGTATAAGTGAAGTGATCGCAACGGCAGAACAGGGCGGGACGACTCGGTGTTATGAGATAGGTGTATACACATATATACGCAGTTAAGGCAGTATGACCACCTTAAACTGCATAAGCCTGCAGGGCGTTGCAGCATATCAACAGTCTAACCAAACTGAGTTGGGTAGACAATGTTAATATAACCTAATCAGACTGAGAACAGTCTGGCCTGTAAGGCAGGTACTTCCAGGTTATAAAACCTTACAAATGTAGACATCGAGGCCCAGCCTGCTGCCATTCAAATGTCATGAAGTGAGACCCCACTTGTCCATGCCCACGACGAGGCCATACCGCTAGTCGAGTAGGCCCTAACCCCCAAGGGGCAATCCATGCCCTTGGACGCGTAAGCTGACGCAATTGCGTCTACTATCCATCTGGACAGGGTCTGTTTCGAAACGGCTAGCCCTTTGACGCGGCCACCGAATGAAACGAAAAGCTGCTCCGTTTACCTAAAGGCAGCAGAGCGCTCCACATAAAACCTTAAAGCCCTTACTAGGCAAAGGAGGTTAACCCCAGCCTCACTGTCAGACGCAGGGAGGGCCGAGAGGGAAATAACTTGCGCTCTAAAAGGAGTCGCAAGCACTTTTGGGACGTAACCGTGCCTTGGTTTGAGGATGACCTTAGAGTCATTAGGCACAAATTCCAGGCATGTAGCACTCACCGAGAGCGCGTGCAGGTCGTCCACCCGTTTTACTGAGGCTAGTGCCAGCAGAAAAGCGGTTTTGAATGACAGGTACTTTAGCTCTACCACATGTAATGGTTCGAATGGTCCACCTTTCATGGCCTCTAGGACCGTGGAAAGGTCCCAAACTGGAACCGAGGGTGGCCGAGGAGGATTCAGCCTCCTAGCACCCCTGAGAAAACGGATTATGAGGTCGTTCTTTCCCAGCGACTGGCCATTTACAGGTTTCGTAAATGCTGCTATGGCCACCACGTACACTTTGAGCGTGGATGGGGTTCTCCCGCTGTCCAACAGCTCTTGTAGGAAAGAACCACCGTTACCTCACCATCTAGCGGGTTTAAGTCATGAGCTGAGCACCATTCAGCGAACACTGACCATTTGGACGCATAGAGCCGTCTAGTAGACGGAGCTCTAGCCTCTGTGATCGTGTTCAGCACTCCCTCCGGGAGGTGAAATGGTGATAGTTGATCGCCCACACATGTAGGGCCCATAGCTCGGGGTATGGGTGCCAAATTGCGCCCTGGGCCTGGGACAACAGGTCCTTCCTCAGCGTCTCTTTCTTTTGAAAAGAATATTGGGCAGTGAGCGTTGGTCTGCTACGCGAACAGGTCTACCTCTGCTCTGCCGAAAATATCCCAGATGTTTCGCACCGTCAGGGGGTGCAGGGACCACTCCCCTGGGGAGAGTTTTGCCCTGGATAGCGAGTGCATATTGTGCTGGCCCCATATGAGGAGGCATTTTGCTATTGCAAGAAGGCTCCGGGACCTGAGGCCGCCCTGGCGATTTATGTAGGACACCACCGACGTGTTGTCCGTTCTGATTAGAACGTGGTGGTTCCTTAATGTGGGGAGGAAGAACTGAAGGGCGTTTTCGACCGCTTTCATCTCTAGACAGTTTATGTGTAGACGCTTCTCCGCGTCTGACCACAGGCCCATTGAAGGTCTCCCTTCGTATAGGGCGCCCCAACCCATGTTGGAAGCATCTGTCGTGACTACTTTGATTCGTGAGGCGATGCCCAGGTTCACGCTGGACTGGTACCAGCCGGGTCTCATCCACGGTTTCAGAGCTGCAACGCATATCTGATTCACCGTGAGACGAAGCAGACCTGATGTCCATGCTCGCGCTGGCACCCGCCGTCTCAGCCACGGCTGAAAAGGGCGCATGTGCAGCAGACCCAGCTGCAGAACCGACGAGGCTGAGGCCATGAGACCCATCATCCTCTGAAACACTCTGAGGGGAAGATTCTTCCCTACAGTGAATGTCGCCGCTAGGCGCTGGATCGCTGCCGCGAATTCTCGCGTCAGGCGCGCCACCATAGAGCTGGAGTCCAATTCTATCCCCAGAAAGGATATTTTCTGGCTGGGGGATAGAATACTCTTGGCCCAGTTGATTCTGAGACCCAACTGCTCGAGATGGGTCAGCAGTAGAGCTTTGTGTAGCACCAATTCCTCTTTTGACTATAATTAGCCAGTCGTCCAGATAGTTCAGGACTCTCACGCCCCTTCGTCTGAGGGGCGCGAGCGCCGTGTGCATGCATTTCGTAAATGTACGAGGTGCTAAAGACAGGCCGAAGGGAAGGACGGTGTACTGATAAGCCTGGCCCTCGAAGGCGAATCTCAAGAACGGCCTGTGACGGGCTGCTATTTGGATCTGAAAATAGGCGTCTTTCAGATCCACTGATATAAACCAGTCCCCCGGTCGAATTCGAGCGAGGATTTGTCTGGTTGTGATCATTCTGAACGAGCGCGTCATCAGCGCTTTGTTCAAGCGTCTGAGATCTAGTATAGGGCAGAGCCTGCCATCCTTCTTTGGTACTAAGAAGTAACGGCTGTAAAACCCCGACTCGCTTTCTGCCAAGGGGACGGTTTCCACAGCCCCTTTTTTCAGCAAATTCGCTATTTCGGTGCGAAGTAGGTGTGCTACTTCCCGATTCACCAAAGTTTCGACCCGGGCTGTGAAGCGCGGTGGTCTGCGAGTGAATTGTAGCGAGTATCCCTGTTTCACTATCTTTAACACCCATTTTGAAGCCCCTGGGATGCTTTCCCACGCTTTCGCGTGAATGGACAGGGGTAGAATGAAATCTGGGCTCCGGTCGCTCAGGTACGGGGACCCGGAGACCCGGCCATGATGACGTACTTCGTTCATCATTTCGAATGGGGCAGACAGTACTTCGTGCAGTGGTTCTGTAACCGGCACCCCGGCCGTATGAACGGGGAGATGCTTTATTACAGGCACAGCTCTGTGGGCTCGCGGCGCGAGGCACGGCGAGCTTTCCACAAAGTGTGTGCGCTGAGAGGCAGACACGTGATCTGCACTCGAGACACTGCCAGCGCGAGCTGGGTTCATACCAGGGCCGTGCACAGGGGGGTGGCCCGGTGGCTAGAGCCACTGCCCTTCTACCCTCATCAGCTGAGGTGCCCCTCTCGCCCCCCTCCCTAACCCTCCAGAAGATTCCCATAAAAACGTTCTGTTATCGCTCCGCTAAAGATCCACTGATTCCGCTAATCCGCTCCGTGTTTTCCTGCTCGCTTCGCAGCGTCACTCGTAGACAAGCATGTGCCCGCTCTCCGACGACAGTTTCAGAATAGAATTTCGTCCCATTCACAGGTCGATTACAAATTACAATCCACATTACAGACAGTAGTCGATCCACAAAATTAGTATTTTGTTAATATGTTTTTGTATTTCTGTCGCAAAATGTTTTGCTCTTGGTCTTCAAATAGTGCTAACAAGTTACAACTCGTGCAACATCCATGTTCTTGGAAGAAAAGCAAATGTGTTTTGTGCCGTTAGCCACCTTGTAACCTACATTTACATTTATGCATTTGGCAGACGCTTTTATCCAAAGCGACTTACATTATCCTATACATTTATACATAGGTATGTGCAATCCCCTGGGATCGAACCCACAACCTTACGTTGTTAACGCAATGCTCTTACCACTGAGCTACAGGAAAGCAACTATACTAAGGTACTATTCATTTAAATTAGATCACACTTAGATAATATATAGTATATTACCTTTTTATTATGTATAATCTTAATATGGTCTCATTAAAATATTATAAATATGATGTAGGCTATGTTATTGATAGATACTATATCAACTAAGGCAACTGAATATAATGGGAAATATATTTACAGGAGTTAAAGTGTGAAAAACTGTCTGCTAAATATTCTATACATAATGATTTACCCTCTGGCTTTCTAGAACTTTGATTCAATTTTTGCAATGTTTTGCAACAATGTTTAGGCTTTGTCTTTGCTCTTTCTCACTCTGTTCTTCTAATTTTGTGAAAGCATTGTTTTTTTGTCTACAAAATCTGCAAACAATAGAAAATGTTATTTATTTATTCGTGATTTATTTATTAGTGTTATTTATATTAGATTAGATCAGGTTAAATAATTTGATTGAACAAGAATTCTAATTTTCACTACTCCCAATGTATGATTGCCGAACAATATATGTTTGAAAATTTATGGAGCAACAGATTTTGTGTGAAAATAAATCAGAAAGGTGGTTTGTTTAAAAATCGTATTAATGTATGAGGTGGCAAGGAGGTACACACGGGGCATGGTAAGACACACAGTATTGATAAAAATACTTAAGCTAAATTAATATGCTTTTCATAATGTCTAAGTTGATACTTGTTCAAACCAATCACTTTAGCAAAGTTTATAACAATTTGAGTTATTTTGATCAATTAAATAATAAATGTTTGTTCAATAAATATAGGCTATCTGTCAAATTTTTCATTTTAAAAATACAGAAACAAGATTCTTGAGATCTTTGTATTTAAATTGCTCCATAAGTCTAAAACATAAAAAAATATATATAAAATGGTAGATTAAATTAGCACAGAATCAACTTTGATCAAGTCAATGATCAGCCAAATTTCCAAGTCCATCATCAAAAGCGTTTATGAAAAAAAGTGCTGAGCAGAATTTGTGCCATTGAGTGGTATAAAAGAGAATTAAGTCAAATGCGCATTTTACCCCGGTGTGACTTTATAACTGTTGTAACCTGTATATCATTTCAATTTATACTTTAACTGTATAATATTAAATTAAATGTCTATACTTCCATAGGATGAGGCAGCTCAGAGAGTGAGAGCCCACTGAGCATCAGACAGTTAAACTGGCATTGACATTGAATTATTTAATTGGAAGAGTAATTATAACAACATAACTTGATTTTGCACTAAATCCTAATTGTAATCTTATTGCCCATATAAAAGAGTTGTTTTTAATTTTCTGTATTAAGATGATACTGCCTCATTCAAACTCCTTATAGTGCCCCCTTTTTTGGTTTAAGCCACTGCCCCTCAAAATGTCTGTGCACGGCCCTGGTTCATACGCTGAGGCGTTATGTGTGTGCGTAGCGCAGATACAGTCATATACACAGGCAGGGGTGGGCGCTGTACAGCGGGCACATTTCCTACACTTGAAATATGAATGGCATAAGCCGGTTTGACTGATATGGACCCTGTGGTGGTGTGAGACACTGCATGGGTAGTGCTTGTGTGTAGGGGTGAACACTGGGAAGTGGGCACTTTTCCTACACTTAGCAGTCGAGCGGCCTGAGCCAGCTTTATTGTTTTCGACCCTGGATGAGTGTGACACACAGAAAGGGTAGTGTTTTTGTGCAGGGGTGGGCATTGGGCAGTGGGCACCTGTCCTACATTTAAAACACCTTCGGCCTGAGCCGGAATATGACCAGACATAATGCTCTTTTTGAGATATATGTGGGTCGCCGTAAAAACGGCGTTTGTGTGCAGGCGAGCGAGTTGAGGAACTGACTCGTTGGCTGCTAAATAGACTCTTCGAGTCACCTCTGTTGAGGGAACTGAGAGAGCGGTTCGTGCTGATTTCAATGGCGGTCCGGCCGCGGCGGGACTTAACTATCGGCGCCTTCCTAGGGGGGCTAGGAAGACTTGGGGGTCTCAAAGCTTGGCGCAAGCTTGTGCCTGGGTCCCCGGGCAGGAGGCGGTCTGCGGTGGCTGGTAGAGCACGAGCGCTGACGTGCATCCCGAGCCTGGCGATGTTGTGAGGCGGTGGTGGGGGGCGCTGTTTTCCGAGCGGGCGGCTGCTTTTTAGCGCGCGGCAAAAAGTGTCTCATAGCCTGAGACGTTTTCTGCACCTCTGTGTATCGCTCCGCGAAGCCCTTCACCGAGGGACTGAAGAGGCCAGCTGGTGAAACAGGGGGAGACACGCCGTTGCTGCGGCTTTTGTTTTTCCATCTCTCTTCTACTGCTCAATTAAAAGCAGGAAAAGCAGTGTACGCACTCTACAAATTCCTCAAAGCCGTACTCTTATAATTGCCATCTGCCTACTCTTATCCGGGGACATACACCAATGTCCGGGACCCCTCAAAAGACTGGCGGAACGTGAACCCCGGGTTACTATTACGTTGGCCACCAACAGCTACTCTGGCCACTACGGTACTGGCTCAGACTCACCTGTGGGCCTGGAGACCGGGGTGTTTGTACCGTCGATGGCCTCGGGTGGCTCCGTTGGAGTGGCGGCGAGCGTGGGTCCACTGGCGGTGGTCGGCGCGGTGGAGGCCGGCATCCCAGCGCGCGAGGCGTTGCGCCCATCGACGCGCACCGGAGGACCCATGGGGACTGCCATGGGCACATCGGACTTTGTGCCCAGGGTGTCCTCGGGCTGTGGTGGAGTCGGGATCGCGGAAGGAGGAGGAGAAGGATTGGCAGCTGAGATACAATCCACAATAGCCCTCGATGCATCTAACACGGCGGCCGCAGGGGCTGCTACTGCTAGCGTAGCAGCTAAGAGGCTACAAACAACTGCAGCGTGCATCAATGGTCACGTGACATTGGCTGTCAGCATGACAGCTGAATTGGAAACAGTGCCAGGGATCCAAAATGGGTTTGTACCTCAAACTCAGACAGCACCAAACTCCTGACAAGTTATTAACCCCCTGAGGTCGGATGACGCGCGGGCGCGTCAACTCGATGTTTACTAAATGTTTCTATTAATATCTCCGCGATTGTGCAGCACACATAAATGGTTCTGATTTTGCCGTAATCGATAGATTCTCAGCTTCAACGTCCTTATTCTTGCGAGATCGTACGTGACTCATACAGAGAGCAAGAGGGAAGACAAGATGACCGTTCACCTTGCGTGATTGGTGGGCTAGCTTGCCTGTCTGCATTTTGTGTGAAACCAACCAATAGATGCGGTTGAAATCCCTAAGTACCCTCCCATCTCCTCACGGTGAGGAAAATACCAAGCTGACATGGAGAGAGAAAGAGTAAAAAAAAGTCCGCGAAAGAAAAAGTCCGCGAAAAAAACATGGCAACAACATAAAGAAGAGGAAAGCCTAGGACTTGTGGCGGTTTTGGAGAGCAGCGACGAGGATGAAAGGCGAGTTTCCGAGCCTGATGGATTTTCTTCTGATGAAGATGAGGATTATGATCACAGAAGAGATCCAGTTGAAGACGGGTAAGCGTATTTATTTTATAAAAACATTGTTCGCATGGTGCACTTTGTACTAGGCTAACTGTGACCATCTTGGCTAAAATAAGCTGTGCTGTGCTGCTTTGTGTATCTGAACTTTGACAAATTGACTGCGCCTTTAGCAAAGTGTTTACTTTATGTAAAAGTAATTTTCTTGTGTAAAACTGGGGTACACAAATAGTAATGTTGTAGGCATGTAGGCTGTTCTTGGTGGTCTCCTTTTGATAACTAATGTAATATTTATTCACCTCAATTCACAATTTGAATAACATTATCTCTTGTAGTGATGAATCGATATGTTTTGGCCAAATTGATAATGCAAGTCCTAACTTATTTGTTTTTGTGTTTTTTTCAGAGAGGATGCACAGCTACCAGGGCCCAGTGTAACACAGGCAGCCTCACCTGTGTCTGTCACCAGGGGCCTGATGTATAAACGTTGCTTACGCACAAAATGGGCATAGAAATATGCGTACGCATTTTTCCACGCACATATCGGGATTTATAAAAAATAAACTTGGCGTAAATAAGTGCGCACCGTAAGGATGCTCTTGACCGTGCGTACGCACTCTTTTAGAAGAGTATGTGTTTTGGCGACACCAACTGGCCCAAATAGCAATAACTATTTAAAATGAAAAACTTCAAAATTATCCTATTACATCACCCAATAAATCAAATTGCATCAACCTGAATTATCATTATCAGCATTCTTAACCAGGTGCAAATACTTTGAATTTACTTTTTTTTTTTAACGAATGGGCTATAAAAAGGTATGTGCGTATATAACATATCATCATAATGGATGCTCTAGCGCTGTTTGAAGACCTTGCTAATGACGCTCTACGGAGGGAGCGTGTTTTCAGAGACCGTGAAGATTTCCTTGCTCATGATGATGATTGGCTCATGAGCCGATTTCGATTCCCAAGAGCCATCCTCTTGGAATTGTGTTCTGAATTACGGCCAGTATTGGAAAGACCCTTGCGGAGAAACCACGCGCTGTGTGTTCCTGTACAAGTATTGACCACATTAGGCCACTTGGCCACTGGTACTTTCCAGCGAGAGTTGGCAGACCGATCGGGTATGTCGCAGTCATCCCTGAGCCGTGTCATGCCATATGTATGGGATGCCATAGTGGGGATGGCACCCCGATACATCCGTTTTCCTTACACGCAAGCTGAACAGGCCAACATCAAAATGCAATTTGCAGCAATCGCCGGTTTTCCCAATGTAATCGGTGCTATTGACTGCACTCATGTTGCAATAAAGGCACCATCTGAGAATGAATTTGCTTTTGTTAACCGAAAACATTTTCATTCTTTGAACGTGCAGAGCATATGTGATGCGCATATGTCTCTGACAAATATAGTTGCGAGATGGCCTGGGTCAACTCATGATTCCTACATTTTGTCCAACAGCAGTGTAGGGAACAGACTGCAACAGGAGCTGTGCGTGATGGATGGCTTCTTGGTAAGTCGGCAGGAATGCGCATGTAATTGTAATTGAGTAATGATGCAAATGTGTTTAAAGCATACCTTTTAAAATGTTTTTTCTTTTAGGTATAATTATAATCTCCAATGATAAACAAACCCACACTTATTTTAATATTTTTTTAAAGCAAAATTTCACATTAATCAATGCAAATTTTCAGGAAACAAAACATGTTTTATAGCATTTAAAAATTAAGTGAAATGTTATATTGAATCAATATTGCCCTGGAAAAAACAAAAAGCTATCTGTAGGCTATTTTACAAGTACTTTCTTTAAAGTATTCTTATAATATTGTTTATAATTGTTACCTCTGCCTAGCACTTGAAATGTTATATTAATTGTCCCATTGTATTTACATTCATTGTTTTGTTATATTTTCTTAAAAAAAAAAAAAGTAAATGTTTTACCTCTCAGGAGACAGTGGTTATCCCCTTAGAACGTGGCTGCTAACTCCACTAACTAGACCCCAAACCGAACAAGAACGGCGTTATAACGAGAAGCATTGCCGGACGCGTTCAGTGGTCGAACGCACTATTGGTCTGCTAAAAGGACACTGGAGGTGCTTGGATAGGTCTGGTGGCACAGTATTGTACAGCCCTACAAAGGTTTGCCGCATTGTGGTGGCTTGCGCAGTGTTGCACAACATTGCTCAAAAGAATGGTATACCTGTTCCATCGAACGCCCATACTGAAGATAATGAACCCGACCCTGGCCCTCCTAATGCAGTGCATAATGCTATGGCAATACAGCGGCGTATAAATGTAATACATGGAATGTAAAAAGGCAAGTGAATTCAAACTTTTTATTTTTTCACAAGTTCTTTAAGTGAACCACTTATTTCTGACAAAATTGTTTTTATTTCTTTCAGTTCGGAACACACCGCATTAACAGCATGAACCATGTGACGTTGGGTCTGCATGACTTCTTCCGTCAGTACACGCCTTGAGTTACCAGCGCTCGGTGGTGGCACAAAGGATGATGATGATGATGATGATGATGATGATGATGCACTGGATTGCGCACAGGATGGGGTTGCTTGGGCATTTGATGATGGCGGCACACTGGACGTTGGTGGAGGCACACAAGATGCCGGTGGTGGCACACAGGATGGTGGTGGAGGCACACAGGATGGCGGCGGCGGTGGCACGTAGGATCTAAGCCTACATCCCTTGTCTACCCCACTTGGACCACTCACCGGGCTTGAAGGCATTCCAGGATTAACTGTTCCTTTAATCATTAAAAAACGTTTAATTAAATAAAGGTTGTATTGCATATCTGTAAATGTGTGAAATAAAATGTGCACTTGATGACTTGCTTTTGTCTTAAGTTACATTTTTAGCATTTGAATAAACAGGAAAATCGACTATTTTAATAAACGTATATCTTAAGGGCAGCTGCATCTATTGCTAGATTTGTCACTTGGATATTTTAGGACTTTCCACTTCCACGGAATTTGAATTGGTTGATTTAAATTATCCACAATAAAAAAGCAGAATTTTAAACAGACAAAAACTTATATAATGTGTAGATAAATCAATTACTTACCATCGTCACTGCAAATCACATCCGTATCACCTTGGAATTCTGGAAGAACTCCACTTAATCCTGTTTCCCCTATAATCGCACCCACCCTTGCATCAAAGGCTGAGAGGTCAGTGATTCCTTGACCACCACCAGTTGTTACGACACTGCACCTGTGTGCACATATTCTTTTCTTTACTACTACTTTTAAGTCAGACCATTTTTTTTTTTGTCTCTTGGACTGTGCGAGGCACCAAGGTAACAGCATTGACTGCTTCTGTTACTTGCTCCCATTCTAATATCTTTCTTTTATTTGAAATGCCCGCAGAGAGCCCACCAAATAAAACTTTTTTTCGGCCCTCCACCTCAGACAGCAGTACCTCCATCTCGCAGTCGGTGAAGTTTCTTTTTTTTTGCTTTTCGTTTCTGTTCTTCCATTTTTAGCCAAACAGATCTTATCGGTCATATTAATATGGAGGGAGATCATACATATTCAAAATAGGCGGTCTTAACCTCCAAATATGGTTATTTCGGGAGGAGATTGGGGTAAGCTATAAGCACGTGCACCTGCGCACAATATTCAGATAAATGTGATTTATAAAGTGAACCTTGCGCAGGTTCTGGCGTACGTAGGGGAGACCGGGGACAGTTGCAACAGGGGATGGTTGCAACATGTCATTTTTCTCCAATCAGAAACAAGCTAGAGTGATGACACTCAATAAAAATAAGCCAAAAGGGCTTCTTTGTGCTCACTTTAACATACGCAGTATGCTCCCTAAACGTGAACAACTGGACCATATTCTCAGGAATTCAAATATTGATATAGTAGGCATATCAGAAACTTAGCTTAAAGAATCATCAGGTGGGGGTGTATTGCTGTATGTGAAAAATAATTTGGAGTATTCACTACTAAGTGTGCCAAGTGAGGTCAAAATTGAAAATGTTTCAGTAAAAATGTCCCTCTCTGCAGAGATGACTTTTACTCTGGTTTGCCTTTACCGTCCTCCATCAGCCAAAGTTGACTTCTATGAACAACTGCAGGTACTAGTCAAGTCAAGTCAAGTCAAGTCAAGTTTATTTGTATAGCGCTTTTCACAATACAGATTGTATCAAAGCAGCTTCACAGTATTAAATTAAAATAATACAACAAAGTTTGTTTCAAGAGGAATTTATTGATTGATAAAATTAAATTAAATATCCCCAACTGAGCAAGCCAAAGGCAACAGTGGCAAGGAACCGAAAAACTTCATCAAGTGACCTAATGGTGTCCTAAAACTCCATCAGGTGACCTAATGGAGAAAAAAAAAAAAACCTTGGGAGAACCCAGGCTCAGTCGGGGGCCAGTTCTCCTCTGGCATTTATGAGCTAGAGGCCGGATTGTAGTTTGAACTGTAGGATTATATGAATGCCTGGCTGAAGAGATGCGACTTTAATCTAGTTTTAAACTGGGAGAGCGAGTCTGAGCAACGAACAGTATCAGGAAGACTATTCCAGAGTTTTGGAGCCAAATGTGAGAATGCTCTCCCTCCTTTGGTGGTTCTGGATATCCTAGGTATGACCAAAAGCCTTGAATTTAGTGATCTTAAAGAGCGCGATGGATTATAGGGTGATAAAAGATCCGTTAAATAGACTGGAGCTAAGCCGTTTAGGGCTTTATAGGTCAGTAGCAATACCTTGTAATTAATACGGAACTTTATAGGTAACCAATGCAGTGATGATAAAATCGGTGTTATATGATCATATTTTCTTGATCTAGTAAGAACTCTAGCGGCGGCATTTTGGACTAACTGTAGCTTGTTTATTGAGGATGCAGGACAACCAGCTAGTAAAGCATTACAGTAATCCAGTCTCAAGGTCATGAATGCATGAACTAACTTTTCTGCATCAGAAACTGATAGCATATTACGTAGCTTAGCAATGTTTCTAAGGTGGAAAAATGCTGTTTTTGTAACATATGAAATATGATTTTCAAAAGACAGGTTGCAATCGAGTATGACACCCAGGTCTTTTACTGTAGAGGATAAAGTAACAGGACATCCTATGATGTTAAAGTTGTATTGTGCGAGGTTTTGTGGGCGTTTTTTTGAACCGATAAGTATTACCTCTGTCTTGTCTGGATTTAATAAAAGAAAATTACGGGTCATCCAATCTTTTATATCTTTAACACACTCTGTCAATTTGGAAAATTTTGCGTTTTCATCCGGCCGTGATGAAATATATATTTGAGTGTCATCAGCATAACAATGGAAACTAATTCCATGTTTCCTTATAATATTTCCAAGTGGCATCATATATATTGAAAATAACAGAGGGCCTAATACAGATCCCTGCGGCACTCCATAGTTTACTGGAGTTATGATCGATTTTTCTCCATTTAAATAGACAAAATGGTAGCGGTCAGATAGGTATGATTTGAACCAGCTTAGTGCTTGTCCTTGAACACCAGTATAATTTTGTAGTCGATCTAAGAGTAATGTATGATCTATAGTATCGAACGCAGCACTAAGATCAAGTAAAACTAGTATTGAGATACAGCCTTGGTCAGAAGCTAAAAGTAAATCATTTGTGATTTTAACGAGCGCAGTTTCAGTGCTATGATGCGGTCTGAATCCAGACTGAAACTTTTCATAGATCTCATTTGGTTGCAAGAAAGAGCCCAGTTGAGCGGACACCACTTTTTCTAATATTTTAGACATAAATGGAAGATTTGAAATGGGTCTATAATTTGCTAGATTATTATGATCTAATTGTGGTTTCTTAATGAGAGGTTTTATAACTGCCAGTTTAAATGTTCTTGGAACCTGACCTAAAGATAAAGACGAGTTAATAATATTGAGGAGAGGATCTTCCACTACAGGTAACACTTCTTTCAGTAGTTTAGTTGGTATAGGATATAATAAACATGTTGTTGTTTTAGATGAAGTGATAAGTTTATTTAACTCTTTTTGTTCTATAGTTGCAAAGCACTGTAATTGTTCTTTCGCGGTGATAATTGAAGCTGAATTATAAGGCGCGATTGAAGATTGAACGTTTACAATTGTGGTTCTGATGCTTTCTATTTTCTCAGTGAAGAAGTTCATGAAATCATTACTACTGAACTGTAACAGGATATTTTGTTCGGGTGACGTCTGTTTATTTGTTAGTCTAGCCACGGTGTTAAATAAAAACCTTGGATTGTTTTGGTTGTTTTCTATTAGTTTGCGGAGGTGCTCAGCCATGGCCGCTTTTAGGGCCTTTTTATAACGTGACATACTGTCTTTCCACGCGATTCTAAAGACCTCTAAATTAGTTTGTTTCCATTTACGCTCTAAAATACGCGTTTCTCTCTTTAAAACATGCGTAGTATTGTTATACCATGGTGCTTTATTTTTCTCTCTGACCTTTTTTAATTTAATAGGTGCAACCACATCCAATGTTCTAGAGAGAATGGTGCTCATAGTGCTAGTTAGTTCTTCTAGTTCATCTGTTTGTTTGGGTTCAGGCAGCAGCTGAGACAGATTAGATAAGCAATTTGAGAAATTATCTATGGTGGATGGGAGGATTGTTCTGCCTGGTTGATAACGCGACGCCGCATGACATATTACAGCAGTACGTAATATGCAAGTTACCATGTAGTGATCAGTGACTTCATCACTTTGTGGAATGATATCTATATCGGTTGGATCGGTTCCATGTGATATAATTAAATCGAGTGTATGATTAAGACGATGTGTTGGTCCGGTGACGTTTTGCTTGACCCCAAATGAATTTAATAAATCTGTAAACGCAGCTCCTAACGCATCATTTGGATTATCTACGTGTATGTTAAAATCTCCAACAATTAGTGCTTTATCGACATTGACTAATAGGTCTGAGAGAAAATCTGCAAACTCTTTTAGGAAATCAGCGTAAGGCCCTGGCGGTCTATATACGGTAGCCAAGGCTAGAGATAATAGGGATGTTTTTCTAACATCTAAGAGCGTAACATTTAGTACAAGTACTTCAAATGAAATAAACTTATAACCCGTTTTCTGGGTAACATTTAGAATATCTTTATAAATGGTTGCAACACCTCCGCCACGACCAATCAGACGGGGCTCATGCTTATAACAGTATCCAGGAGGAGTAGACTCATTAATACCGAAATAATCATTTGGTTTAAGCCAGGTTTCAGTAAGGCAAAGTATATCGAAGCTATTATCTGTGACTATTTCATTTACAATAACTGCCTTAGGTGTGAGTGATCTAATGTTTAGAAGACCTAGCTTTAGAAATAGTTTTTGTTTACTAATAGCAACATTTTCTGTTTTAATAACAATTAGATTTTTCCTAGATCCTGCATTAGATTTATTATTTGATCTCACTAAACGAGAAATAGACACGGTTTCTATGCAATGTTCTACACTAGTATTTATATCAGTTGAATTGGTGCAGCAGAGACTATGATTTGGACTTTTGGTTACTAGTCAAAGGGTATTTAACATTTTGGAGATGTTATCTGACAGAAGATCCGCTCCGAATCTGCTTGGGTGTAAGCCATCAGCACGGAAAAGCCTAGGACGCTCCCAAAACAGATTCCAATTATTTACAAAGAGCAGTTTCTGCTCATTGCACCATGACATTAACCATTCATTTAGCGCAAATAATCTGCTGAACTTTTCATGCCCTAGTCGGTACGTGGGAAGCGGTCCTGACACAATGATCGTTGTTTCAGGCGATGTACTGCGTACCGTATCGATTAGATTCCTGAAGTCTTTCTTCAGAATCTCCGTCTGGCGCAGCCTGATGTCGTTCACTCCCGCGTGCAGGACCACAGTTCCGACGCGCTTGTCACCGTTCAGGATCTCGGGAACGCGAGCAGCGATTTCAGAAACACGAGCACCAGGAAAGCAGTGACTTACTACTTAAACATCACACAACACACAACAAGTACAATGAAATTATTGTAATTAGAGACTTTAATGTGAACTGGGACTGTAAGAAAGATAGGAAAACACTGTAAGAAAGATAGGAAAACACTAAAGCATACTGACAATCTACATTTTTTCCAACTTGTTCAGCAACTAACCAGGATTACGAAACACTCTAAAACTAAAATATATCTACTTTTCAGCAACAGACCTGAAAGGATAATTAGATCCTACAATTTCCTGACTGGTCTTTCAGACCATAATATTATAATTTTTTCTAGGAAACTGTCCAAGTCGAGGGTTAATAATGATTTTTTTTATTCCACAAATAATAGGTATCCTTATGAGTTTATACCTAACAGCCAACGACAAAATGTGGCCACAGCCCTGTCATCACTGGACTGGGATACAATCCTGTCTTGTGACAATCCTGAATTTTGCAGCAGTAAATTTATAAAATCTCTGAAGGATGTTATCTCAACCCATTCGAGCAGAGGGAGATATAAACGTAAAAAAAGGTGCCACTTGCCATGGCTGAATAAAGAATGTAAAAATCTGATGTCAGCTAGAGACCTGCTATTAAAGCAATTTTTGAAATCAGGTCTAACAACAGACCGTCAGAAGTTTACTCACATGCGAATCAAGGTAACACAGAGTCTGAGACAGGCCAAAGCTAACTTTTTCATTAAAGTAATAGAGAATGCAAACGGCAATGGAAAATTAGTATGGCAAAAACTAAATAAACTGCTTGGCCGACAATTAAACAAAAATAATAAGGAATGGAGCTTCAAATTAATGACTCGATTATTAAAGATCCACTTTCCATAGCCACCAATCTCAACAGTTTCTTTATAAATTCTGTGAAAGAGATTACGCAGCATTTTGCTTCATCTCTGTGTTCTGACAATGTTACTGATCCACATCAGTCTGTATTCAAAATCACTGAAATCTCAGACTATGAAGTAACAAAAATGATTACTGCCATGAAAAATTCAAAAGCCCTTGATGCATTTGGCCTGAATACACATTTTTTTAAAGAGTACAAGGACCCTCTTGTAAGTCCAATCACCCATCTTCTTAATATGTCCTTTAACCATTCTATAGTCCCTGCAGATTGGAAAGTGGCTGCAGTGACACCAATGTTCAAATCAGGTGCTACAACAGACATGTCCAACTATAGACCTATCAGCATACTTCCCGTTATATCAAAAATCGCGGAGAAGTGGGTAGTCAGACTGTTGACTGCCCATCTGGAAAATGTCCAACCTTCATTACATCCACTACAATTCGGTTTTCGGACTCATCACTCCACCGATAGTGCCCTGTGTGTGTTAACAGAAAACATAAAAGGTCTGCTTGACAAGAGTCCTTGTGTCGGAGCTGTCTTAGATTTGAAGAAAGCCTTTGACTCAGTTTAACATCTCTGATCAAGCACTTTTATGGTTTAAATCCTATCTGTCCCACAGGAAACAGTACGTGGTAGTAGATGGTGTCAAATCTCCTTGTCTAGATTCCGGAGTTGGTGTCCCACAGGGGTCTATCCATGGGCTGGTTCTGTTCTCTCTTTTTATTAATAACCAAATTCATGTCCAAACGTCTTCTCACAGATGTATGCGGATGACGCAGTAATTTACACTCAAGCAAAAACCATCCAACAAGCAGCTGCTGATCTCACAGCTGCTCTATTCTATGTGCAGGACTGGCTCAAGGATTCATGCCTCATGTTGAACACCAGAAAAACTGTGTGCATGTACTTCTCAAAACGTCATGTCGAAGTAACCAGATCAAATATCTTTCTGAATGGAGTGGAGCTTGACCTGGTCTCAGAATTTAAATACCTTGGGGTAGTCATTGATCCAACACTTTGCTTCAAAAGTCATGTAAAAAAAGTAGCACAGGTAGTCAAATTTAATCTTCAAAATTTCCGGCATATTCAAAATAATTTAACCATGGGTGCTGCTAAAACATATATTTATTCAATGATTATTTCTCATTTTGACTATTGCTTGACTACCTGGTCTCTTGCTTGCCCCACAACACTTGAAACCATAGAAAGTCTCTATAAAAAGGCATTAAAAACACTTGATAAAAAAACGCTATCCCACCACTCTAAAAAAACATAGATGATCAATTTGAAAATGGCCTGTCTGATATTCGCAGATGACCACACGAGCCTCCACCAGAGGAGACTTGATAATACCCCACAGGCGCACCACCTTCGGTCAGACGGTCCTGTCTGTCCGAGGTGGGAACCTGTGGAATAGTCTTCCTCTAACACTGAGAGAATGCCCTACATATAGCTCGTTTAAAGTCCAGTTGAAAAAATGGTTATGGGCAAACCAAAGTTGCACACATTAGTGGGTATGTTGTATCTTATTCTAAATTTCTTTATTTTGTAATGTGTACATGGATGAGTGTTTGTGAAGCTGAATGAATTTTTAAGTCTTATGTGAATATTGTATAGGAATTTTGATAATTTATTGATAAACGATGTACTTACTGTAGATGTAAATTTTATTCTGCAATGTTTTGTGACATGTGTGATCTTAGCCCGTGGGACTACGGATGGAAATGAGCTTTTGCCTACAATCCGGCACTGTCCCAATCTAATAAATAAATAAATAAATTTCATGTTGACTGGGTCCACGCAGCTACAGGTTGTCCTAATCTCTTTAATTTCTTTCCAAACAATATTATCTTACTAACCCCAAACTTTTGAACTGTAAGCCTAGTGTATAATGTTAAAAAAAGCTTTCTATTTTAGATAAATGCTGTTATTTTGAACAATGGTTTGTTTGCAATGTGAATTTTGTTTATGTATGACATTAAAATTACTTTTAGAATTAAATAGTTCATAAATAGGTTAAGCAATACAAATGTGTTTATGTCTGATAAACTTTTAAACACATACTTAACTGCTGACACTGAAATGACGTACACTGTGTGATACAGTACAAATATTTTGAGTGTCTCTCATTTTCCTATAAAGAACCACGATTGTCCCTCATTTTCCTTTTCTGAAGTTAGCACCCCTACCGTCTACTATCCTGCTGGGTGATTTTAACATTCATGTGGATTCCAGTAGTTGTTCTCTTGCTACTGATTTTCTATTACCGCTGGACTGCTTCAATTTCATACAACACATAACAAAGGGCATACCCTGGACCTGGTGTGCTATACTGGCATAACCCCCTCCCACCTGCAGTGCACTGACCTGGCTGTCTCTGACCACTATGCTATTCTATTATTGGTCCCTGTGTCTACGCTATCTGATTCCCTAGCGACTCACCTCGCCACCCACCACCCCTTTTTGATGGCCACTAGTTGATAGCATGGTGGAACATTACAACCGTGCCCTCTCTTTCAGCCTGGACTTTTTTAGCTCCTCTTACCACGCGTTACGTGTCTTTCTCTCGTCCTGCCCCCTGGTTCACCCCTGAGCTCCGCAGGATGTAGACCATAGGACGTAGGCTTGAGAGACGATACAGAAGATCCGGCCTCACTGTCCATCGTGAAGCATTTAAAGAACAGGTCATGAACTACAAAGAAGCCCTTTCTCAGCCAAAAACAAGGTATTACTCCACACTCATCAATAACCAACAAAAACACCCCAAATTGCTCTTCTCCACCATCAACCGTGTTCTTCATCCTCCTGATGCTGCTAAACCCTCAGACGCAGCTGACCTCTGCTCCAGGTTCCTGGATTTTTTCCAGCAGAAAGTGGACACCATCCACCGGCATGCTCCAGTCTCCCCCTGCCCCAACAGGACTCTCAGCACTCAGCTGCCCGCTCACCTCAGTGCTGCATATCTGCCTTCTCTCCATTGGATGCCGACCAAGTAACAAAACTGGTCATCTCAGCCAAGACTTCAACCAGCAGTCTTGACCCAATGCCCACCACCCTGGTCAAGGCCTGTCTTCCCATCCTCTGCCACCCAATGCAAGACATTATAAATCTCTTGCCACTGGTGTGGTACCATCCAGCTTTAAAATGGTGGCAGTCATCCCCACTCTCAAAAAGCCAGGTTCAGACCCAGACGACCTCAACAACTATCGTCCAATCTTCAACCTCCCTTTCCTCAGCAAAATCCTGGAAAGAGCAGTGGCTGCCCAGCTTCAACATCACATGTCCCACCATGAGCTCTTCGAACCCCTTCAATCTGGTTTCAGAACCCACCATAGCACTGAGACCACCCTTATTAAAACCACTAATGACCTCCTGCTTGCTGCTGACAATGGCCTTATCACCATCCTCATCTTCATTGACTTTTCTGCAGCTTTTGATACAGTTTCTCATACCATCCTTCTCCACCTTGCCTCTGAGCTCATCTGCCTCAGTGGCACAGCACTGTCCTGGTTCCGGTCTTACCTCACAGACCGGAAACAATTCATCACCCAAAATGGCTCCAACTCTGATCCAGCATCCACCAACCATGGCGTGCCCCAGGGCTCTGTGCTTGGTCCTCTGCTGTTCACCATCTACATACTACTCCTAGGTCATATAATCCGTAAACATGGACTCAACTTCCACTGCTATGCTGATGATATTCAACTTTATATCAGCACTAACCCCTCCTCCCAGCTCCCACCCACACAACTTGTCAACTGCCTGCAGGAACTCAAATCATGGATGACCACAAACCTACTCAAACTCAACAGTAATAAGACAGAACTCATGGTGGTGGCCTCTGCACCACTGCTCAAGAAAGTTGGAGACCTGGCCCTGGTTGTGGATGGCTGCTCCATTTCCCCATCTCCTGAGGTGCGCAACCTGGGCGTCATCTTGGACTCCACTCTCTCCTTCCAGTCACACATCAACAATATTACCAAGTCTGCCTTCTACCACCTCAGAAATATCTCACGACTCCGGCCTTCTCTCACACATTCAGTAACTGAGACACTCAACCATGCCTTCATCACATCCCGTCTGGATTACTGCAATGGTGTCCTGGCTGGACTGCCCACCAAGGCCCTTAGCAGACTCCAGTATGTCCAGAACTCTGCTGCCAGGGTTCTAACCCACACAAAGCCCTGACAGCATATCACTCCCATCCTCCAACAGCTCCACTGGTTGTCAGTTAATTCACACATTACCTACAAGATCTTGCTGCTCACTTACAAATCTCTCCATGCACTCTCACCAAAATACCTCACAGATCTCCTCCACCCCTACACTCAGTCACGTTCCCTGCGGTCCTCTGACAAGGACCTGCTGGACACCCCCCGCACCAGGTTGCGGACTTTTGGGGACAGGGCTTTCTCTGCCAGTGCTCCCACACTCTGGAATAGTCTACCACTCCTCGTCCGCTCTGGCCCATCCCTGCTCAGTGTTCAAAATACACCTCAAAACATTTCTTTTCACTAAGTCCTTTCCCGGCCCTTCCACCATCAGCTTTGCAAAGAGCGCAGCCAGTGTTCACTGATGTTTGACGACAGGAAAAAAAGTTTAAATACTTTCAATCTGAGGTCAGTTGTCCAGCGGAGCAGTGAAACACTGAAAATGCCATTAATGGTCAGAAGAGTAAAATAAAACCTCTGGTGAAGAGGAGGAAATTGCAATATATTAACCAAAAGCTGCTCTTCCTGCTTCCTCAAAAACCTTGCTAACAGATACAAACTCATACTAAAGAGCTGTTCAGTTGAGTTGTTAATTTTCTGGCCAAACCAGAAGCTAATTTGCTTTGGTTTGTAAAAGATGTTATACATGTTTGAAACTGTTCTTGTGACAGTTACAGTATATAGTCTTGACCAGCAGGTGTCGCTAGCGCTTGGTGTTTCTAGTGCTTCGAAACGGTGGCTGCATCCGAAAACTGATAAATTCTGCCTTCAGAGGACACATTCCAAGGTCGGAAGTCATCAAGACACATCCGAATGCAATGTTAGTTTCACTTCTTGTCTCCTGAGAGACCTTCATCTGATTGATTTTTTATTCAGTTTTATTTTAATAAACATGACACAATATAACATCACGACTACATGAAAAGAGCTTTTACTGTTATAAAACAGATTTGTGAGAATTAGTGGAACTGAAGGTGTTCGAATAAACACGAAATACATGTGATTGTTGTCATGCGGTGAATCCGGCCAATCGTGAAACAGCTGTGTCGTCATCAGAGCTCTTGCAGCCACTCTGGAGAAGCAGCGCTGTATGAAGTCGAACAAGCCTAAAATCAGCTAGTATGGTGGGTGATTATTAATTATTGATCTCATTAGTTAGCAGAATGCCCAATAACGAGTTAACGAGTCATCCAGGTGGTACAAATGGTTTTCTGTTTGGCTTTAAAAGACCTGGATGGTTTGAGACTTTAGCCTGTGCAGTTGAATTGGTTTTCTTAGTGGCTCAGTTTGTGTTATAAAATGGGTTTGATTAAAATGACTGTTTTGGTAGTTCTTTATCACCAGTTACTATGGCATGGTGAGTTTATTTTTTTGTTTGCTTTTGGTAAGTTTACTTGTCTGTTTAAAAAAAAAAAAAAAAAAAAAAAGTCAAATGTGTTTCTCAGAATTCAGCTGCTTAGTCGAAGATGGATCCTTAGATTTATCCTTGAGTGATGTTGGGAAAGTAGTTGGAGAAAAAGGTTTGTAGACCTTTTTGTTTCATAATATATACTTTTGTACTAAGGTAATGAGTTTATACTAACCCATTTACATGGTTGTTGTTTTTGCTATTAGCAAAAAACTTATTTCTCTTTCTCCCTCTCTCCAGACAATTCTAGCTCTATCCAACTGCAGGGAACTTTTAGCCCTAAGGGGTCCAGTTCTGTGAACGCCACCTTCAGCCAGGACTATTCTGAGGGGTCGGGTTCTATGAACGCCACCTTCAGCCAGGATGATGCAGAGTGGTCCAGTTCTGTGAATGCCACCTTCAGCCAGGACTATTCTGAGGGGTCTGGTTCTGTCAACGCCACCTTCAGCCAAGACGATGCTGAGGGGTCCGGTTCTGTCAACGCCACCTTCAGCCAGGACGATGCTGAGGGGTCTGGTTCTGTCAATGCCACCTTCAGCCAGGACGATGCTGAGGGGTCCGGTTCTGTGAACGCCACCTTCAGCCAGGACTATTCTGAGGGATCGGGTTCTGTCAACGCAACGTTCAGCCAGGACGATGCTGAGAGGTCCGGTTCTGGGAACGCCACCTTCAGCCAGGACTATTCTGAGGGGTCCGGTTCTGTGAACTCCACCTTCAGCCAAGATGATGCTGTGGGGTCTGGTTCTGTGAATGCAACCTTCAGCCAAGATGATGCTGAGGGGTCTGGTTCTGTGTATGCCACCTTCAGCCAAGATGATGCTGTGGGTTCTGTGAATGCCACCTTCAGCCAAGATGATGCTGAGGGGTCTGGTTCTGTGTACGCCACCTTCAGCTGGGACGATGCTGAGGGGTCCGGTTCTGTCAACGCCGCCTTCCGCTAGCATGATGCTGTGGGATCTATTGTTTTAGCCCCTGTCTATTTAACATGACACGAGTCAAGATTCTGTGTAACAATAAAATTGTCTTTTTGGAATGGGTTTCATGGTTTGGTTGTCAACTCATCTTTCTTTTAGATTTTGCTAAGGTTTTACAGCCACTTGGATTAGTTTGTGATGGTTTTATTGTCTTGTGGATGACAGGAGGCCTGTCTTTTGAGGTCCAGTTTTGCCCAAGAAGTCTGTGAACATTTATTCTTCCAGTTTGACTTCTTTGAGGACTACGATAGGAAAAAGTGACTGCAATATTTTGCAGATATTGTGATCATTCATAGATGAGTGAATGATTAAGGAGTCCGTCTTACTTGCGGAAGTAGTTTGCCCAACATTATTCTCGTGTACTTTCCACGATTTTATTCTATAGGATTGGCTGAATGTGTTTGCTTATTTCATTTGCAGCACACAAATGATTTTGCACAATTTGAATGAACTTTAACCCTCTGATGGTCTTCGTTTAGCAGTCACACTGGGGGCCTTCCCGGTCATAAATGACCGGACACCTAAAAATTAAACTTCCTCCATCCCGGTAAAAACCAATGAAATTTATTTTTGTTCTATATTTATTCTTTTTAATTTAGAATTTTGAGACAATTTGATTGAACTTATATTTATGCAATATTTATAGTCAATTTTTTTGCCATTGGAAATAATGATTATTATTTTTTTTTATTTTATTTTTTTTATTCTATGCAGTATTTTCGGGTAAAATAGAGACTAGGCTTTCAGAAAAAAAATCTAATTAAAAAAAATTAATCAATTTATTAAACATAAAATTAAATAAAACATGTTATTGCATGGGTTTACCACTAGATGCCTGTATAGCTCTAAATGGAGATGTTTGTCAATTCTAGTTGTTTTTGGACCAAATTACTTACTTTTAAGATGTGGATTGAATGTATTTTTTTAGAAATTCTCAAATAATACTTTTTGCCAAGGTTTATAACATTTTATTAATTATTATTTTAATAATTTTAATTATTATTATATTAATTATATATACATATATTAATTATAATTATTAATTATGTTATGTTTTTCACTCTTGATGTTTTAGAGATTCACCCCTTCATTGCTGAGCACTTTTTTTCTGCATCGTGGCTGATTTGTAGAGAATTTTTGTGTTTTTGTCAATTTCCCATTCATTTCCTATGGGGGTAATTTTGACCGAAGACCAAAATCATGACTAATTTTTTGACCACTTAGCATGCTCGGATCATGAACTCAATTTTTTTGTGTGTTCACATACCTAATGCCAGAAAAGTCACCAAGTTTCGTAACATTCTGATGAAGCTGTGATTTTTAAAAATTCAAAACAGATTTTTGTAATCTGAATTTATTGGTGTGTATGTGTATAAACGTGTGTTTGTATGTGTGTGTGTGTGGGTGGGTGTGAATTTTTTGCACTCTTGATGTTGTAGAGTGTCACCCCTTTACTGCGGTGTACTTTTTTTTAGAATCGTGTCCGATTTGTAGATTGTACAGACAAAAATTCAGAGAATTTTTGTGTTTTTGTAAATTTCCCATTCATTTCCTATGGTCGGTCATTTTTGACCGAAGACCACGAGTGTGACTATTTTTTTTACGACCACTTAGCATGCTCGGATCATGACCTCAATTTTTTTTTGTATTCACATACCTAATCCCAGAAAAGTCACCAAGTATCATAACCTTCCGATGAAGCTGTGATTTTTAGAAATTCAAAACAGAAAATTATTCGGTCAGAAATGACCGAGGACCATCAGAGGCTGGTTAGTTTTGCTTTCAGGATTTGTCGAATGTCCCTATAGTTCCTCTGGGCTCTGCGAATGAAAGAAATGTGTCATAAATAAAAATGCATTATATAATTCTCATCTGAGTTCTGCCCATTAGAAAGTAAGTCCAGCAGGGGGTGACAGACAGGCAACAGCTAACCTTTATGATGAGGGTGAGCAGAAAAATACATACTGTAAAAAAAAATTTTTAAACTTGAGAATTTTTTTTTCTTTAGAGGGTTTCATCAGTGATATTATTTTAAGGGGGAAGAAGAGAGATTTCTGCCACTGTTAAAAAAAAAAGAACTAAAACTAAAAAATGTGTTAACCACACAAAGACCATCAGTCTAAAAAACAGTTATAGCAAACAGCCATTTGGTTGCTGTTGATCTGATGAGTTACAACATGGTAAGACAAACACACTCATACTTAAATGAAAACTGATTGTTATTGATATACTGTACAGTTGTCAACATTTTAAGTGGATCAAAACCTTTCATCAAAGTTATACACGATTTTGAACAATACCCGTTCTTGTCTTAGGATAACTTTGATGATCCACTTCAAATGTTGACTACTGTAGATGAAGCTCATATTACACATGCTTTCTATACTTTGTTGATGTATTTTCTTTTGTAAAATGAAGTTAGGCAGATCATTCATGTGTTTGGCCTTTTTTGATGAACATAAACTAAAAGCCGCAAAACACATTTTGAAGCAGCTCTTGGCTCCTTAATAATGGCAGAGAGTCTCTAACGGGTGCAATCGATTTTTATTCTTCGAGAAATTAAGTTTTATTAACTAAGTTCGGGAGGAGCAAGTTCAGATAATTAACACGAGTGGATAGCACTCAGCAATCAATGATTAAGAGGGTATATATAGACTCAGCAGTCTTACCTCGATCCATTGAAAGTTTGCAGCATCCCCCCACCACCCCTTCTCCACACTTCTAGTTCTAAACACTAACATGTGGGGGGAGTACTCTGGGTTCGGGCTGAATTCTGAGCTCGGAGCCCTCCCTCCGGACAGCACGCCAAATACGCATTAAATCTTACTCCCTCAAAATTATATGTAAGTGTGAATCAGCATAAGCACCGTGAAAACTAGAAGTAAATGGTTAATGAACCTTTGGCACAAATTTTCAAATAAATCCTCACCCCTTTTACAGTGCATCATCATGCATTTGTGTATATGTGCAATGCACATCAGAAGACCTTTAAAGCTATTTAAAACAACAATTTGCTCACTAAACACATGCAACTTTCCTGGTACAAGATACACAACAAAACAATTTCCAGTAACTGTCAATGTACACATTTTACATCATTAAAGCCTTTCATTCTCTTATACATGAAGCCAAATTTATACACACCTCACTCCACTCACCAATGGTGCAAACTTTAAACTAGCTGCTTTCCTGAATTAGCCGCTAGCTTGATGGTCTCTGAACTAAAACAGCACAAAATGTGTGGACATAAGACAAAGCAACTCCACAAAAACATTGTGAAAACGGAATTACATAACTTAAGGATGTAAAATGTCTACATTGTCTGTTACTGGAAATTGTTTTGTTACTGGAAATTGTTTTGTATCTTGTACCAGGAAAGTTGCATGTGTTTAGTGAGCAAATTGTTGTTTTATGTGTTGTTATTTTTAAATAGCTTTAAAGGTCTTCTGATGTGCATTGCACATATACACAAATGCATGATGATGCACTGTAAAAGGGGTGAGGATTTATTTGAAAATTTGTGCCAAAGGTTCATTAACCAGCTTTTTGTGTGTTTACTTCTAGTTTTCACGGTGCTTATGCTGATTCTTGAAGAATAAAAATCGATTGCACCCGTTAGAGACTCTCTGCCATTATTAAGGAGCCAAGAGCTGCAACAAAATGTGTTTTGCGGCTTTTAGTTTAAAGTCCCTGTAAAGGCAATTCTAAAAAAAAATTCTAAACACATTAGAAATGTTAGAAATGTTTTGCTAAAACATATTACAAAGACTGTGAACTGTGAAGTACTGAATTGTGGAGTTAGACCGTTAAACAGTTTTTCACCATTGCTGTGTTCCGGATTTTTTGGGCGGGGCTAAAACGGGGGCTCGATGACGCACTGAAGCCCCTGAGCTCCTGGACACGCCCCTACTTGATGACGCACTGGAGCCCCTGACGCTGTCCCCACCCCTAACAATATAAATAGAGCACATTCACATCAGTTTGCCGATCGCGAGTTTATATGATATCAATGGTTACTACAGCCTACAGTTTGCTAGCTAGCTATGCCTTCGTTACGGAAATGCGTACTACCTGGATGCGATCACGTACAAAACAGATCGGTGTCCTTATTAAAATTATCAAGAAGAGGTGGATTAATTTAGTGAAGAGCCGCCTTGATGGAGAGGAGAGCTGAGGATCACCGCCAAAACCTGCCTCTGTAGTGATCATTTTACACGGGATAGTTTTATAAACTTTCGTTGGAGACAACTGGGATTCACTGATAATCCGCTGTTACTGGTGAATGAGGCCGAGCCGACTATCTCTCGCCTCGGTGTTCATACTCCCGTCGCGCCGACAACTGGTGCTATCGTCGGCAGTGCGTGCCCACCAATGAGTGTAAGTTGCCTTGTGTGCTTATGTTATAATTATAGTAGGTAGTCCAGGCTCGAACATGTATGGCTTTGTAAAAACAATTAAGCTGTTAGGAGCATCCATTCCGGCTGTAGCGGTGACAGACAGTTGAGTAAGGCGACGGCAGCTTTCCCGCGAGTGGGCGTGGTTTCAGCGCAGCCAGTGGACACGCCCCCAGCGTTTGAGAGCAGAGACAACTGCTCATTTTTTCAAGATTTTGATAGCTTATTTTATGTACTTGCCGGCTTTTTTTATCATTCAAATTTGGCTGGGTGGCTAATTACACATTTTTCTGTGGTGTGACAAACTCAGAACACATACTTCATTTTGACTTTACAGGGACTTTAATGTTCATCAAAAAAGGCCAAACACATGAATGATCTGCCTAACTTCATTTTTCAAAAGAAAACACATCAACAAAGTATAGAAAACATGTGTAATATGAGCTTCATCTACAGTAGTCAACATTTGAAGTGGATCATCAAAGTTGTCCTAAGACAAAAACGGGTATTGTTCAAAATCATGTATAACTTTGATGAAAGGTTTTGATCCACTTAAAATGTTGACAACTGTACAGTATATCAATAACAATCAGTTTTCATTTAAGTATGAGTGTTTTTGTCTTACCGTGTTGTAGATCATCAGCAACCAAATGGCTGTTTGCTATAACAGTTTTTTAGAATGATGGATTTTTTTTTTTATAGATATAATTCTTTTTTGAGAATTATATAGTGCGTTTAAAAAAATAAATAAAATTATTACACATTTCTTTCATTCGCAGAGTCCAGAGGAGCTTTAGGGACATTCGACAAATTCTGAAAGCAAAACTAACCAATTAAAATTTATATTCAAATTATGCAACATCATTTGTGTGCTGCAAATGAAATAAGCAAACACATCATTCAGCCAATCCTACAGAGTAATATCGTGGGAAGTACACTAGAATAATGTTGGGCAAACTACTTCCACAAGTAAGTAGGACTCAATCATTCACTTATCTATGAATGATCTAGCCTAGAAATCTAGACGCACCCTAGCGGCAGCAAAATGTATTTTGCAGCCAGGGCAGTCTAGCAACTCTCCACTGACTTTCAAGCTGCAAAAACCTAAATTGGGTCAGGCCAATCACATCGTGTATAGAGTAGGCGGGGCGGGCTTAACATGATGACGACAGAGTTGCGACGGTTACCTGCTACTTGAAAACAAAGAATGGCTGCTGCTGGCGAACATCTTTCGAATCGGCTTTGTCCGCGACTCTGGAGGACTTGGAGTTAAGTTTTTCTTTGAGAAAAGAGCATAGAACAGCACTTAAGTCATTCTTAAAAGGAAGATGTGTTCGTAGTTTTGCCGGCCAGATATGGCAAAAGTTGAATCTATCAACTAGCTCCGCTGTTGGGAAAACGCTCTGGTTGGTTGAAGCGCTGTCCTAATGCGTGCAGAGGGAATTTGAAAGACAGCCGTTTATCCCGCCCCTCGTATTGAGCTGTGTCTATGGTGAGTTGCCAGACCCAACATCTTGATGTAGGTCTGGCTTGCCAGGCTATGAATGATCACAATATCTGCAAAATATTGCAGTCACTTTTTCCTATCATAGTCCTCAAAGAAGTCAAACTGGAAGAATAAATGTTCACGGTACTTCACAGACTCCTTGAGAAAAACTGGATCTCAAAAGACAGGCCTCCTGTCATCCACAAGACAATAAAAGCCATCACAAACTAATCCAAGTGGCTGTAAAACCTTAGTGAAACCTAAAAGAAAGATGAGTTGACAAACCAAACCATGAAACCCATTCCAAAAGCCAATTTTATTGTTACACAGAATCTTGACTCATGTCAAGTTAAATAGACAGGGGCTAAAACAATAGATCCCACAGCATCATGCTAGCTGAAGGCAGTGTTGACAGAACCGGACCCCTCAGCATCGTCCCAGCTTAAGGTGGCGTACACAGAACCAGACCCCTCAGCATCATCTTGGCTGAAGGTGGCGTTCACAGAACCAGACCCCACAGCATCATCTTGGCTGAAGGTGGCATTCACAGAACTGGACCCCTCAGAATAGTCCTGGCTGAAGGTGGCGTTCACAGAACCAGACCCCACAGCATCATCTTGGCTGAAGGTGGAGTTCACAGAACCGGACCCCTCAGAATAGTCCTGGCTGAAGGTGGCATTGACAGAACCGGACCCCTCAGCATCATCCTGGCTGAAGGTGGCATTGACAGAACCGGATCCCTCAGCATCGTCCTGGCTGAAGGTGGCATTGACAGAACCGGACCCCTCAGAGTAGTCTTGGCTGAAGGTGACGTTCCCAGAACCGGACCCCTCAGAATAGTCCTGGCTGAAGGTGGCATTCACAGAACTGGACCCCTCAGCATCGTCCTGGCTGAAGGTGGCGTTCACAGAACCGGACCCCTCAGCATCATCCTGGCTGAAGGTGGCGTTCACAGAACCCGACCACTCAGAATAGTCCTGGCTGAAGGTGGCGTTCACAGAACCAGACCCCACAGCATCATCTTGGCTGAAGGTGGAGTTCACAGAACCAGACCCCTCAGAATAGTCCTGGCTGAAGGTGGCATTGACAGAACCGGACCCCTCAGCATCGTCCTGGCTGAAGGTGGCATTGACAGAACCGGACCCCTCAGAATAGTCCTGGCTGAAGGTGGCGTTCACAGAACCAGACCCCTCAGAATAGTCCTGGCTTAAGGTGGCGTTCACTGAACCGGACCCCTCAGAATAGTCCTGGCTGAAGGTGGCATTGACAGAACCGGACCCCTCAGCATCGTCCTGGCTGAAGGTGGCATTGACAGAACCGGACCCCTCAGAATAGTCCTGGCTGAAGGTGGCGTTCACTGAACCCGACCCCTCAGAATAGTCCTGGCTGAAGGTGGCGTTCACTGAACCCGACCCCTCAGAATAGTCCTGGCTGAAGGTGGCATTGACAGAACTGGACCCCTCAGGGCTAAAAGTTCCCTGCAGTTGGACAGAGCTAGAATTGTCTGGAGATAGGGAGAAAGAGAAATACATTTTTTTTGTTAAATAATAGCAAAAACAACAACCATGTAAATGGGTTAGTATAAACTCATTATCTTAGTACAAGAGTATATATTATGAAACAAACAAGGTCTACAAACCTTTTTCTCCAACTACTCTCCCAACATCACTCAAGGATAAATCTAAGGATCCATCTTTGACTAAGCAGCTGAATTCTGAGAAACACATTTGACTTTTTTTTTTTTTTTTTTTAACAGACAAGTAAACTTACTAAAAGCAAACAAAAATTTAACTCACCATGCCATAGTAACTGGTGATAAAGAACTACCAAAACAGTAATTTTAATCAAACCCATTTTATAACACAAACTGAGCCACTAAGAAAACCAATTCAACTGCACAGGCTAAAATCTCAAAACCAACCAGGTCTTTTAAAGCCAAACAGAAAACCATTTGTACCACCTGGATGACTCGTTAACTCATTATTGGGCAAATCTGCTAACTAATGAAATCAATAGTTAATTAATCACACACCATACTAGCTGATTTTAGGCTTGTTCGACTTCATACAGCGCTGCTTCTCCAGAGTGGCTGCAAGAGCTCTGATGATGACACAGCTGTTTCACGATTGGCCGGATTCACCGCATGGCAACAATCACATGTATTTCGTGTTTATTCGAACACCTTCAGTTCCACTAATGCTCACAAATCTGTTTTTTATAACAGTAAAAGCTCTTTTCATGTAGTTGTGATGTTATATTGTGTCATGTTTATCAAAATAAAACTGAATAACAAATCAATCAGATGAAGGTCTCTCAGGAGACAAGAAGTGAAACTAACATTGCATTCGGATGTGTCTTGATGACTTCCGACCTTGGAATGTGTCCTCCGAAGGCAGAATTTATCAGTTTTTTGAGGAAGCAGGAAGAGCAGCTTTTGGTTAATATATTGCAATTTCCTCTTCACCAGATGTTTTCTTTTACTCTTTAGATTAGATTAGATTCAACTTTATTGTCATTACACAAGTACGGGTACAAGGCAACGAAATACAGTTTAGGTCTAACCAGAAGTGCAATAGCAGCAAGTGCAGGATATACAGTGGTTCCATAAGTGCAGGACATGGATATGTACTGAATAAATATAGAGTTGAATACTATTATAAACAAAAATGTACAGATAGATTTGTCCTATGAATATAATATACAGATAACTATTACTGTGAACAGAATTTACAGCTAGATATGTACTGAATATAATATACAGATGACTGTTACTATAAACAGAATTTTACAGATAGATATGTACTATGAATATATATACAGATGGCTGTTACTATAAACAGAATGTGAGCATAATATACAGATGGCTATTACTATAAACAGAATTTTACAAATAGATATATGTATAAGTTAGGCTAAAATGAGCAGTATAACAATGGATTTAAAGTAGTGCAAATAAAGTTTGGACAGAAGCTATCCGAGTGAAAGTGCAGTGGAAAGTAATTGCATATTACAGTTAAAGTACGGTATTGCAAATGTATATGTAAACAGTCGGTACTGTAAATAAACAGTCGGCAGTGCAAATTGAGCATATTCCAGTCAAGGTAGTAGTGCAAGATGCATATGTAAACAGTTGTTACTATAATAACAGTCAGCAGTGCAAATGAACATTATAGTATTGCAAATAACACAATGGAGGCAGGTGTGAGGAGGGAGAGGAGAGTCAATCAGTATATGAGGGGAGTGGGATCAATGAGGGTTAGAGTTTAATAAAGAGACAGCTCTGGGGAAAAAACTGTTCTTTAGTCTGCTGGTCCTGGTCCGTAGGCACCTGAAACGCCTGCCGGAGGGCAGGAGAGAAAACAGTCTGTGGGCTGGGTGAGAGGAGTCCTTAAGGATGCTGCGAGCTCGATGCAGACAGCGTTTCCTCTGGATGTGCTCGATGGCAGGTAGTGGAGTCCCAGTGATGCGCTGGGCGGTTTTCACCACCCGCTGCAGTGCCTTGCGCTCTGCAACAGAACAGCTCCCATACCACACTGTAGCACAGTTGGTCAGGATGCTTTCTATTGCACAGCGATAGAAGTTCACCAGGATAGTGGAGGAAAGCTGATTCTTCCTCAGTGTCCTCAGGAAGAAAAGGCGCTGGTGAGCCTTCTTGACCAGGCTGGAGGTGTTGGTTGTCCAGGTCATGTCCGCCGAGATGTGGGTCCCCAGGAACTTGAAACTGGAGACACGCTCAACAGCCATTCCATTGATATGGATGGTGTCGTGTGTGCCTCTTGACACTTTCCTGAAGTCCACGATGAGCTCCTTCGTTTTGGTGGTGTTGAGGAGCTGGTTATTTTCAGTGCACCATGTGGCCAGGTGCTTGATCTCCTCCCTATAGGCAGTCTCATCGTTGTTGCTGATGAGACCAATCACCGTAGTGTCGTCCGCAAACTTGACGATGGAATTAGATCCGTACACAGGCTTGCAGTCGGAGGTGAAGAGGGAGTAGAGAAACGGGCTTAGCACACAGCCCTGTGGTACACCAGTGTTGAGTGTGATGGACGTGGAGCAGTTGGAGCCTGATCGAACATTCTGGGGTCTGTTGGTCAAAAAGTCAAAAATCCAGTTGCACATGGAGGTGTTGATGCCCAGGTCTCCAAGTTTGGCTATTAACTTAGTTGGGATGACAGTGTTGAATGCTGAGCTGAAGTCAACAAACAGCATGCGTGCATAAGTGTTCTTATTGTCCAGATGTGTGAGCACAGAGTGCAGTGCCATGGAAACTGCATCCTCTGTGCTCCTATTGCTACGGTAGGCAAACTGGTGTGAGTCCAATGTGGATGGAAGAGAGTCTTTTAGGTGTGCCAGGACCAGCCGCTCAAAGCACTTCATTACGATGGGTGTGAGTGCTACAGGGCGGTAGTCGTTAAGGCACTTCGGGCTGGAGTGTTTTGGCACTGGCACAATGGAAGTGCATTTAAAGCATGTTGGTACAGCTGCTTGGGCAAGAGACAGGTTGAAAATGTCTGTAAAAACCCCAGCGAGCTGCTCCGCACATGCCCTGAGTACGCGTCCAGGGATGTTGTCTGGTCCAGCAGCCTTGTGTGCGCTGATCCTGCTCAGTGCATTGCAGACATCTGTGGAGGAGAGTGTGATCGGCGGGTGGTCAGCTGAGGATTTGAGCTTGGTGGCAGTTTCTCTGTTGTCTCTTTCAAAGCGAGCATAAAAGTAATTTAGCTCGTTCAGGAAGTTGACATCAGTGGCTGCGGGGGTGGAGTGAGAGGGTTTGTAGTCACTGATGGCCTGAATGCCCTGCCACATGCGCCGAGGGTCAGCGTTGGAAAAGTGTCCCTCTATCTTAAGCTTGTAGCAGTGCTTGGCCTCTTTGATGCCCCTTTTCAGATTTGCTCTGGATGTGCTATAGGCTTGTGCATCTCCTGATCTGAAGGCAGTGTTGCGTGTCTTCAATAGGAGTCGCACTTCCCTGTTCATCCATGGCTTCTCTTCTGACCATTAATGGCATTTTCAGTGTTTCACTGCTCCGCTGGACAACTGACCTCAGATTGAAAGTGTTTCAACTTTTTTCCTGTCGTCAAACATCAGTGAACACTGGCTGCGCTGTCACAGTGTTGGGTTTGTGTTCCCCGGGTGTCCAGTAGATGTCCTCCTTCCCCGGTGTCACTTACATCATGAACTACGTTTCCCATCATCCTGTCCGGCTATCACGATCATTGCACTCAGGTGTTCCCCGTCATCATTGCACTCAGCTGTTTCCCCTCACCTTGTTAGTGTCTGTGTATATATATGCTGTTTGTGTCAGTGTTTGTCACGGAGTCCTTGTATGTATCACACCATTTCCTTAGTTGGGTCGTGTCTGTGTCTTGTTCTTTTTGGATTGCTTCTTTGGATTTTGACCTCTGCATGGACTGGATATTGATGTAATGGATTTCCCTTAATAAACACATATTGCATTTGGATCTAAATTACCTCTGTTCTTGTGTGGATCGTGACAGAAGGACTCCGTCGCCAAAAGATCCAGCGGTATGTTTTCCGGTGTTTCTTCCCCAGCCACCGAGCGGGAGAGAAGGATTTGTTTTGAGGGAACCCGCCTTGTCATTTTTCGCGGGACCCGTGGAGGCCGCAGTAGAGGAGGTGGGCGAGAGGAGTCCCGACACCACTCTCCACTCTGGCCCCTCTTCGACCCTGGGTTGGTGATGTCCAGCCCAGGGCCCCATTCGCCACGGGTTCCGTCCAGCACAGAGCCTGTTCCGGTGGTCCCAGTTCCGGTGGTCCCAGTTCCGGTGATCCCGAGTCCGGTGGTCCCAGTTCCGGTGGTCTCAGTTCCGGTGGTCCCAATTCCGGTGGTTCCGGTTCCGGTGATCTCGAGTGCGGTGGTCCGGAGGCGGAAGACCTCCAACCTCCCCAAAGAACCGGAGGCCGTACCCGTGCAGCCCGTGCAGTCCGCAGTCGACCCCGAGCAGACCGCTGTCATCCCAGAGGTCATGCCCGTGCAGCCAGCGGTCATCCCAGAGGCCGTCCTCGGGCAGCACGCTGTCGTCCCGGAGGCCGTGCCCGAGCAGCCCGCTATTGCCATAGCGGCGGAAGGCTTGTTGGACTATTTTGATACGCATATTACGAAAACATGTGTAATATGAGCTTCATCTACAGTAGTCAACATTTGAAGTGGATCATCAAAGTTGTCCTAAGACAAAAACGGGTATTGTTCAAAATCATGTATAACTTTGATGAAAGGTTTTGATCCACTTAAAATGTTGACAACTGTACAGTATATCAATAACAATCAGTTTTCATTTAAGTATGAGTGTTTTTGTCTTACCGTGTTGTAGATCATCAGCAACCAAATGGCTGTTTGCTATAACAGTTTTTTAGAATGATGGATTTTTTTTTTTATAGATATAATTCTTTTTTGAGAATTATATAGTGCGTTTAAAAAAATAAATAAAATTATTACACATTTCTTTCATTCGCAGAGTCCAGAGGAGCTTTAGGGACATTCGACAAATTCTGAAAGCAAAACTAACCAATTAAAATTTATATTCAAATTATGCAACATCATTTGTGTGCTGCAAATGAAATAAGCAAACACATCATTCAGCCAATCCTACAGAGTAATATCGTGGGAAGTACACTAGAATAATGTTGGGCAAACTACTTCCACAAGTAAGTAGGACTCAATCATTCACTTATCTATGAATGATCTAGCCTAGAAATCTAGACGCACCCTAGCGGCAGCAAAATGTATTTTGCAGCCAGGGCAGTCTAGCAACTCTCCACTGACTTTCAAGCTGCAAAAACCTAAATTGGGTCAGGCCAATCACGTCGTGTATAGAGTAGGCGGGGCGGGCTTAACATGATGACGACAGAGTTGCGACGGTTACCTGCTACTTGAAAACAAAGAATGGCTGCTGCTGGCGAACATCTTTCGAATCGGCTTTGTCCGCGACTCTGGAGGACTTGGAGTTAAGTTTTTCTTTGAGAAAAGAGCATAGAACAGCACTTAAGTCATTCTTAAAAGGAAGATGTGTTCGTAGTTTTGCCGGCCAGATATGGCAAAAGTTGAATCTATCAACTAGCTCCGCTGTTGGGAAAACGCTCTGGTTGGTTGAAGCGCTGTCCTAATGCGTGCCGAGGGAATTTGAAAGACAGCCGTTTATCCCGCCCCTCGTATTGAGCTGTGTCTATGGTGAGTTGCCAGACCCAACATCTTGATGTAGGTCTGGCTTGCCAGGCTATGAATGATCACAATATCTGCAAAATATTGCAGTCACTTTTTCCTATCATAGTCCTCAAAGAAGTCAAACTGGAAGAATAAATGTTCACGGTACTTCACAGACTCCTTGAGAAAAACTGGATCTCAAAAGACAGGCCTCCTGTCATCCACAAGACAATAAAAGCCATCACAAACTAATCCAAGTGGCTGTAAAACCTTAGTGAAACCTAAAAGAAAGATGAGTTGACAAACCAAACCATGAAACCCATTCCAAAAGCCAATTTTATTGTTACACAGAATCTTGACTCATGTCAAGTTAAATAGACAGGGGCTAAAACAATAGATCCCACAGCATCATGCTAGCTGAAGGCAGTGTTGACAGAACCGGACCCCTCAGCATCGTCCCAGCTTAAGGTGGCGTACACAGAACCAGACCCCTCAGCATCATCTTGGCTGAAGGTGGCGTTCACAGAACCAGACCCCACAGCATCATCTTGGCTGAAGGTGGCATTCACAGAACTGGACCCCTCAGAATAGTCCTGGCTGAAGGTGGCGTTCACAGAACCAGACCCCACAGCATCATCTTGGCTGAAGGTGGAGTTCACAGAACCAGACCCCTCAGAATAGTCCTGGCTGAAGGTGGCGTTCACAGAACCAGACCCCACAGCATCATCTTGGCTGAAGGTGGAGTTCACAGAACCGGACCCCTCAGAATAGTCCTGGCTGAAGGTGGCATTGACAGAACCGGACCCCTCAGCATCATCCTGGCTGAAGGTGGCATTGACAGAACCGGATCCCTCAGCATCGTCCTGGCTGAAGGTGGCATTGACAGAACCGGACCCCTCAGAGTAGTCTTGGCTGAAGGTGACGTTCCCAGAACCGGACCCCTCAGAATAGTCCTGGCTGAAGGTGGCATTCACAGAACTGGACCCCTCAGCATCGTCCTGGCTGAAGGTGGCGTTCACAGAACCGGACCCCTCAGCATCATCCTGGCTGAAGGTGGCGTTCACAGAACCCGACCACTCAGAATAGTCCTGGCTGAAGGTGGCGTTCACAGAACCAGACCCCACAGCATCATCTTGGCTGAAGGTGGAGTTCACAGAACCAGACCCCTCAGAATAGTCCTGGCTGAAGGTGGCATTGACAGAACCGGACCCCTCAGCATCGTCCTGGCTGAAGGTGGCATTGACAGAACCGGACCCCTCAGAATAGTCCTGGCTGAAGGTGGCGTTCACAGAACCAGACCCCTCAGAATAGTCCTGGCTTAAGGTGGCGTTCACTGAACCGGACCCCTCAGAATAGTCCTGGCTGAAGGTGGCATTGACAGAACCGGACCCCTCAGCATCGTCCTGGCTGAAGGTGGCATTGACAGAACCGGACCCCTCAGAATAGTCCTGGCTGAAAGTGGCGTTCACTGAACCCGACCCCTCAGAATAGTCCTGGCTGAAGGTGGCGTTCACTGAACCCGACCCCTCAGAATAGTCCTGGCTGAAGGTGGCATTGACAGAACTGGACCCCTCAGGGCTAAAAGTTCCCTGCAGTTGGACAGAGCTAGAATTGTCTGGAGATAGGGAGAAAGAGAAATACATTTTTTTTGTTAAATAATAGCAAAAACAACAACCATGTAAATGGGTTAGTATAAACTCATTATCTTAGTACAAGAGTATATATTATGAAACAAACAAGGTCTACAAACCTTTTTCTCCAACTACTCTCCCAACATCACTCAAGGATAAATCTAAGGATCCATCTTTGACTAAGCAGCTGAATTCTGAGAAACACATTTGACTTTTTTTTTTTTTTTTTTTAACAGACAAGTAAACTTACTAAAAGCAAACAAAAATTTAACTCACCATGCCATATTAACTGGTGATAAAGAACTACCAAAACAGTAATTTTAATCAAACCCATTTTATAACACAAACTGAGCCACTAAGAAAACCAATTCAACTGCACAGGCTAAAATCTCAAAACCAACCAGGTCTTTTAAAGCCAAACAGAAAACCATTTGTACCACCTGGATGACTCGTTAACTCATTATTGGGCAAATCTGCTAACTAATGAAATCAATAGTTAATTAATCACACACCATACTAGCTGATTTTAGGCTTGTTCGACTTCATACAGCGCTGCTTCTCCAGAGTGGCTGCAAGAGCTCTGATGATGACACAGCTGTTTCACGATTGGCCGGATTCACCGCATGGCAACAATCACATGTATTTCGTGTTTATTCGAACACCTTCAGTTCCACTAATGCTCACAAATCTGTTTTTTATAACAGTAAAAGCTCTTTTCATGTAGTTGTGATGTTATATTGTGTCATGTTTATCAAAATAAAACTGAATAACAAATCAATCAGATGAAGGTCTCTCAGGAGACAAGAAGTGAAACTAACATTGCATTCGGATGTGTCTTGATGACTTCCGACCTTGGAATGTGTCCTCCGAAGGCAGAATTTATCAGTTTTTTGAGGAAGCAGGAAGAGCAGCTTTTGGTTAATATATTGCAATTTCCTCTTCACCAGATGTTTTCTTTTACTCTTTAGATTAGATTAGATTCAACTTTATTGTCATTACACAAGTACGGGTACAAGGCAACGAAATGCAGTTTAGGTCTAACCAGAAGTGCAATAGCAGCAAGTGCAGGATATACAGTGGTTCCATAAGTGCAGGACATGGATATGTACTGAATAAATATAGAGTTGAATACTATTATAAACAAAAATGTACAGATAGATTTGTCCTATGAATATAATATACAGATAACTATTACTGTGAACAGAATTTACAGCTAGATATGTACTGAATATAATATACAGATGACTGTTACTATAAACAGAATTTTACAGATAGATATGTACTATGAATATATATACAGATGGCTGTTACTATAAACAGAATGTGAGCATAATATACAGATGGCTATTACTATAAACAGAATTTTACAAATAGATATATGTATAAGTTAGGCTAAAATGAGCAGTATAACAATGGATTTAAAGTAGTGCAAATAAAGTTTGGACAGAAGCTATCCGAGTGAAAGTGCAGTGGAAAGTAATTGCATATTACAGTTAAAGTACGGTATTGCAAATGTATATGTAAACAGTCGGTACTGTAAATAAACAGTCGGCAGTGCAAATTGAGCATATTCCAGTCAAGGTAGTAGTGCAAGATGCATATGTAAACAGTTGTTACTATAATAACAGTCAGCAGTGCAAATGAACATTATAGTATTGCAAATAACACAATGGAGGCAGGTGTGAGGAGGGAGAGGAGAGTCAATCAGTATATGAGGGGAGTGGGATCAATGAGGGTTAGAGTTTAATAAAGAGACAGCTCTGGGGAAAAAACTGTTCTTTAGTCTGCTGGTCCTGGTCCGTAGGCACCTGAAACGCCTGCCGGAGGGCAGGAGAGAAAACAGTCTGTGGGCTGGGTGAGAGGAGTCCTTAAGGATGCTGCGAGCTCGATGCAGACAGCGTTTCCTCTGGATGTGCTCGATGGCAGGTAGTGGAGTCCCAGTGATGCGCTGGGCGGTTTTCACCACCCGTTGCAGTGCCTTGCGCTCTGCAACAGAACAGCTCCCATACCACACTGTAGCACAGTTGGTCAGGATGCTTTCTATTGCACAGCGATAGAAGTTCACCAGGATAGTGGAGGAAAGCTGATTCTTCCTCAGTGTCCTCAGGAAGAAAAGGCGCTGGTGAGCCTTCTTGACCAGGCTGGAGGTGTTGGTTGTCCAGGTCATGTCCGCCGAGATGTGGGTCCCCAGGAACTTGAAACTGGAGACACGCTCAACAGCCATTCCATTGATATGGATGGTGTCGTGTGTGCCTCTTGACACTTTCCTGAAGTCCACGATGAGCTCCTTCGTTTTGGTGGTGTTGAGGAGCTGGTTATTTTCAGTGCACCATGTGGCCAGGTGCTTGATCTCCTCCCTATAGGCAGTCTCATCGTTGTTGCTGATGAGACCAATCACCGTAGTGTCGTCCGCAAACTTGACGATGGAATTAGATCCGTACACAGGCTTGCAGTCGGAGGTGAAGAGGGAGTAGAGAAACGGGCTTAGCACACAGCCCTGTGGTACACCAGTGTTGAGTGTGATGGACGTGGAGCAGTTGGAGCCTGATCGAACATTCTGGGGTCTGTTGGTCAAAAAGTCAAAAATCCAGTTGCACATGGAGGTGTTGATGCCCAGGTCTCCAAGTTTGGCTATTAACTTAGTTGGGATGACAGTGTTGAATGCTGAGCTGAAGTCAACAAACAGCATGCGTGCATAAGTGTTCTTATTGTCCAGATGTGTGAGCACAGAGTGCAGTGCCATGGAAACTGCATCCTCTGTGCTCCTATTGCTACGGTAGGCAAACTGGTGTGAGTCCAATGTGGATGGAAGAGAGTCTTTTAGGTGTGCCAGGACCAGCCGCTCAAAGCACTTCATTACGATGGGTGTGAGTGCTACAGGGCGGTAGTCGTTAAGGCACTTCGGGCTGGAGTGTTTTGGCACTGGCACAATGGAAGTGCATTTAAAGCATGTTGGTACAGCTGCTTGGGCAAGAGACAGGTTGAAAATGTCTGTAAAAACCCCAGCGAGCTGCTCCGCACATGCCCTGAGTACGCGTCCAGGGATGTTGTCTGGTCCAGCAGCCTTGTGTGCGCTGATCCTGCTCAGTGCATTGCAGACATCTGTGGAGGAGAGTGTGATCGGCGGGTGGTCAGCTGAGGATTTGAGCTTGGTGGCAGTTTCTCTGTTGTCTCTTTCAAAGCGAGCATAAAAGTAATTTAGCTCGTTCAGGAAGTTGACATCAGTGGCTGCGGGGGTGGAGTGAGAGGGTTTGTAGTCACTGATGGCCTGAATGCCCTGCCACATGCGCCGAGGGTCAGCGTTGGAAAAGTGTCCCTCTATCTTAAGCTTGTAGCAGTGCTTGGCCTCTTTGATGCCCCTTTTCAGATTTGCTCTGGATGTGCTATAGGCTTGTGCATCTCCTGATCTGAAGGCAGTGTTGCGTGTCTTCAATAGGAGTCGCACTTCCCTGTTCATCCATGGCTTCTCTTCTGACCATTAATGGCATTTTCAGTGTTTCACTGCTCCGCTGGACAACTGACCTCAGATTGAAAGTGTTTCAACTTTTTTCCTGTCGTCAAACATCAGTGAACACTGGCTGCGCTGTCACAGTGTTGGGTTTGTGTTCCCCGGGTGTCCAGTAGATGTCCTCCTTCCCCGGTGTCACTTACATCATGAACTACGTTTCCCATCATCCTGTCCGGCTATCACGATCATTGCACTCAGGTGTTCCCCGTCATCATTGCACTCAGCTGTTTCCCCTCACCTTGTTAGTGTCTGTGTATATATATGCTGTTTGTGTCAGTGTTTGTCACGGAGTCCTTGTATGTATCACACCATTTCCTTAGTTGGGTCGTGTCTGTGTCTTGTTCTTTTTGGATTGCTTCTTTGGATTTTGACCTCTGCATGGACTGGATATTGATGTAATGGATTTCCCTTAATAAACACATATTGCATTTGGATCTAAATTACCTCTGTTCTTGTGTGGATCGTGACAGAAGGACTCCGTCGCCAAAAGATCCAGCGGTATGTTTTCCGGTGTTTCTTCCCCAGCCACCGAGCGGGAGAGAAGGATTTGTTTTGAGGGAACCCGCCTTGTCATTTTTCGCGGGACCCGTGGAGGCCGCAGTAGAGGAGGTGGGCGAGAGGAGTCCCGACACCACTCTCCACTCTGGCCCCTCTTCGACCCTGGGTTGGTGATGTCCAGCCCAGGGCCCCATTCGCCACGGGTTCCGTCCAGCACAGAGCCTGTTCCGGTGGTCCCAGTTCCGGTGGTCCCAGTTCCGGTGATCCCGAGTCCGGTGGTCCCAGTTCCGGTGGTCTCAGTTCCGGTGGTCCCAATTCCGGTGGTTCCGGTTCCGGTGATCTCGAGTGCGGTGGTCCGGAGGCGGAAGACCTCCAACCTCCCCAAAGAACCGGAGGCCGTACCCGTGCAGCCCGTGCAGTCCGCAGTCGACCCCGAGCAGACCGCTGTCATCCCAGAGGTCATGCCCGTGCAGCCAGCGGTCATCCCAGAGGCCGTCCTCGGGCAGCACGCTGTCGTCCCGGAGGCCGTGCCCGAGCAGCCCGCTATTGCCATAGCGGCGGAAGGCTTGTTGGACTATTTTGATACGATATTTAAAATCCTAGAAAGTACCAAGACTGTCCATGGCACGTCTGCCGAGCCTGTGTCTTCGGACAAGATGGCCGCCGCCGAGCCTGTTCATGTCAGGCCTGCCGAGCCTGTGTCTTCGGACAAGATGGCCGCCGCCGAGCCTGTTCACGTCACGCCTGCCGAGCCTGTGTCTTTGGACAAGATGGCCGCCGCCGAGCCTGTTCACGTCACGCCTGCCGAGCCTGGGTCTTCGGACAAGATGGCTGCCGCCGAGAGTGTTCATGTCACGTCTGCCGAGCCTGTGTCTTCGGACAAGATGGCCGCCGCCGAGCCTGTTCACGTCACGTCTGCCGAGCCTGTGTCTTTGAAGAGGATGACCGCCGCCGAACCTGTGTCTTCAGACAAGATGGCCGCCTCCGAGCCGGTGGTATCTGTTCCTGAGCCTGAGCCGGTGGTGTCTGTTCCTGAGCCTGAGCCGGTGGTGTCTGTTCCTGAGCCGGTGGTGTCTGTTCCTGAGCCGGTCGTGTCTGTTTCTGAGCCGGTCGTGTCTGTTCCTGAACCTGAGCCGGTGCCTGTGTCCGTTCCTGAGCCGGTGCCTGTGTCTGTTCCTGAGCCGGTGCCTGTGGTGTCTGTTCCTGAACCCGAGCCGGTGGTGTCTGTTCCAGTTCCTGAGCCGGTGGGGTCTGTTCCTGAGCCTGAGCCGGTGGGGTCTGTTCCTGAGCCTGAGCCGGTCGTGTCTGTTCCTGAGCCGGTCGTGTCTGTTCCTGAACCTGAGCCGGTGCCTGTGTCCGTTCCTGAGCCGGTGCCTGTGTCCGTTCCTGAGCCGGTGCCTGTGTCCGTTCCTGAGCCGGTGCCTGTGGTGTCTGTTCCTGAACCCGAGCCGGTGGTGTCTGTTCCAGTTCCTGAGCCGGTGGTATCTGTTCCAGTTCCTGAGCCGGTGGGGTCTGTTCCAGTTCCTGAGCCGGTGGGGTCTTTTCCAGTTCCTGAGCCGGTGGGGTCTGTTCCTGTTCCTGAGCCGGTATCTATTACTGTGCCGTGGCCGCCCGAGGAGTCGTCTTCGCCCTGGCCGCCCGATGAACTGGCCGCTCCGCCCTGGCCGCCCGAGGGAGAGTCTCCGCCCTGGCCGCCCGAGGGAGAGTCTCCGCCCTGGCCGCCCGAGGGAGAGTCTCCTCCCTGGCCGCCCGAGGGAGAGTCTCCGCCCTGGCCGCCCGAGGGAGAGTCTCCGCCCTGGCCGCCCGAGGGAGAGTCTAGACCGTCACCCCCTGTTCCGGTTTCCCTTCATGGACCTGGTCCCCCATCCCTCCCCCTGATTCTCCACCGTTCTACCTCCCGCCTGGACTCTTGTTTTGTTTTGTTGTATTTGTCGTCTTGGAGCGTCTGGTAGCCGCTCCGTAGAGGGGGGGTTATGTCACAGTGTTGGGTTTGTGTTCCCCGGGTGTCCAGTAGATGTCCTCCTTCCCCGGTGTCACTTACATCATGAACTACGTTTCCCATCATCCTGTCCGGCTATCACGATCATTGCACTCAGGTGTTCCCCGTCATCATTGCACTCAGCTGTTTCCCCTCACCTTGTTAGTGTCTGTGTGTATATATATGCTGTTTGTGTCAGTGTTTGTCACGGAGTCCTTGTATGTATCACACCATTTCCTTAGTCGGTTCTTGTCTGTGTCTTGTTCTTTTTGGATTGCTTCTTTGGATTTTGACCTCTGCATGGACTGGATATTGATGTAACGGATTTCCCTTAATAAACACATATTGCATTTGGATCTAAATTACCTCTGTTCTTGTGTGGATCGTGACATGCGCTCTTTGCAAAGCTGATGGTGGAAGGGCCGGGAAAGAACTTCTTTTAGTGAAAAGAAATGTTTTGAGGTGCATTTTGAACATGGGCAGGGATGGGGCAGAGCGGACGTGGAGTGGTAGGCTGTTCCAGAGTGTGGGAGCACTGGCAGAGAAAGCCCTGTCCCCAAAAGTCCGCAACCTGGTGCAGGGGGTGTCCAGCAGGTCCTTGTCAGAGGACCGCAGGGAACGTGACTGAGTGTAGGGGTGGAGGAGATCTGTGATTTTGGTGAGAGTCCATGGAGAGATTTGTAAGTGAGCAGCAGGATCTTGTAGGTGATGCGTGACTTAACTGGCAACCAGTGGAGCTGTTCGAGGATGGGAGTGATATGCTGCCAGGGCTTTGTGTGGGTTTGAACCCTGGCAGCAGAGTGCTGGACATACTGGAGTCTGCTAAGGGCCTTGGTGGGCAGTCCAGCCAGGACACCATTGCAGTAATCCAGACGGGAGGTGATGAAGGCATGGTTGGGTGTCTCAGTTACTGAATGTGTGAGAGAAGGCCGGAGTCGTGAGATGTTTCTGAGGTGGTAGAAGGCAGACTTGGTGATATTTTTGATGTGTGACCGGAAGGAGAGAGTGGAGTCCAAGATGACGCCCAGGTTGCGCACCTAAGGAGATGGGAAAATGGAGCAGCAATCCACAACCAGGGCCAGGTCTCCAACTTTCTTGAGCAGTTGTGCAGAGGCCACCACCTTGAGTTCTGTCTTATTACTGTTGAGTTTGAGTAGGTTTGTGGTCATCCATGATTTAAGTTCCTGCAGGCAGTTGACAAGTTGTGTGGGTGGGAGCTGGGAGGAGGGGTTAGTGCTGATATAAAGTTGAATATCATCAGCGTAGCAGTGGAAGTTGAGTCAATGTTTATGAATAATATGACCTAGGGGTAGTATGTAGATGGTGAACAGCAGAGGACCAAGCACAGAGCCCTGGGGCACGCCATGGTTGGCGGGTGCTGGATCAGAGTTGGAGCCATTTAGGGTGATGAATTGTTTCTGGTCTGTGAGGTAAGACCGGAACCAGGACAGTGCTGTGCCACTGAGGCTGATGAGCTCAGAGAGGAGGTGGAGAAGGATGGTATGAGAAACTGTATCAAAAGCTGCAGAAAGGCCAAGGAAGATGAGGATGGTGATGAGGCCATTGACAGCAGCAAGCAGGAGGTCATTAGTGACTGGGCAGCCCCAGCTAGAATTTTTTTGTTCTAAAAATGTTCTGAGAACATTATCTTGAAATGTTATAATAATGTTTTCAGCGGGTAGTTTTATTTTAGTTCCCAGAATGTTCTTGTAAAAGATAGGAAAACATTCTCTAAAAACATTCTAAAAATGTTTAATGATAACATTGTTGGAACATTATTCCCTAATGTTCTTATAACATTTTTAGAGTGTAGTTTTATTTAAGTTCCCAGAATGTTCTCCTAAAAGGTAGGAAAACATTCTCTAAAAACATTCTAAAAATGTTTAATGATAACATTGTTGGAACATTATTCCCTAATGTTCTTATAACATTTTTAGCAGGTAGTTTTATTTAAGTTCCCAGAATGTTCTCCTGAAAGGTAGGAAAACATTCTCTAAAAACATTCTAAAAATGTTTAATGATAACTTTGTTGGAACATTATTCCCTAATGTTCTTATAACATTTTTAGAGGGTAGTTTTATTTAAGTTCCCAGAATGTTCTCCTAAAAGGTAGGAAAACATTCTCTAAAAACATTCTAAAAATGTTTAATGATAACATTGTTGGAACATTATTCCTAATGTTCTTATAACATTTTTAGCTGGTAGTATTATTTAAGTTCCCAGAATGTTCTCCTAAAAGGTAGGATAACATTCTCTAAGAACACTCTAAAAATGTTTTGTGATGACCTTCTATAAAGGTTTAATCATAACATTTTTAGAACATTATCCCTTTACATTCTTATAAAGTTTTTAGCAGGAAGTTTTATTTTTATTCTTAGAATGTTCTTCTAAAAGTTAGGATAACATTCTCTAAAAATACTCTTAAAAATACTACTTAACATTCTTATAAAGTTTTTAGTGGGAAGTTTTATTTTTGTTCCCAAAATGTTCTCTTAAACAAAAAATGCTTAGCTATAACATTGTTAAAACATACAATTGTATTAATCTCAAAAATAAAACATAAAAATCTAACAGGTTTATTAATGGCATCCACATAAATTATTAGAAGTTATGCGTACAGTAGATGACCAACATTGCATGAAGAACTCAGTAAAGTCCAATGTGCAATCACACGTCTTGACTGCTGTTTGCTCAGAGCACTCATCATCAGTCTTTGCTTGTCTTGGTTCTTGCAGAAAAATAATAGTTATCTGCATTAATAGGTGTTCTACTGTTCTTCTCTTCTTGTTTTTCAGCTGCTCTCCCAGTTAGCAGAATTGAGCTCCTTTCTCTGTGTGCATGGTAGAGTTTTTCCTCATAGCCTATAAAAGAAGATCATGCAACAGTGTAAACAGAAAGAATACAAATACATATTACATATTAAGATCACAAGCAATATTGACTTTGAAAACTTTCAAAATTAGCCAGCCTAATTATTAATCAGAAATTATGTAAAGATTAATTTATTTAAAAGTATAAATATAATACCTTATGAGTATCTATTTTGTTTCTGTAATTTAAAACATATACTTAATCCATTATATACATGTTAATAACACAACTAGAGGCTAAATTATGTGAACAAACTACAAACTTGGCTTGAGAAGTGTGAACCTCGAACTCAGGTCGCCTTGAGCACAGCTGCAGCATGTCACAGCACTGCCCACGATGCTTTTGCTCTGACGTAACAGCTAATTTTCATCAGTTGTATTGTCTATGGATTGTTACATTTCTTACAGATTTCTGCTTGTTTTAAATCAGAAATACAGATAAAGTAGCACCGCATTTGAATGCATTGGCGATAGAACAATTTCTAGTGTGATTTAATCATACCCGTGTATCGTCTCTTTGCTATTAGCTAAGCTGTATGTTTTAGTTACTTCAAAAGCAGAAAGAAATGCTATAACTTCTGTTTCTACGCAGTTTCTTATTGAGAAATCACAGGACAGTGTTGACACTAACTTTCTGTGCTCCAGTAGGTTTCTGTGTGTACACAATCTGCACGTTAAATGTGAGCTACTGTCTGTGCATATGAAAGCTTGTTTCCGCCATGGAATACAATTTTTTAAAAAGGTAATTGCGACTCACAATTCAAACTTTTTTTTCTCAGAAGTGCGAGATATAAACTCGCAATTGGCTGTTTGAAAGTCAGAATCACAGGATAAATTAGTAAAACCTGAGAAAAAAAAGCAATTCTGGCTTTCTTTTCTCAGAATTGTGAGATATAAAGTTACAATTGCAAGTTATCGAGTCCAATAGGCCCTTATCTCATTTCCTGGTTTTGGAACGTTCAAAATCGCCAAGCAGTGTACTCGCACTTCCGGTGGTTACTTAGTTACACCTTTAGATGAAAAGTAGGTCAGTAAACTTAAATAAAATCGCGATATAGACCAGTGTCTGTCAATATTAAACTGCATAAAGACCATTTAAATAGGAATCATGCATGTTCTGCGTGTCTCTGTGAATGAATGGCACAGACGCGCTGTTTCATTTACCACACACACACTGAGGCACGCATGACGCTCGCGATGTTTTCAGCCTATATAAGGACATTAATGCACTTCATCAATACAGCCGCTCTGAGAGTCACTTCAGCAGCATTTTAGCTTCATTTGAGAAAAACTATCATCATATCATAAAACACAGAGAGACTCAAAGGTCTACACGGCAATCCGTCAAAATAAAAGTTTGGTTTAACCTTTGAAGAAAGTTTTGCTTAAATCATTACATTTTAAATAATTGGTTATAGCAATTTAATTAAACAATTAAAATGGAATCAAGAAAAAAAAAAAAAAAAAACTTTTGGGAGATGCGAGAGCGAAGTAGTCCAGTGATAATTAACAGGCAGCCATGGTTAATGCAATTTGCAAAGACCCGCCCCCTTTAGTTACTGTTGCTATGTCCAACAAGCCATGGCGCTCTCACGCCACACATCATGTTGTCACGCAATGAAAGATACATTGCGGATCAAAGAAAAAACGCTGAAACGTCTAAACGCCGAGACAAGACAGAGCAGGTTACTTTTGATATGAAACAAAGTCTCAACGTTTAATTTGTGTAATTTTTGTAAAAAAAGAATTTTTTGTAAAATAGAAATGTAAAAAATAAATACCTGTCAATCAAACTCCCTCGAAGGGTGAATTCTGAGGGGAGTAAAAAAGCCAGCTCACAATTCTGATATTTTCTTGCAATTGTGTGTTCCTGCCTCACAATTCTAAAAAAAAAAAAAAAAAAAAAAAAAAACTGTAATTTTACTGATGGAAACAGACAGTAAAAAAGTGAACTTCAAAGATTTCTTATTCTGTAGCTCCCTGTGGGATTTTTTTTTATAAGTCCATAAAAATGCATCCATCCATGATAAAAGCACTCCACACGGCTCTGGCAGGTTAATAAAGGCGAAAGGTGAAGCGAAGTGATGCGTTCGTGTAAGAAACATAACCATATTTTAGGGCTGGGAATCGATTAAAAAAAAGCAACTAATGACTTGCACAATTTGCTGTAATTAATTGCAATTAATTGCATTTCCCCCAAGCTTGTAATCATCAATATTTAAAGGTGCTGTAAGTGATGCGACGCGTTTTTTAGGCCAAAACATTTGTCACATACAGCAAACATCTCCTCACTATCCGCTAGCTGCCTGTCCCCTGAACACACTGTAAAAAAAACGCGGCCTCTCTAGAAACCACAGGCTCCACAAACGGCAACAAAAACAAACTGGGCTCACCCGCACCACGAAACACAACAAACAGTGTTCCAGCCAATCACTGGCAAGAAGTATTTGAGGATGGGGTTTGGGGGGTTAGTGCGCGTACACGTGAAGGGGGTGTGGAGAGAGAGAGAGAACAGAGAAGCATGAAGAGGGAAGTTTGAATTATGGCCGACACACGACCAAAGAGACGACGTTCCGATGAACAAATTGCAAAGAAGAGGGACAAGGATAAGGAACGCACGAAGTCCCAAATTTACATCGGAAAAACCTTCGAAAGGTGGAGAGAACTCCGGCGGCACAAGGGCTTCCAATCCGACATAGTTGCTCTGTTTTTGCAGAACAGGTAAATCCATTTTTCTTTCTAAACTGACGTTCATGTTCGCTAAACCAACACAAGGATGTAATTAGCTAGATCTATGCAGTCAGCGTTAACTTTGGTGAATACAACATGTATGTTTCTAGCAGCTAGCGATCAATCTCTATTGTAAATGATCAAGCAAATTCACAGTAGGGCGACAATTTGTGTGAATGATTGTTTTCATCCACTGTTTGTTATGAATTTGAATGTTCATTTATAGGCTATTGACAACTTTGACTAAATTTGTTTACGCCGCCGTTGTTTATGCTCACTGGGAAACGCGAACGTTATCATGCTATTATTGCGTCCTTGTATGGGAGCTATTTATAACCTCAGGCGGCGAGACGATTTTAAGATAATGTTTCTCTTTTTCTGCATTCTGTTCTGCAATATATAAAAGCATTTATCTAACTTGGCGACATTAACGTTACTCATTGAATGAAGTATCAGTAAAACTTAACTTTGTTTGTAGTGACTATTTGGACTTTCCTTTATGTCGGAAGGGAGGGGAGGAGGGAGGAGGGAGGAGACGGGATGAGGAGGAGGGAGGGTCTAGCTAGCCTCCGTTTTGTTTGACAACAATTCGAATGTCAACGGGATCGCTTAGAGCACCTTTAAACTTAGAATAACCTAATTAAACAACACAGGAAAAAAGGAACAGAAATAATGTAGAAAAAATGTATTAAAATAATATTAAACATCAATATATCAATATATTATTATTTTTCAATAATCAATCAACTTAATTTTTTTTTTTTTTTTACTAATTATCAAAATAAAACATAGTCCTACAAAGCTATTATTACAAGAGCATGTGATCAGAGCAGGTAATTGTACCATTGTTGCCAGCATGACTATACCAGCTCAGTAGGGCTATTTCACAGAAGTCTACTACTGAGACATTTCACGTTATTTGACTTTGCTTTTCCAGTGCATGATCGGTACATGATTGGAGCGTTTGGGCCGTTAACGACAGAGCAGAACGCGCAGCGCAAACACGGAGCAGAACATTGAGCAAAGAGCTCAATGTTTGCTCAATGTTGTGTGTGTGTCAGTGCGCCGACACACACACACACACACGGAATGGAGAGCGCGGCGCAGAAAAGACCCGCTCATGAAAGCTGCGCGAGAATGAAACCTGATTGCCGAACACGGAGGGGCGGGACGGCATATTTTTCCGCAACAGGAAGTCATTAAAACGAGGCAAAAAAAGTGCTGCGTTAATTGCGTTTTTTTTTTTTTACGCGTTAAGCATCTCAAATTAATCGCAAAGATTAACGCGTTAATTTCCCCAGCCTTACCCTATAACTTTATCAACTTAAATAACTAGCTTCCGGCAGACAGCCATATGCAATTCAAATTACGCCCAAAGAGTAACTCTTGTCAATGTACTGTGTAGGAGTAGCGTAAGCTTTGACGGCTCTCGCGGTTCAAACAAACAGGGCTAGGCAATAAATTCAAGCTCCTCCCACATTTCTCTTTATATGATTCTCTTTAATGATAATTTTTCTAAAAATCTCTGTGGAAAGAAAGTCAGATATACATCTGGGATGGCACGAGGGAGAAAAAAAAGAGATTTTTATTTTGGAGTGCATTGTGCCTTTAAAATTGACTACGGTTTTATAAACTGCAGTGGATACTTACTAGTGATGGACTTGTTTCTCTGTTGGTGCCTGTTCTGCTCCGTAAACATTGTTCCAATGCTTGATCTTAAGAAAATTTAAAAAGTGTGTTAATGTGTGTTAACAGACTATTGATCTGGGTGACACAGGACCATTTTTTATGTGTTACTTAAGTGTTGTATAAATCTGGAGAACCCTTACTAACATTAAAGGGATAGTTCACCCAGAAATGAAAATTCTGTCATCATTTACTCACCCTCAAGTTGTTTCAAACCTGTAAGAATTTCTTTTTTCTGCTGAACACAAAAGAAGATATTTTGAAAAATGTAGGGCTGTACTGTCCCAGTCGATTAGTCGATTAATTGGTCGATACGTTCTGGTTCGACCAAAATTCTGATTGGTCGATTTTTTGCCGCGTTCATTTCATCAGTTTTGCCGCGCTGAGGCGCGCTCATTTCATCAGGTGGAAAGCACTAACTGCTAATGGGGGTGTTTTCAGAGTACCCTTGTTCCCTTTAACAGTCTGTCTTCAGAACACCCCCCTTGTTTTCACCTTTTTTTGGATTAGCCCAACCCAAGAGAGAGCGATAACTATAGAAGGTTTGATGCTAAATATTATTTATTTAATTGTGAGAGCGTTTAATAGTCAGTCCTCTTCTAACATGTCAACAACAAAGAAATCGACAGTGTGGCAGCATTTTGTTAAAATTGATAACAGGAAAAAGGTCGAATGCAAAGTTTGCAAGCAACAGTTTTCCACAGCTCGACGACAAACATGACATATCATCTAAAAGTGGTAAGCTCACTTGTCTGCATTAGCTTGCCCTGTCTGTTTTGAGTAGGCTATATGAACATATCAGAATTAGTATATTTCAATGTTTTAGTGTGATAACCTAACTTTTTTATTTGGAGCCTAATGCGCAATTGCGCTGTGCTGTTGGTTGTGTTAGTTTTGAGCCTAGGATGCTTTATTTTTCAGTTATGCACTTTATTTCGTTTCTGCTCTTGATCTGGTTTGTTTAATAAATATTCTTTTTTTATTAAAGTGGACGTGCCTTTTGTGTTTATTTAGAGTAAAAGCTTTAAGTTAATAGTCTATTCGTGTCTCAGCTGCGAAGCTGAGCTCATGTTCAGCCTCGCTCGGTGCAAGGACATGCACGGTGAAATTATAGTGTCTGACAGTTATAACTTATTATTATAACATATGACAAAAATAATTGTCTAAATTATGTTGCATATTCCTCAACAGTTCTTGTGATGATATCACTAGTTGACAACATAGTACTATTTTCGGAAATCATAAGCTATGATATTGCGCAGGTGCACGTGATGCAACGCTGTCAGAGCCGACAGACTCGAGTGTCAGACTCATTTCAGTGCAAAATAATTAGGTCAAAAACGATTTAATATACTGCAAATAGCCTACTAGTTTTTAATGTTTATTTATAATTAATTTAGGCGGACAACAAGGCTACCAAGTACTGCGCACAGTGCGCAGCTAATTCATTTAACTTTTTTTTTTTTTTACCGTCATTTTTAGTCGATTTTAGTCGAAAATTTCAGGACTTCAGTCGACCAAGATTTTCTTTGGTTGAGTACAGCCCTAGAAAAATGTCTGTAACCAAACAGTTGATGGACCCCATTGACTTCCATAGTAGGAAAAAATATAGTCAATGGGGTCCATCAACTGTTTGGTTACAGACATTTTTCAAAATATCTTCTTTTGTGTTCAGCAGAAAAAATAAATTCTTACAGGTTTGAAACAACCTGAGGGTGAGTAAATGACAGAATTTTCATTTTTGGGTGAACTATCCCTTTAACCATGGTTTTGCTACACTAACTAAATGGTAATAAATTATTGTAATCAATCCACCATAAAAACATGGTTTCTACACTTTTACTATAATAAAAACCATGGTTAATTTAGCAAAGGACCCTAGGAACATGTCCTAAAAAGAACAGCTCATACAAAAAAGTTCTCTCGTTATTTACTCCATGTTGTTCCAAAACTGTATGAATTTATTTTGTAACCTTATATCTTGAGAAATGCCTTCACTGTTTTGTTTTTTTTTCCATAAAATGGGTTCCAATGTTATGGGTTCCAGTGTTGTTTTATTCCCAACATTCTTGTGTTTCGCAGAAGTAAGTCATACAGGTTTGAAAATAATTTCATTTTGAAAGGACAAAATGTTTGGGTCAGCTAGGCCCGTAAACTCATATCAAGAAGACAGGTGAAATATTGTCTGGAGGGTTTGGACCAGTGTGCCTTTGAGCAGAGTTTACATGTTCTGCCTCTATTTCACGTGTATTTTACTACAGTCTATGGTATTTTACTATGACAATACTCACCAACTGAAGATAGTGTGGCTGGATAATATTTATTCCCCAAACTCCTGGATAATGAGGGAAACACACACATACAGCAATATTATTAGCTATTTGTATTTACTTACTAAAAGAGACATTTGCAAAAGCTTGCAAAATTTTACTCACCAGCTCAAAAACATATTATGATGACACATCATTTTGACGGATCGGTAGGCCGATATCCCGCGATCAACAATATTCAAAAGCCTAACGTTTGCACGTGGTTCGAGCTCCTCTCTGTATAAAGACACAATGTTCTCAGTTCACTCATTGTAAAGCTCCTAAACTGAGTTTTATTTAATTTTTTATCAAAAACTAAGTTAGCAGACAATATTTACACATAGCCTGAAACATTGACATAATATCGATATTGCTAATCGCATTTAACTTTAGATTCTCAATTTAACACACTATTTTGATGTAGCAGAATGTATTTTTATATAAAATAAAGTTATTTACCTTCCGCAGATTGCAATATGTCCGTTACACGTACGTTGTTAAAATTCGTTGTCCATTTACATCCCGCAAAATAAAAATGTAACAGCACGATGCAAAATAATCCATGTTTTAAACAATGTAAAAGCCACAGAACCGAAGGAGGCGTACTGAAGATCCCGAGCAGCACACACACACACACACACACACACACTCACACTCACACTCACACTCACTCCAACAGACGAATATTCAAACTTGACCAGTAAAAGGCGCGCATAGCTGTCATTGGCCAGATTCCTGGATGACAGTCTGAATAACCAATCATGCTCAAAACAACTCGAAGAGACAGCCAATAATGTGGTAACATTGCAATTACAGGGAAAGATGACATGTTTTAAAAGAAAGAATATGAAAAAAATGTACATGTGCTATTTATTTAGTTAGTTGTATTTGTAAGCTGGCTGTTATATTTAATCAATTGGTTAAATGGTGTCTTTATTGCAGTGCATGATAAAAAAATTTTTTTTTTACTTACAATGACATATAAATAATAATAATAAATAATATATACCATATATAACAACATATATTTACCACTGCTCTGCCAAACAGCAATTTAAAAGAGCAAACATATTATATATTAAACATAGCAAACATTGCATATGTAGGCTATTCATATACAATTCTGTATACCTACCTACATGAAAAACTAATGGATTGGTGTCATGGTGAGATTAGAGTTACATTCATGTGACCCATAATGATCCTTTTGCACTCTAACAAATTATTGACATTTCCTTTAGAAACACTCTTATGCCTAATAATGTCAACTTTCTTTTCACCCTGTGTGGCACTGTTACACAACCTGTTGGTTTAGGGTTAATCCTCTGTCCAACGCAACACTTTGCTAACATTGGCATAATTCTACATAAGTTGCAACATATACCCCGGGTTTCACAGGCAAGGTTTAAGCCTGTAGTCCCAGACTAAAATGCACGTTTGAGCTGTTTTACCTGAAAGCAACTTGCACTGACATATCTTAAAATATGTCAGTGCCATTGTTTTGTCTCAAGATGCACACCAGTAATGTTTCTTTTTTCTTTTTTCTAAGGCACATTTTTAAAAGCTAATTAAATGCACTAAGGCCTAATCCTGGCTTAATCTAAACTCTGTGAAACCGGGTCTGGGTTAGAAATTAAGGGTTAAGGTTAACCCTAACTCTAACCCTAACCCTTGTCTACAGACTTTTATTTAACAGCATGGATAGACTCCAAGGTGTTGACTGCAGTGGTTAGGCCTTTAGCGTTGATACAGGATGAATAACTTCTCACTGTGACAGTCTGTAATGTATTTTAGCAAAGAGTGTTTGTATGGATTGTCCCTAATTAAGCTAGAGCTATTGGTGCATTCAAGTCATGTCATAAAGATCGTATTTACTATTGAACGCCAACACAATGATGAGAATATGAGTAGGAAGCTCAGGATTTTCTTTAACCCCGATCTTGAAGAGTTAGGGGTGTGTCAGTGAGAAACATTGTGGAATACCACTATACTTAGGTATTCAGCAGTGACAATGAAGTAAGCTGATGCTTGCACAAAATATGATAGCATTATAATATAACAATATAATATGTGATGATAAAGTTTACAGTGGCTTCATTAATTTAAAACATAAAAAAAAATTAAAACCTCATGAATACAAACTTCCCAGGAGGACTTAAACGCACCATATGTTCCATCGTGAACCCTGTTGGCCTGCTGTCTGACCAGCAAGCTCAATTTAACAATAATTGTGTAGTTTGATTGCTAAATGTTACATTTAAAATGTTTTAGTTTTGTTAACACGTCACATTACAAGAACGTTTTATAAAAAACACTCGTCATCTCAGGTCTCAGTGATATCCTCAAAACATTTTACGAACGTTGATTTGAGAATGTTCCTCCTCTGTTATTATGGAACATTGTGCCAATGTTTTACTGAGAACATTATATAATCTGTTATCTCAACAACATCCTCAAAATGTTACATTTGAAATGTTCTAGTTTTGTTAACACATCACATTACAAGAACATTTTATAAAGAACATTCATCTCATCTCTCAATGATATCCTCAAAACATTTTCCTAATGTGACAGAGAGAATGTTCTTCTTTTGTTATCATGAAACATTGGGACAATGTTATATTGAGATCATTGTACAAACTTTAACTTTAACAACATTCCCAAAATATGCTCAAAATGTTGCAAGTAAAATGTTCTTCTTTTGTTTTTATGAAACATTGGGACAATGTTATATTGAGATCATTGTACAAACTTTAATTTTAACAACATTCCCAAAATATGCTCAAAATGTTGCAAGTAGAATGTTCTTCTTTTGTTATCATGAAACATTGGTACAATGTTATATTGAGATCATTGTACAAACTTTAACTTTAACAACATTCCCAAAATATGCTCAAAATGTTGCAAGTAGAATGTTCTTCTTTTGTTATCATGAAACATTGGGACAATGTTATTTTGAGATCATTGTACAAACTTTAACTTTAACAACATTCCCAAAATATGCTCAAAATGTTGCAAGTAAAATGTTCTTCTTTTGTTTTTATGAAACATTGGGACAATGTTATATTGAGATCATTGTACAAACTTTAACTTTAACAACATTCCCAAAATATGCTCAAAATGTTGCAAGTAGAATGTTCTTCTTTTGTTATCATGAAACATTGGGACAATGTTATATTGAGATCATTGTACAAACTTTAACTTTAACAACATTCCCAAAATATGCTCAAAATGTTGCAAGTAGAATGTTCTTCTTTTGTTATCATGAAACATTGGGACAATGTTATATTGAGATCATTGTACAAACTTTAATTTGAACAACATTCCCAAAATATGCTCAAAATGTTGCAAGTAAAATGTTCTTCTTTTGTTATCATGAAACATTGGGACAATGTTATATTGAGATCATTGTACAAACTTTAATTTTAACAACATTCCCAAAATATGCTCAAAATGTTGCAAGTAGAATGTTCTTCTTTTGTTATCATGAAACATTGGGACAATGTTATATTGAGATCATTGTACAAACTTTAATTTGAACAACATTCCCAAAATATGCTCAAAATGTTGCAAGTAAAATGTTCTTCTTTTGTTATCATGAAACATTGGGACAATGTTATATTGAGATCATTGTACAAACTTTAATTTTAACAACATTCCCAAAATATGCTCAAAATGTTGCAAGTAGAATGTTCTTCTTTTGTTATCATGAAACATTGGGACAATGTTATATTGAGATCATTGTACAAACTTTAATTTGAACAACATTCCCAAAATATGCTCAAAATGTTGCAAGTAAAATGTTCTTCTTTTGTCATCATGAAACATTGGGACAATGTTATATTGAGATCATTGTACAAACTTTAATTTTAACAACATTCCCAAAATATGCTCAAAATGTTGCAAGTAGAATGTTCTTCTTTTGTTATCATTAAACATTGGGACAATGTTATATTGAGATCATTGTACAATCTTTAACTTTAACAACATTCCCAAAATATGCTCAAAATGTTGCAAGTAAAATGTTCTTCTTTTGTTTTTATGAAACATTGGGACAATGTTATATTGAGATCATTGTACAAACTTTAACTTTAACAACATTCCCAAAATATGCTCAAAATGTTGCAAGTAGAATGTTCTTCTTTTGTTATCATGAAACATTGGGACAATGTTATATTGAGATCATTGTACAAACTTTAATTTTAACAACATTCCCAAAATATGCTCAAAATGTTGCAAGTAGAATGTTCTTCTTTTGTTATCATGAAACATTGGGACAATGTTATATTGAGATCATTGTACAAACTTTAATTTTAACAACATTCCCAAAATATGCTCAAAATGTTGCAAGTAGAATGTTCTTCTTTTGTTATCATTAAACATTGGGACAATGTTATATTGAGATCATTGTACAAACTTTAACTTTAACAACATTCCCAAAATATGCTCAAAATGTTGCAAGTAGAATGTTCTTCTTTTGTTATCATGAAACATTGGGACAATGTTATATTGAGATCATTGTACAAACTTTAACTTTAACAACATTCCAAAAATATGCTCAAAATGTTGCAAGTAAAATGTTCTAATTGTGTTAACTTGTCACATTAGAAGAACGTTTTATAAAGAACATTCAACATCTCATCTCTCAATGATATCCTCAAAACATTTTCCTAATGTGACAGAGAGAATGTTCTTCTTTTGTTATCATGAAACATTGGGACAATGTTTTATTGAGATCATTGTACAACTTGTTACCTCAGAAACATTCCCAAAACATCCTTTGAATGTTGCAGTTAAAATGTTATATCTTAGTTTACATTTAACATTATAGGAACATTTTTTTAAATGAGAAAACATATTCGTTAAACATTACATTCAAATGTTTTCTTCAGAACATTAACCAAACTTGTAGGGAATGTCAGCCAAAGTTCTAAGAACGTTCCCTGCTAGCTGGGGCCATTGCTCTTTCCAGGAGTTTGCTGAGGAAAGGGAAGTTGAAGATTGGACGATAGTTGTTGGGGTCGTCTGGGTCTGGCGTGGCTTTTTGAGAGTGGGGATGACTGCCACCATTTTAAACCTGGATGGTACCACACCAGTGGCAAGAGATGCATTTATAATGTATTGCATTGGGTGGCAGAGGATGGGAAGACAGGCCTTGACCAGGGTGGTGGGCATTGGGTCAAGACTGCTGGTTGAAGTCTTGGCTGAGATGACCAGTTTTGTTACTTGGTTGGCATCCAGTGGAGAGAAGGCAGATAGGCAGCAATGAGGTGAGCGGGCAGCTGAGTGGTGAGAGTCCTGTTGGGGCAGTGTGGGACAGGGGGAGAGCCCAGGAGACTGGAGCTGTTGGTGGATGGTGTCCACTTTCTGCTGGAAAAAATCCAGGAACCTGGAGCAGAGGTCAGCTGCGTCTGAGGGTTTAGCGGCATCAGGAGGATAAAGAAGACGGTTGATGGTGGAGAAGAGCAATTTGGGGTGTTTTTGTTAGTTTTTTTTTTTTATTATTTTATTTATTTAAAAGGGACCATGTGTAATTGAAAACATAAATGTAAACATTTGATGCATTACACCAGAGTTAGCCTTAGGCTAATTTGCATCTGCAGTCCCCAGGTACAAGTAAATACAGCACAGATTAAAATATCAACATTATTCAAAAATATATGACATATCAAACATAAAGCGTCAAACATTGTTCAAGAGCATATAACATGTACTTCACACATGAAGTGCCCCTCACTAGCACACACACACACACACACACACACACACACACACACACACACACACACACACACACACACGCACGCACGCACGCACGCACGCACGCACGCACACACACACACACACACACACACACACACACACACACACACACACACACACACACACACACACACACACACACACACACACACACACACACAGTATGATCACAACATACAGTATTATGCCCACACACAACCCCTTCTCAACCCTTACGCCCTTCTCACCCTATAAGGAGGTAAATGTGACTGAAGGAAAAGTAATGTTGCCCACTAACAAGTTAGTGGATGCATTGTTGTGAAAGTTTTAAATGTCTTTTTAAATTAACTTTAAAGGCACCAAACAAGTCACAAGTTTTTATATTGTCTGGAATTGTGTTCCATTGTATCACAGCTTTGACAGAGAAAGCTGCCTGCCCAAATGCTGAATAGCGAAAGGGTACAGTGCAGCTATGTACAGAAGCTATTCAAACTTACTCAAACAGGTGGGGGCCAGACCTTTTAGGATTTTATAAACTATGGATAGATTTGAGAATATTCTAAAATTTTCAAAAGTGAGTAAATTGTACTTATGTATTATCTCACAGTGGTGGTGCCTAAGTGGCTTTTTGTCAAAGATTTTCAGGGCCTGTTTGTACAGGGATTCTAAGGGCCTAATTGTTGTTTGACTAGCCTGCCCCCAACAGGTGATACAGTATGCAATATGTGAGAAAATAAGAGCATGTAGAAATATCTTAGCAGCCTCTGTTGATAGAGAGGATCTAATCTGTCTAAAATTTGCCAAATTGTATTTAATAATTTTTGTCATTTTCTTTATGTGTTTTTTGAAGGTCAGGTTTGAATCAAGCAACACTCCAAGATATTTAAATTCAGTAACAGTCTCAATCTGTTCACCTTTAAAGCAGATGTTTACGTCTAAAATGTTCAACCTAGTTTTGGAGAAGAACATGCCTTTCGTCTTACCTATGTTCAAGGTAAGGCAGGATTGATCTAGCCACTCGGCCACTCCAACCAAGGCATTGGTTAATTTAGTTGCAGCTTGTTGAGCTGATGTTGCATGGGTGTACAAGACTGTATCGTCAGCATAGAGTTGTATCTCTGCGTCGTGACAGTGCTGAGGTAGATCGTTGATGTACAGACTAAAGAGTAGAGGGCCTAACACAGATCCTTGAGGTACACCCGTTGTGCACCTCAAGAAGCTGGAGCACATGCCTTTGATTTTTACACACTGCCTTCTATTGGATAGGTAAGACGAAATCCATGCAAGTGTATTGGATGAAAGGTTGAAGCTAATGAGTTTAGACATAAGGACATTGTGATTAACTGTGTCAAAGGCTTTGCTTAAGTCCAAAAACACAGCTCCAACAACTCCTCCTTTGTCAAGAACAGATCTAATTTGCTCTGTTAGGTGTAGAACTGCTGTTTCTGTAGAGTGAAGTTTTCTGAATCCAAACTGGACTGGATTTAAACCAGAGTTGCAGCTGTTAATGTGATCTGTAAGTTGGTTTATGATCACTTTTTCAGCAACCTTGGAGATTACTGATAATAAACTTATGGGTCTGTAGTTGCTGACTACATGGCGGTCGCCAGATTTGAAGATAGGAGTTACAATCGCGTGTTTCCAGTCTGTAGGAAATAAACTATGAGCAATTGAGAGATTTACTAGATGGGCAATAGGAGGGGTTAGAGTAGCTGAGTGTTTTTTAATAAACATTGTGTCCTGATGAGAAGCATCTTTGCTTTTTGAGTTTCTTAGGGAGCAAATCACTTTATTTATTTCCTCTTCAGTGACTGTGACTAAGTCAAAACCCTCTGCTACAATACCGAAGCTAATACATTGTTCTCTAGGTTTAAAATGGTTTCCTAATTCCTGAACAGAATCAATAAAAAAATAATTAAAAGCGAAGGCAATTTTTGTGTCATCATCTATTATCTTGTTTTGAACTGTGAGCCGAATATCCTCGGTACGATGGTGAGCTCTCCCTATTAAACTGTTGATACCTTTCCATATTTGGCTGCTGTTACCGTTTGCATCTTTCAAAAGTTTAAGAAAAAAATTGTGACTTGGCTAATCTCAGGTCATTAATCACTTTGTTCCTCAAGCCTTTATAAACCAAAATGTCTACATCTCTTTTGGTCTTGATGGACTTTTTTAAAGCAGCGTCTCTACTCTTCATCAATTTCCATAAATTTTCACTGAACCAAGGCAAGTTGACCTTGTTTCTGTTTTTTCTCTTAATTTTAACAGTGAGTTTATCTCTGACAACATTGATCTTTGATGTAAACAACTGACAGTTGTGCTCCAGATTTTCAGAAGATTAAATATCTCCCCAATCCAAGCTATGTATCTCAGTATCAAATGTGTCCTGCTTACATTTAGGTATACAGAAAACATTTTTGTGGCAGAATGATGTATTATTCTTAAATCTATTTTTAGTTAATTTCCTTGCCACCAAAGTTAAATTGTGGTCAGATAAACCAGTGATAAGATTGTAACTTTTTGTTATCCTTTCAGGTTTATTGCAAAAGAAAAGATCAAGTTGTGTACTTGAACGTTTTGTGATTCTGGTTGGGCCTTTTATCAGCTGTTCTAAATGGAATTTATCTGTAATTACTTTTAACACACTCCTCTTTGACTTATCTTCCCAGTTAAGATTAAAATCCCCCATGAGAATAATTTATTTGTTGTGGTCACATTCTTTAAGAATGTCAGTAAGTTCTGTATAAAATGTGTCATTAGCAGTTGGGGGTCTATAAAGGCCTATAATGGTGAATGACATTTGCTGAGACAAGACGACTTTTAGTGAAACATACTCAAGGGAGATAGCTGGCTTGAAAAACATACGTTCGCAATTGATAGAGTCTTTTACATACATAAGCACCCCGCCCCCTTTTCCCACAGTCCTGTCTCGCCTAAAACACTGGAAACCATTCATTGTAAATACATTGATGGGAGTAGAATGTTGAAGCCATGTTTCAGATATACACAAAAAGTCCAAGTTTGAATTCGCTAATAGATGAGTCAACTGTTCGGTTTTGGAGACGATACTTCGGATATTTAGGTGACCACCCAAAAGCCCTCTTGGTTTCCGCTTCGGATCCCAAACGACCTTTGCATGATTAACAGTTTGAAAAGTTTTAAGAGAGACTTGTTTTGTAACAGCAGGATTGATGTACCCAACATCGTTAGGAGCAGGATTTTCAGGCTGACATTTCCCCGTTAACGCCGCCGTTGTACTGGCTAGCTTGTCAAAATCTAGGGCCAAGGCATCTACTCCAGTTAGGGAGATGCTAGGTACAGGTATTCCACATAAACTCACCACCTCGGGCGTTGTCGCCACAGTCGCCGCCAAAAAGTGTTTGGCACCGCTGACCTGTGATGCACTCCGAGTGACCACCGGTCCCGGGTTGAGTTGTACATCCCCGGATAGCAGCAGCAGGAGGAGTAGCACGCTGTGGATCTTCCGCGCTGGTGAGGTAAATCCTCGCTGTTTTTTGTGATTACGATGGTCAATCGAGGCACAACCATTACGTAAAACAGATGAATAGATGGCATAGAGTCCGACCAGGTTGTGATGGTAGGATATAGTCCGAATGTTTGCGGCACAGTTCGAGTGCAAAAGCCAGTGTTCTCCCGTCCCAGTCACCTGCTGCACCCGATAGTTATCGAGGCTTAGGTGTTCCGCTTGTGTCTTCCAGGACAGGTAGACTCGTAGTGGAGGGCCGACAATGGTAAACAGCAACAAAGTTATAAAAAGCACGTTGTGGATTTTCTGCCAAATCCCGGTTTTGTAGTGCGAAAGCAGATGGTGCTGCTTTCGCGCCGTTGCCATTTTCCGCGCCGTCGCAGTGCCTGACAGTGCCTGTAATAGACACTCCAGCCCTAAATGAACCCTAAGTTATTGATGAGTGTGGAGTAATACCTTGTTTTTGCCTGAGAAAGGGCTTTTTTGTAGTTCGTGACGAGTTCTTTAAATGCTTCACGATGGACAGTGAGGCCGGATCTTCTGTATCGTCTCTCAAGCCTACGTCTTATGGTCTTCATCCTGCGGAGCTCAGGGGTGAACCAGGGGGCAGGACGAGAGAAAGACACGTAACGCGTGGTAAGAGGAGCTACAAAGTCCAGGCTGAAAGTGAGGGCACAGTTGTAATGTTCCACCATGCCATCAACTGTTTAGTAGGGGTGGTGGGTGGTGAGGTGAGTCGCTAGGGTATCAGATAGCGTGGAAGTACACACTCATTTGATGTTCCTGAAAGTGATGGGCCGTTTGGTGCACTGCTTTGGGTGAGGCACAGGGACCAAGAATAGAATTGCATAGTGGTCGGAGACAGCCAGGTCAGTGCACTGCAGGTGGGAACAGTGTTGGGAGTAACGGCGTTTAAGTATAACTTACTTATCGTTACTGAGAATGTAAAGTGGTGCGTTACTACAATTTGGCTGAATGAAGCGCGAGGTGTCAGGCAGGCTTTGGCTAGCATTGGCTCCAGGCATCAGCTGCCTGGAGAGAGCAGAGGTGGGGATGATGACGTTGCAAATGCGATGATGATTGGCTGGGTGGGCGGATACCCTGCTCACGCTGTTTCACTGCACGCACTGACTACCAGTAAACACAAGACAGCGACAATGGCGACGAGCCAGGGAAATTCAAAGGTAGCGTTCTCGAACTGGAAGTACCGGCACTACTTCTCGCTCATTGAAATTAAAGGCAAGAATGTTTATGTAACATGCACGCTATGCCCAGGAAAAAAGACTTTATCCACGTCTGCCTCAAGCAACCTCACATCAACACATGCTTACACGACACTTGTTGCTGCTGCATACCCAACCCCAAGCCCAAATGCAGCTAGCGTGAGCTCCAGCGAAGGAGACGGAGCCACTCTGTTAAAACAAGCAACGCTCGATTTTTCGGGTCAGCAACAGGTGACCAAGGCCGAGCTGAACACATTGATTGCAAGGTATGTTGTTGAAAACATGCTACCCCTGTCCACTGTGGAGTCTGAGTCATTCAGAGCTATCCTTGCTAAAATACCAATACGAGGAGGAGGAAGGGGGGTTGCCCCATGCCGAAACACTTTTGCTAAATTCATAGACAGTGAATACGAAAAAATGAATATTGAGCTCAAAAAGCCATTTGAAGAATTAGAGTACATTTCAACTACAGCAGACATCTGGACTGCCCACAATAAAAGTTACATGGGTGTGACAGCACATTGGATCAATCCAAATAACATGGAAAGAGAGAAAGCAGCTCTTGCCTGCAGACGGTTTAAGGGGCATCATACTCATGACGCCATTGCAGTTGAGCTTGACAATATACACTCAACATATGGGATAACACACAAAATCACAGCAACAGTGACTGATAATGGCTCTAATTTTGTTAAAGCATTTAAGAGGTACCAGCCACTTGAGGAGAGTGATTCTGAAGACGATGAAGATGAGGTGACATTTACAGACATTAATGATGCTCTACATGCAACTGATGATAATGATGGTGATCACTTTGCCCCCCCACAAGAGATGTGCATCACACACACTAAACCTCATTTCATGCACAGATGTTGGCAAGTGGCTGCTGTCAAAACCTGCAACAAAGGCTGTTTACAGGAGTGCTACTGCCAAATGTACTGCCCTATGGAACTGTCACGTTCCACACACCAAGGAAAGGGAGAGAAACAGGTGGATCCAAATACAACACTTTCTTTATTAGGGCAATCCAATTCGTCGTCATCCATGCAGGGGTCCAGATCCATGTCAGCAGTCCAATATAACAAAATAAACAAACAAGGAACAAAACAAACTCAAACTAGGAAACCGACTTGAAGAAGTGTAAGTGACATACAACAATGACTCTGTGACAAGGACTAAAACAGACAGGGTATTTATACACAGAACTAAACAATGTAATGGGAAACAGCTGCGTGCAATGATGAGTGAAAAGGGACAGCTGAGTGCAATGATGAGACAAGGATCGTGGGGAATGTAGTTCAAGAATGTGACAGACACCGTGGGGAAGGAGGACATCTAGTGGTGACCCAGGGAACACAAACCAGACACTGTGACATAACCCCCCCTCTACGGAGCGGCTACCAGACGCTCCAAGACGTGATAACCAAAACAAGAGTCCAGGCGGGAGGTGGACTGGTGGAGGATCAGGGGGAGGGATGGGGGGTCAGGTCCATGGAGGGAAATGGGGACAGGGAGTGACAGTGCATCTGGCAGCCAGAACGGAGATGACAGTTCATCGGGCGGCCAGGGCGGAGACTCTCCCTCAGGCGGCCACGGCGGAGCGGCCAGTTCATCGGGCGGCCAGGGTGGAGACTTTCCCTCGAGCGACCAGGGCAGAGCGAACAGTCCATCTGGCGGCCAGGTTGGAGACTTTCCCCCAGGCGGCCAGGGCAGAGCGAACAGTCCATCTGGCGGCCAGGGCGGAGACTTTCCCTCGGGCGGCCACGGCGGAGACCTTCCCTCGGGCGGCCACGGCGGAGACGACCCCTCGGACGGCCACGGCACTGGAACAGACACCGGCTCAGGCACTGGAACAGACCCCGGCTCAGGAACTGGAACCGACACCACCGGCTCCGGAACTGGAACCGACACCACCGGCTCAGGAACAGACACCACCGACACCACCGGCTCAGGAACTGGAACCGACACCACCGGCTCAGGAACTGGAACCGACACCACCGGCTCCGGAACTGGAACCGACACCACCGGCTCCGGAACTGGAACCGACACCACCGGCTCCGGAACTGGAACCGACACCACCGGCTCAGGAACAGACACCACCGGCTCCGGCTCCGGAACTGGAACCGACACCACCGGCTCAGGAACAGACACCAGCTCGGCGGCGGCCATCTTGTCCGAAGACACAGGCTCGGCAGACGTGACGTGAACAGTCTCGGCGGCGGCCATCTTGTCCGAAGACACTGGCTCGGCAGGTGTGACGTGAACAAGCTCGGCAGCGACCATCCTGTCGGAAGACACAGGCTCGGCAGACGTGACGTGAACAGTCTCTGTGGCGTGAACAGTCTCTGTGGTGGCCATCTTGTCCGAAGACACAGGCTCGGCAGACGTGACGTGAACAGTCTCGGCCGCGGCCATCTTGTCCGAAGACACTGGCTCGGCAGGCGTGACGTGAACAAGCTCGGCAGCGACCATCTTGTCGGAAGACACAGGCTCGGCAGACATGACGTGAACACTCTTGGCGGCGGCCATCTTGTCCGAAGACACAGGCTCAGCAGGCGTGACGTGAACAGGCTCGGCGGCGGCCCTCTTGTCCGAAGACACAGGCTCAGGAACAGTCTCTGGATCGGCAGACGTCCCGTGCTTCCTTCACGCCTGCAGTACCGCCACTGCATAAAAAAGGAAGACCACTCTCTTGGCCGTGGCAGGACTGATGGTGGGCGACTCCGAGACGATCTCAGGGATGACAGCGGGCTGCTCGGAGGGGACGGCCTCCGGGACGACAGCGGCCTGCTCGGAGGGAACAGCCTCCAGGACGACAGCGGGCTGCTCGGAGGGGACGGCCTCCGGGCCATTGGGGAGGCAGGAAGTCTTCCTCCTCCGCCTCCGGACCACCGGACTCGAGACCACCGAACCCGGGACCACCGGACTCGGGACCACCGGACTTGGGACCACCGGACTCGGGACCACCGGACTCGGGACCACCGGAACTGGGACCACCGGACTCGGGACCACCGGAACTGGGACCACCGGAACAGTCACGGAGGAGGTCTTCCTTCTCCTCCTCTGTTTCCGATGGTAACGTGCAGGTTCTGAGCTGGACGGAATCAACGGCGAAGGGTGCTTAGGGGAATTCAGCGCCATGGCCTCTTCGGTCTGGCGGGCCCATAAAGCAAGGCCCTGCAAAATGTTCATGTTGCTGGATCCATTGTATGACGGAGTCATTCTGTCACGTTCCACACACCAAGGAAAGGGAGAGAAACAGGTGGATCCAAATACAACACTTTCTTTATTAGGGCAATCCAATTCGTCGTCATCCATGCAGGGGTCAAGATCCATGTCAGCAGTCCAATATAACAAAATAAACAAACAAGGAACAAAACAAACTCAAACTAGGAAACCGACTTGAAGAAGTGTAAGTGACATACAACAATGACTCCGTGACAAGGACTAAAACAGACAGGGTATTTATACACAGAACTAAACAATGTAATGGGAAACAGCTGCGTGCAATGATGAGTGAAAAGGGACAGCTGAGTGCAATGATGAGACAAGGATCGTGGGGAATGTAGTTCAAGAATGTGACAGACACCGTGGGGAAGGAGGACATCTAGTGGTGACCCAGGGAACACAAACCAGACACTGTGACAGGAACAAGACTAGTCGATCAACTTTGGCTACTGAAACAGTTGATGAGTTACTGTCAAAAAAGCTGATTGTACCTTGTACAACACGATGGAATTCCTTCTATGATGCCCTGGCTCGAATCTGTGAAATATCCATGGTAGACCTTAACACCATCTCCTCCAAATTAGGACTGACAGCGATAACAGAAAGGGAACACCAGTTTTTAAAGGAGTACTGTACTGCGATGAAGTCCCTTACAGTTGCCTTAGATATACTTCAGGGAGAAGACAACTGTTTTCATGGTACACTCCTACCAACGATGGAGACATTAATGCTGAAGACAGAAACCCTTAAAAGTGGCCTGCAAATACTGAGGGACCTTCCTGACGCCATAGTCACAGTAAGAACCTGAATTGAATATTTTATTATTTATTAAGTGAACATTGCTGTAGTACTCATAATAATAAATACTACTACTAATTATAATAATTATAATAATAATAATAACACTGATTTGTGTGGATACATTCATTTAATGTGATTATTCGTATCATTTCAGGCTATCAAAACCAGATTTGCTGATGTCCTGGGAAATGAAGAGGCTATGCTTGCTGCTGTAACTCTTCCAAAATTCAAACTTCGCTGGCTGCGGTCACAGGAGTTAAATGATAAGGCTAAGGCAAGTTTGCTGGCAGAGTGCCGGAAAATTGTCCTCGAAGAACCACAGCCAGGTACCAGCACATCTTCACATCACACAGATTCAGCCAAAGATAATGATTTATTTTCCTTTGAGGAGGATGAGGAGGGACTAAGCTATTAAATAGCAGTCCCAAACTAGTTTTTGTTAATACAATCTTGGTATGAGCCACCACAGTCATATAAAAATATACAAAATAACCAGTAAGTGGCATTTTGTTATGGAAACAAACAACAGTTAGGCTACCATGGTGAAACACAATACTTAGAAGAACTGGTAAAGAAACATGGAAACTGCTCCTGATAGAATAGCAACACACATGACGTACCAATAACGTAATTTATTGGTATTTTACTTTTATTTCTTAACTTACTAATTTACGACGTTGCATGCTCATATGTCTTTTGCACTTTAGTGAAGTGATACAGCGCGCTCCGCCGCATTTGCGCGTGCAATTGAAGAGTGCGTGCTACTGCAGTATAGCGGCTGAGAGGACAGGGAAGTCCGTTTTTCTGAGGTGAGAGACTTTGCGCTGCTTGACTGTTGTCGCGCTGCTGCTGGCGCGTCACGCATGGCGATCACGTCACAGATAGGCAGACTGAATCGAGTATCATTAAAAGTGCAAAGAAAAAACATCCATATAAAGTCTAACGTGCTGAAATCCAATGCGCAATTTCCTAGTATCGATACAATCGATTCATTACCTTTTAAAACGATGTTAGATCGATATATGTCGTCCGGAAGGCCAACTTGCCGAGCACAGATCGATGCATATGGATCGTAGGAATATAAATCGCTACATCGATGTAGTTGATGAATCGTTACACCCCTACAAATAACTGTTTTTTTTTTTGTTTTTTTTAAATGTGTAAGTGGCCACTGGAGACCTCTAGAGGTAATTAATTCACAGTCAGGTCATTCACGTGACTGGGTTTGAGGCTGTGAGCCCAGGATCCTCTAGCCTGGGAAAACCCAGACAACTTCCGGCAAATTTAGATATGCTCTGCAAGTAGTCTGGCAAAGAGCTCATTCAAGCCCATTTCTAATCCGTCGAAATCGCGGCACCAATTAGAAACGTTGGGGCGGGCTTTACACAATGACGATTGCTCTGATTGGTTTTAGGTCTATCCAATTGCGCCCAGAGGCATTTGAGCGACGTCCTTTGGTGAAGCGCACCAACTTTTAAATGCATTATTATATTCAAATTGCAAACACATGAGGACAGTCTCCATGATAGACCCACTGGCAAATGAACGAGCTACTACATTTCTCTCCGAAACGGTAGGAAATTAAATTAGATTTAATAGAGGATTTGAACTGTGACAAGATGATTGACAGGGCAGTTTACGTGACAGGATGCACGCGACAGATCCGTCCGATAAAGATGACGAAGTAGTCCCAAGTCCCGATAAAGATGTCCCAAAGCTTGCCTACTTTTTTTGCTACACATTCAAAAGTAAATACCTTTTCTTCACAAAAAGAGTACATACTTTTATGGCGTAGTGTAACTTAGGCGAATTGGGACGGAGCATATGGCTTTACACGATGACGATCGCTCTGATTGGTTTTAGGTCTATCCAATTGCGCCCAGAGGCATTTGAGTGACGTCCGTTGGTGACGCCCCTTTGGAAATGAGTTATTAATGAAGCTTTGCCAGACCATAACTCAGTTACTACTGAGAATGGTCTGGTTCTCTTACGAGAGGTTCTCTCGTATTGCGTAAGTTAGCTTACGCTACGGGTAAAGTCATCTTTTCTCGAGATATGAAGACAAAAAATGATCCTTAATTTTTATTCATTGTCAACGCAGTGCAGCAGCTAGCAGACCTAGAGCAGGCTATCTAGCGCGCTCATTGGCTGCTCCGCGGCAACTGCAGCAGCCTACCAGTGAGCCTGGCGTGACGTCGCGCCCTCACGCGTCACAGCCCGCCAGAATGGGAGTGGCTTAGCATATAAAAGGAAGGCTCGGAGGCTGATACCCTGATTTTCGTCTCTTCAGCGAAGCTCTCCGCATCGCTGCACTCTGAGAGAAGCCGCCGCCGTCGAAACCAGCGCCTGCAAGCCTAGGAAAGCGTCTGAGGAAGCCGGCCGTCTTCGGACCTCACCGCTCCACCTCCTCTTCGACCCAGGAATCTGGCCGGGCTCGCGCCAGTGTGGACGACGAGCTTCTCCGCCTCCTCACTAGGGCTGTCGAGCACTTAGGCCTCGAATGGTCACCACCGAAGGCGCCCGCGCCTAACAGGCTCGACGGGTGTTTTCTGCCTAGCCGCCGCCAAGCGCCTGCCTCTAGGTCAGCACCCTTCCTGCCCGAGCTCCACGCTGAGCTTTCCAAATCCTGGAACGCTCCTTTCTCCGCGAGACTCCACTCCTCAGTCTCCTCGACTCCTCAACAGTCCAGCTTCTATGGTGCCTGTTCGGCAGAGCGAAAGTCGACCTCTTTGCGTCAGACGACAACGCCCACTGCCCGATATTCTTCTCGAAGAGCGAGGACGCGCTGGCCCAAGCCTGGCCCAGCCTCCCGCTGTACGCTTTTCCCCCGATCTCGCTGTTACCCCAGGTGATCGGGAGGATCAGAGAAACGCGCCACTCAGTGCTCCTCATAGCCCCGCACTGGGAGAACCAGACATGGTTCCCGGAATTAATGCGGTTGGCAGACTCAGCCCCATGGCCGATCCCGGTGAGGAGAGACCTTCTCTCTCAAGCCCGCGGTTCGATCTGGCATCCCCATCCAGAGCGCTGGTCTCTGCATGCGTGGAGAATCAACGGATACTCGTTGATTTGCCAAAAGGGGTCGTGAACACGATCACGCAGTCTCTACGCGTCAAAATGGTCTGTGTTTAACAAGTGGTGCACGGGGAAAAATTTAAACCCACAAGCGTGTGGGATTTCGTGGGTTTTGTGCTTCCTTCAGGAGCTGCTGGACGCGGGCAGGTCCCCCTCCACGCTCAAAGTCTATGTTGCGGCTATTGCAGCGTTCGCCGACTCGGCGCGCGGCCGCGCATTAGGAAGGAATGAATTCATCATCCGCTTCCTTAAAGGAGCCAGGAGGATGAATCCCCCGCGGCCCCCCTCGGTTCCGATCTGGGATTTGTCTTTGGTCCTAGAGGCCCTGAAAGCTTATCCCTTCGAACCTTTGGACACTGTGGATCTGAAGTACCTCACTTTCAAAACCGTTTTTCTGATAGCTCTGTCTTCAGTTAAACGCGTGGGTGACTTACACGCGTTATCAGTTAACGCGGCGTGTCTTGAGTTCGGACCTAATGACTCAATAGTCATTCTCAAACCGAGACATGGTTACGTCCCCAAGGTGATGGGCACTCCTTTCAGAGCGCAGGTCATTTCCCTCTCAGCCCTACCGGCATCCGGCAGCGAGGTTGATAGTAACCTCCTCTACCCTGTCAGGGCTCTGAGGAATTACGTCACGCGCTCCGCCGCTTTCAGGCGCTCGGAGCAGCTTTTCGTTTCGTTTGGAGGGCGCACCAAGGGTCTCGCCGCCTCGAAACACAGTCTGTCCAGATGGATAGTGGACGCTATAGCGGCAGCTTATGCGTCCAGAAACCTGCAGTGCCCCTTGGGCATCCGGGCTCATTCCACCAGAGGCATGGCCTCATCGTGGGCTTGGTCCAGCGGGATTTCCATTCATGACATTTGTACAGCGGCAGGCTGGGCCTCCCCCTCTACATTTGTTAGGTTTTATAACCTGGAAGTCCCCGCCCTGCAGGCTAAACTTCTATCAGTCTGAGTCGTGTGTATGTCCTGCCCACACTTTTGTGCGCGGGCTACTTACTCGGTTTAGCTCTCCTTGTTGAGCTGCACTAGAAAGGGTTATGTCAGTATAGACCGGCCGAGCCGCTCTACACCCCCTAATGTGTGCTTATGAACATGTGCTGGCCCACTAATAAACTGTCGGCCACCTGTTTCCCACTTATCAGTGTTCCCCGGGTTTCCCCTGGGACTCATGTAGTGGATGCTGGGCGCGCACGGCGTTGACAAGGGGTTCCCGTAGCGTAAGCTAACTTACGCAATACGAGAGAACCTCTCGTAAGAGAACGTAATCGGTTACTAACGTAACCTCGGTTCTCTCTAGAAGAGGGAACGAGTATTGCGTAACCCGCCGTGCTCGCGCCACGAGCTCTTGTCGCTTCAGTCGACGAAAACCAGGGTATCAGCCTCCGAGCCTTCCTTTTATACGCTAAGCCACTCCCATTCTGGCGGGCTGTGACGCGTGAGGGCGCGACGTCACGCCAGGCTCACTGGTAGGCTGCTGCAGTTGCCGCGGAGCAGCCAATGAGCACGCTAGATAGCCTGCTCTAGGTCTGCTAGCTGCTGCACTGCGTTGACAATGAATAAAAATTAAGGATAATTTTTTGGCTTCATATCTCGAGAAAAGATGACTTTACCCGTAGCGTAAGCTAACTTACGCAATACTCGTTCCCTCTTCTAGAGAGAACCGAGGTTACGTTAGTAACCGATTACGTTTTAACCAGGCTAAGGAACCTCTATAGCCGATCAACAGTTTGCTCTCACCTGATTTCTCTTGTCTCAGAAGCTCGGGGACATAATAAGTTAACTCAGGTTGTGGAATCCTGGTAGCCTGGAAATCCAGACCTAAATCTGAAAGATTAATGGTCTGGCATCAACTAATGAAAATCGGCCAGCTCGAGGGGCGGCACCAAGCATGCAATTCGAAAATCTCACTGCATGCAATTGGATAACATATGACCAATCACAACAAGCCCCATACGCTTAGCTACCAGCGGAGCTAACTGGTAGATTTAGACTCTTACCGTATCCGGTCGGCAAAACAGCAAAAACTTCCTTCTTGCAAAGGAAGGTTTCGAGTGCCGTCTTCTGTTCCACTTTTAGATTAAAAAGCCAAGTCTAACTCGTTAATTGTAGCGGCCAAAGCCGTTTCAAACAACTGGTGTTCATCCATTGCCATCTTGCAATGTTTACTAATGACTTTGATGTCAGGGTAGAATCCTGGTGCTGTTCACTCTGCAACATTAAAGCCTTTCATTCTCTTATACATTGAGCCAAATAATACACACCTCACTCCACTCACCAAGGGTGCAAACTTTAGACTTGCTGCTTTCCTGAATTAGCCGCAAGCTTGATGGTCTCTGAACTAAAACAGCACACAAATGTGTGGACATAAGACAAAGCAACTTCACAAAAACATTGTGAAAACGGAATTACATAACTTAATGTTGCAGAGTGAACAGCACCAGGATTCTAAGTCAAAGTCATTAGTAAACATTGCAAGATGGCAATGGATGAACACCAGTTGTTTGAAACGGCTTTGGCCGCTACAATGAACGAGTTAGACTTGGCATTTTATCTAAAAGAGGAACAGAAGACGGCGCTCGAAACCTTCCTTTGCAAGAAGGAAATTTTTGCTGTTTTGCCGACCGGATACGGTAAGAGTCTAAATCTACCAGTTAGCTCCGCTGATAGCTAAGCGAATGGGGCTTGTTGTGATTGGTCTCATGTTATCCAATTGCGTGCAGTGAGATTTTCAAATGCATGCTTGATGCCGCCCCTCGAGCTGGCCGATTTTCATTAGTCGATGCCAGACCCTTAATCTTTCAGATTTAGGTCTGGATTTCCAGGCTACCAGGATTCCACAACCTGAGTTAACTTACATATGTCCCCGAGCTTCTGAGACAAGAGAAATCAGGTGAGAGGAAACTGTTGATCGGCTATAGAGGTTCCTGGGCTCACAGCCTGAAACCCAGAGCAGACACAGTGTGGCTGATTTCTTTGCTGTTTTCATTCTTCTTCAAAGCTGATGAAGAACTTCACAGATCATTTAGGCTAGGCTACTTTATTTATATAGCACATTTTGTACACTATGGTAATTCCATGTGCTTTACACAGAAAGGAATTAAAATAATCACAAAATAAAATCAAGGAAAATTAAGACAGTTATGAAAGGAATTAACAGAGATATAAAGATGATACAGTTATAAAATAAATTAAAAGAGTAAAAAGATTATACATAGTCCTTGACTTTCACATTAAACTCACTACTCTACCACAGACTCGAACATCATCACCAGGTCCTCAACATTATTTCATCTCTCAATTTCCCAATTAACATTTCAGAGAAATTCACGTTTGTCTCTTACCCGATTCTCAGTGCCATTTGAGTTCAGTTTAGAATCAAAAGATTCAGTTTAAATGCAAAAATAAAATACAGTGTATTCAGTCGGACGTACAGTGGTACAGTACTCATTCAGTAAATGCACAGCTAAACAGATGTGTTTTGAGTCTGGATTTGAATGTGACTACTGTAGGAGCACATCTGATCTCTTCTGGAAGGTGGTTCCAGCTGCACTGGCATAATAGCTAAAAGCGGACTCTCCATGCTTAGAGTGAACCGTTGGTATTTCTAGCTGATGTGATCCTAATGATCTGAGTGATCAGTTTATATTCATTGAGCATATCTGCAATGTATTGAGGTCATAGGCCATTGAGTGATTTAAATACCAGTATTAATACTTTAAAAATCAATCCTAAATGTAACTGGGAGCCAGTGGGAAGACCTGAGGACTGGTGTGATATGTTCATATTTTCTGGTTCTGCTCAGAATCCTGGCAGCAGCGTTCTGTATGAGCTGCAATTGTCTTATGGTCTTCTTGGGAAGGTCAGTGAGGAGTCCATTACAATAATCCACCCTGCTGGTGATGAAAGCATGAACAAGTTTCTCTAAGTCTTGTCTGGAAACAAAACATCTAATTCTTGCAATATTTTTGAGATGATAGTATGCTGATTTAGTTATTGCTTTGACATGACTACTGAAACTAAGGTCTGACTCCAGAATCACACCGAGATTCCTGACTTGAATTTTAGTTGTTTGACCCTTTGACCCAAGGTATGTGTTCACTTTGAGAACTTCATCTTTGTTTCCAAACACAATGACTTTGTTTTACTGAAGAAAGTTTTGGCACATCCAACTGTTAACTTCAACAATGGATTGGCACAGGGAGTCAATGGGGCTGTAGTTGTTAGGCGATAGGGCTAAGTAGATCTGAGTGTCATCTGCACAGCTGTGGTAAGCAATTTGGTTCTTTCTCATTATTTGGCTCAGTAGGAGCATGTACAGGTTGAACAGGAGTGGCGCAAGTATTGAGCCTTCAGGAACTCCGCATGTCATGGATGTCCATTCAGACTTATGGTCTCCTATACTCACATAACCTCTACCACCTAAGTATGACCTGAACCATTTTAGGACTATCCCAGAAAGCCCGGCCCAGTTTTCCAGCCTCTCAAGAAGTATGTTGTGATCGACAGTGTCAAATACAGCACTGAGGTCGAGTAGTACCAGAACTGATGTTTTGCCTGTATCAGTATTTAAGCGAATAATAATAGTAATAATTTGTAATAATTCGTTACATTTATTTAGCGCTTTTCTGGGTACTCAAAGCGCTTTACATGGAAGGGGGAATCTCCTCAACCAGCATCCAACTGGATGATGCGATGGCAGCCATACTGCGCCAGAATGCCCACCACACACCAGCTTATTGGTGGAGAGGAGACAGGGTAATGAAGCCAATCAGTATATGGGGATGATTAGGAGGCCATGATGGATAGAGGCCAATGGGAAAATTTGGCCAGGATGCCGGGGTTACACCCCTACTCTTTTTCGAAGGAACTCCTGGGATTTTTAATGACCACAGAGAGTTAGGACCTCGGTTTAACGTCTCATGAAAAGACGCATGAAAGCTGTGCTAGAAATCAGGGTTATACCACCAAATATTGATTTCTTATAGGAACACTCCACCGTTTTTTTAAATAGGGCTTATTCACCGTCTTTCCTAGGTGGGCAAACACATTTTTGTCTCAGTGCATGCATTGTTTTAGTTTGGCAGTGCCGCCGCTAGCTTAGCTTAGCATAATGAATGGAATCCTTTGTTGCCAGCTATGTCGTGAGTAAAAGTGGTAAAAAAAAATATTTTTTTAAATAAACAATTACTTCTTGTGGCCTGCGTATTTAAACCGAGTACAAATAGCAATGCAGATTAACACTATAGGCAATTTCCTAAGCAGATATTGACATGGGACTATATTGGGGTGAAGCACAGGCGAAGCACTGCTACTTGGGCGCAGAGATATCACGCAACACCTGAAATCCCCCAACTTCCGTCAACATACCGCCGTGAATAGTAGCTGGCTATTTTTCCTACAGTAGACATAGTGAATGGCGATCAACATGGCGGATTTTGTGAGAGATGAAGAGGGTGACTTCTCAGATAGTCAAGATCCAGAATCATACCTCTATGAACCAGAGTTTGAGAGGAGGAGCTGCGTGCTTTGGAAATAGAACGACAGGAGGAGGAGGTTGCGATCGCTCAACAGCCTGAGGACGTGAGGATGAGAGCCAACACGAACTGGTGGTGTGAGTGTGGGGGAATATGCTAATCTATGCCGACTGAAATAGTGTCTGTGCTGTGGCGAGTGGGACAAGTTACTGCCATCGATGACCAGGCTCAACGTGGGGGGATTTCAGGTGTTGCGTGATATCTCTGCGCCCAAGTAGAAGTGCTTTGCCTGTGCTTCACCTCAATATAGTCCCAAGTCAATATCTGCCTAGGAAATCACCTCGTCTTAATCTGCATTGCTATTTGTACTCGTTGTGAATATGCAGGCCACAAGAAGTACTCACGACATGCTAGCTGGCAACAAAGGATTCCATTCATTATGCTAAGCTAAGCTAGTGGCGGCGCTGCCAAACTAAAACAATGCATGCACTGAGACAAAAATGCATTTGCCCACCTATTTAAATGTAGGAAAGACGGTGAATAAGCCCTATTTAAAAAAACGGTGGAGTGTTCCTTTAACTTTCCTGAAGTTAAAACATTAGTCTTTTGTTGTTTACATTTTTATTTTAAGATTGCTAAATTATTGATAATATGCCTGTTGCTCCCCCTTTTTCCTGTCTGTTTGTTTGAATGGATGTTATTTTATTATATTGTTACGTTCCACACAGTCTCGGGTAGGGGAAGCAACATTAAAGTTGACAATAACTAAAGCATTAACAAAAACAAAAGTTTGGCTCCAAAAGTTACACCAAAAACAAAATGAATATGGTACAACAAGGTTTATTGGAGTAACAAATATAGGAAGTGTAAAATAACTTTGTAAAACAAACAAAATACCTCTAACTATATGGACCCATCTACACCTACCTCAAGGAAAGAAACAAAATAGTTCCCTGACTCCCTCTCTACTTTAGACAGGAGAAACCCATAGTATTACAAAAATAAAAATGGCACCCACTCCCTAGAACTTCCACGTTTGGTCTATTTACAATATGTACAAGAGAAACATCAGATCAACAGTTTAACAACTGGGCTCAGCAAACAAAAGCTGTCTAAATCAACAAACACTGTTTATACATGCTTTTAACAACCAAAATAAATAAAATGAGTATGTTTTGTAATAAATCACAACAGGTTAGCAACTGACAGGATATGCAAAATATGCTTTGTAATAATTCACAACAGAACAGCAGCAGCAATGAACAACAACAAACAAAGCAAACCAGCAGAAAACAAGCCTTGCTTCAGTGGAGATCAGTGAGGCTTTATACACTCTTCTTCTCCTTGAAGATCAATCCCAACCGAGCAGTCGTCAACAGAAGTGAGCACCCTCACCTGGCTTTACCTGCACAGAAGGCAGAAAAAACGACCACTACTGCTACCTAGTGGCCTGACATGACGTTCAAAAATATTAAATAAAGCAGATTACTCCTAGGACATAACATATATCTAAAGACAATAAAAAGTTGATCAGCAAAAAAGTTATTGTCGTGGAAATTTTAAACTGTATATTAAACTAACCATGTTTCTAACATCTAACCTTATAACTTTAACATCTAACAATTTGAACAGGATGTACTGTGACAAAACCAATGGAAAACTTTGACTGTGTGCGTATGTATGTATGTATGCAAAAATAACATAGTTTGGGAAATGAAACTAGACAGTCTGTTAGAATTTGTGATTAACGAATGAAGTCATTAAAACAGTTTGCTTGTGCCAGTGACAGAGGAAAAAGGTTGGGGCTTTTGAACCAATTGAACCAATCATATTGAAGGTGACATGTTAGTCTTATTTGTTTTCTCGATTCTATAAAAACTGTTGTATATGTGTTTTACGGTGGGATTTCTCAATGGAATTTGTCTGAGATCCTCCGGCCTTGCTTCTTGGGAGAGATTCCCTGAGAACTGCTCGGGAAGATCTCCTGGCCGTGATTAAAGCATTTAGAGGACATTTGCTAGAGTTTGTCTGTCATTTTTTGCTACGCAGCAAGAAAACTAGTTAGTAAGGGAAAAACAAGTTAGACTAGGTGAGATATCCAAGTGGGGACGTCGATTAGGAGACGAGACTCAGATATCAGGTACCCAAGTGGGTACATCGCCAGGAGACGAGACCCAGGTACAGAGTTGGGTGTCCATTTGGAGACACCCCAGATAGTTAAGTTTAGGGAAGCAAGCAGGTTAGTTTAGACGCAACAGGTTTATTTATTAAGTGTCGATTTGTAGACGCTAGATAGTCGGGTTTTAGGGAAAAATCCACTACATTATATAAACAATCTTATTTACTCAAACACACATATAAATAGTAATCCAGAGAAACAACTTTTTGTATTTGACTTATCTGCATGCACAGCTGATGTAATTAAAACAATAAAAGTTATTAAAGATTATCAATTGATTTAAAATGTTTCTCATATTTTAGGATGTTTATCTTGTTAAAAACAATAGAATAAACAGTGATCTCTTATATGCATTTATATATTTATTGGTATGCAAGGCATGAATGCCTGTTGTAGAAAAATAAAACTACACTTTTAAGTGAGCTTCAAATGTAAATTACAGTAGTGGTTTGGTGTTGTATGAGATTTACAGAAGTTGGGAACCGCTGTGATAGTTGGCCATTTACAAAATAATCAAGTAATCCAAAGACAAGCTTACTTTTTCACATTTTTAAACTAATGGCACCCAAATGGATTAGGGTTATGAAATGTGCTCCGCCTAAATTTCCTCAAAACATGACTGTCGTCAATTATACATATTCAGGAGATTCACCAACTCTCGCGGGATCAAGGCTGCGATTAACTAAACACAAAAGCTCCTTATCTGAGAAGATGGGTGGCTCTTAAAAGAGCCTTTGGGATAGTTAAAGTCAGGCACGCCTCACTTTGAGCTGGTGTATTTGGTGACGGCCTTTGTGCCCTCGGACACGGCGTGTTTGGCCAGCTCTCCGGGCAGCAGCAGACGCACGGCGGTTTGGATCTCTCTAGAAGTGATGGTGGAGCGCTTGTTGTAGTGCGCGAGGCGAGACGACTCACCGGCGATGCGCTCAAAGATGTCGTTGACGAAAGAGTTCATGATGCCCATCGCCTTGGAGGAGATACCGGTGTCAGGGTGAACCTGCTTCAGGACTTTGTAGACATAGATAGCATAGCTCTCCTTCCTGGACTTTCTGCGCTTCTTTCCTCCCTTACCGGTGGTCTTGGTGACGGCCTTTTTTGAGCCCTTCTTAGGCGCGGACTTTGCTGGTTCAGGCATGATGATACAAGATCATAAAACTGACAAAGTTATGTTCCCTTCAGTGCGATACAGAGGTATTTATTCACTGCCCTATGCTAATTTTCAAAGAGATACGGGAATCCTCTGATTGTCTGTTTTCATAGGCCAAACCCATAAACTCGTACTTCATTGGACAACTCAAAGCATCAAGCGGGCCAATCACAGGCGGATAAATAATAGTTCCGCCCACCACTCCCCAAGTTTCCGTTGTTTCGTTTCCCGCTCTTCAACATTTTTGAGAAAATAAGCAGTTCCCAATATTGTGCATCATCGAGTCATTTTTGAACCCCTTATAAATCCCTTGAGGGCGCTTGGTAAAAGAAAAACTGCGTGTCCTCATGAAACTATTGTTGAGATGTTTAAATGACAGAAAAAAAATATATATATATATATAGCTCATTTGACCGTTTTTGTACAATATAACGTTTACGTCTACATCTTCATTTCTGCTAACTGTGGTACTATTTTGATGTAATTGCTTTTTTTTTTTTAGCTTTGTAAACGAATATTCGTTCAATTGATTACCATGTGTAACAAAAAAAAAGGTTTTAATTCGTAGGTGTTATCTGTGAAAGAAAAAAATATGTTGATAGTCTCGATTTATTATTGCGAACCGTTGTTCAAGAGTTATTTGGTGGTCCTCCTGGATTCAGAAAATAAAGCGTTATATACGAAATTCTATGATTGCCATGGTCAAAACATTGACTCTTTATGTGGCAGAGTGTGTGGCTCTTAAAAGAGCCGTTGGGTTTGTGTAGTTTCTGCAAGTTTCAGGCGTTTATCCGCCGAAGCCGTACAGGGTGCGTCCCTGTCTCTTCAGCGCGTACACAACATCCATGGCGGTGACGGTCTTTCTCTTGGCGTGCTCGGTGTAGGTGACGGCATCGCGGATCACGTTCTCCAGGAACACCTTCAACACTCCGCGGGTCTCCTCGTAGATCAGACCGGAGATGCGCTTGACGCCGCCGCGGCGAGCCAGACGACGAATGGCGGGTTTGGTGATTCCCTGGATGTTATCGCGCAAAACTTTACGGTGACGCTTAGCGCCTCCTTTCCCGAGTCCTTTACCGCCTTTGCCTCTTCCAGACATGTTTCACTCTAGTTATTTCAGTCGATCAATGAATAACAAAAATGAATGGATGCTGTGTGCTACAAGGAAGCCTTTTACATTTGCTTACAGGACCTGACAGAAGCCAGCGCCACGCCACCACGCCACCTTACCCCCCTTGCAATGGGTTGGTTGGCAGGATGGTTGACAATCCCTGTTCTGCCCTGCAATAAAATAGAGTTGAAAATATAGGGGAATTTTACAGTTAAAGACCTTGATGTTTGTCTGTTTTTCTCACAGTGAGAGGTGCATTTCATTGTTATTATCTAGTGATTGAAGATGAAAAGTAAAATAAAAGCTTTAATATAAGCTTGAAGAAGTCATCCAAATCATTTAATATAAGGAAAAATATTGATTATTGATAAATAACTTGATTATAAATCCCTCAAAAACATAGGCTATATATATACATATATATATATATACATTGAAGTGGCAGTGGATTCTGGAATCGGACCCTTCAAAAATCATCAGTTTAACATGTGATTATTAACATCTGTGATATTTTTAAACTCAAATTACATAGATTGTGGAATATTATGGATCAACCTTTTCTCTTACCGAAATCTGGCCATGTCCCGGGATACAGACGTTTCAAAATGATGTGTTAAATATCAGCATGAACAACATATGACAAGTTGCTTTTTTTAGCATCTTAAGACAATATTCACAACTAATATTAGCAGCTTATTGTTTTTTTTTTGTTTTTTTTCACTGAAGAAAAGTAAGATTAATATACTACTTTCCGCAAAGTCTGAATGTCCAGCACCATGCATGAAGTACAGAACATTTTAACCAAGTCATATGAACCACATACTCAAAAGAGACATAATTATAATATATATAAAATAATTAATAATTATATAAAATATCTTGCCTCCTACAAGAGAATAAAGAGTATTTATCTTGTGGTGCACATTACCTGTTAAAAGGATACACTCAAATAAGTTTTAAGACAATATTGTCAGACAACATTTATTAAAAAAAAATATATTTTCAAAAGAATGTGCTGCATATGCTATCTAGTATAATAATGTTTTCTATACTATAAACTTTGAGGTGAAATAATGTATTATCAGGCATTATCACTCCATGAAAGTCCTCACCCATTAAGATTTACAGTTAAAGACCCAAGGACCAGATATGATTAATTTAGACCAGGAGTTAGAAGTGCATTCAATTTAAGAAAAGAGTCAGAATTATAATAATTTAAAGGTTTTTATTTATTTATTTTTACGGAAGATTGTTTGCAATTTCATCAGGCAGAAGTCAGCTTCAAGACTCACAAGGAGTTCGTAGGCCGCCTGTCTTACAGTTACAAAGATCACTGCAATTATACCCTTAACCAAGGTCTAAGCTACATCATTACTTCAGGTTGAAAGATAAAGGCTAAGAAATATAAGAAATATATAAACATAGTACTTTCCCCACACATAAACAGATGAATATCTCCATTGTTTGTACGGATGCCACCAGGACCCTGAGTTAGGTACGAGTGGTCTTCCAAGGTCACACGACTGTGTGTCCAGGCGCCAGCCATTCGAAGAAAACAAGTCAGTCAATCTCCAATAATGCCAGTTGTTCCTTAACCTGTTCCTTAATTTTTCAAGGTTGGATTAGGCCAGGCTCTAACGGTAAATAGGAGAATCTTCTCAAAACATCAAGATTATGTTCTTTCTCTCAAGGAGAGGACACTTTTAATCAAACTGGAAAGTAAGGCTTTAACTGAGAAATGGTGCCTTACACTATAGACTTCAATGACCCCTGTGACCATAGTTGTCAGGATACCCTAAACAAGCAGATGTATGTTTTAACACATGTTGAAGACCTTTCTCAAACACAAAACGAGTCCATATTTCATTTCTGGAAGCCGGGCTGAATGAGCAAGCACTGTTACTGCAATCATATCAAATACAGTTGCTGTATTCCTGGCATGGGCCAGACCCTTCAGTCACCTCTCAGATATTTAACACAGACTTTAGAGAATACATGAAAGAACCTTTCAGTAATCACACTGGTAACTTCTATAACAAAGTAAAATTTCATAAGCCTAGAGAAGTCCTTCAACTCATGTGATATTTAGAAGGAAAAATATTGATTAATACCTTGATTATAATCACTCATTAGATATACATTGGAGCAGCAATGGATTCTAGAATACACCCCTTCAAAGTATTCACCAATATAATGTTAAAACATACTCCGCAAACAGTAGTCATCTCCACTCCCA
>NC_138724.1:7158472-7179443 GCF_965113295.1 Leuciscus leuciscus | reverse complement strand
TCTCCTCCGCCGTCTGATTGCAGCAGTAGACGCTCATCCATGTCCAGCTCATCATCATTGAGCGTCGAGGCCACGCCGCCAGAGACCGAACGCACCCGACACAAAGAGGTACTGGCAGCGCCATCTGGAGGACAGATCTCAGCGTTACACTTCTCCAGGATGAGATCATTTACAGCACTCATCATGAATGAGCACATCTCAAACTTCTTAGTGATCACTTTAACATTTCATGAAAACATGACAAAATGTAAATTTATTAAACATATACTTAATAAAAACAAAGAAAGATATGTCATCAGTATCTGTGAAATAAGTAAATCAGCCAATTTAGCTTTAATGAAGGGATGCAAAAATGAGTACGCCCTTGATTATATTCAACAAACATGTAATATTCTAGTATGTCCATATGTCATATGACATATACCATATGTCCTCCATAATTTTAAATATACTGCTATGACCTTCTTGGCATTAAAGGAATAGTTCACCCAAAAATGAAAATTCTCTCATTATTCACTCACCCTCAAGTTGTTTCAAACCTGTATGAATTTCTTTCTTCTGCTGAACACAAAGGAAGATATTTCTCCATTCCCCATTCACTTCCATAGTAGGAAAACAAATACTATGGAAGTCAATGACTGCCTTCAACTGTTTGGTTACCAACATTCTTCAAAATATCTGACCGGTTTGAAACAACTTGAGGGTGAGTAAATTATGACAGAATTTTCATTTTTAAGTGTATTATTCTTTTAAGTTGACAAGTTCACAACACTTTTTCACATCTATCCTGTTGAACTCCTGGACTATGAGCTCCTTGAGTGTTCTGGTGTGTGATGTGTTGCTCAGCCTGTCTCACACAGTCCCCCTCAGCTGCCCTATAGTGTTAGGGGAAATACTCATCCACTGAAGGATCCTCACCTTGGGGGAATGTGTAGAGTCATTGTCATGTTGAAAAACTGCCAGGGAATAAGGAGAAGGGAGAAGTGAACATCACTGTGGGAACAGACACTTCTCACTGCACTCCTCCCTCTTGCAATGCCACATTTTGTGGATGCTGTTAGATCCAAAATGATTGATTTTGGTCTCATGAGACCAGGTTATGGATTCCCAGAAATATACATTTAATATGAGCCTTGGGAAAGACTGAATGAGTGTCTTGTGCTTCGGCTACAGTCGGTGGTTCTCAAATTCTCGTTTTGTACTGAGGATGTTGTTTTAAGCTATAAATCTTAAAGGATGTTTTAATGGTGCAAAGGCCTCTTATATGTCAAAAGATCAAGGTAAATTTAATTTCCAATGTCAATGATCTCTTTAAAGTCAATGCTTGATGTATGCATCCGTGTATTGGCAGATTATAGGAGAAGTTTAGTCTAAGAAAATAAGGGTGCATAATTTATAATATGAATCTGACTGTTAAAAAATATCATTACTTAACTATCAGTGTGTTTGTGGAGAAATGTTGTGTAAAGTTTTGCCTTTGCTCTTTCTTCCTTGTTTTTGCTGAACAGGTGGAGAAGTTGTTGAGAGCCGTGGCTGATGGAGATGTGCAGATGGTGAGCTCATTTCTGGTCACATAAACCTTGTCAAAGAGGAGTCTTGCTTTGATCTTGCTTTAGTAATAATAATAAGAGTTCAACACAGGATGGCAGTAGTTTGTGTGTGTGTGTGTGTGTGTGTGTGTGTGTGTGTGTGTGTGTGTGTGTGTGTGTGTGTGTGTGTGTGTGTGTGTGTGTGTGTGTGTGTGTGCGCATGTGTGTATTAGGTGCGTTATCTGTTGGAGTGGTTGGATGAGGAGCCAGAGGAAGAGGAGGTTACAGGAAAGACCGAGCTGTGCCATCCTCTGTGCCAATGCTCACGCTGTGAACCCACACAGAAGGTCTGAACACACCTCAACATCATCCAAATATATATATTGTGTGTGTGTGTGAGTGTGTCTTTATTAACTACTATGTATAAACATTTAAATGAATCATTTGATCCACTACACACTGTGCACAAAGGCTGTCAGAACCCATTATAATCACTGAATCTGTCGTGTTTGTGTCAAAGTCTCTGAATCAATTGAAGAGAACGTCATGTTCTCCATCACATGTTCTCTTCAATAGATTCAACAGACTCACAGTAGACACAGTTTGAAGTGTCTGCCTTAGGAAATAATTTAGCGAGACCTCTTCTCATAGGATAAGGACATGCAGTCTCATGAATAATTATACGACTCCGATGAGTCATCGATGTACCACATCCTGTGGTCCCGAATTTAAACCCAGAAGATGAAAATATTGCAAAATTACTAGTTTTTTCCTACGATTAAAACTAAACATTATCTTCTATGCAACATGTACCTCTGTTAAAATCTCTATTGCAAGACAATGGAATGAATTAGGGCTGTGAAGCGATTAATCACATCCAAAATAAAATGTTGTGTTTACATAATAAATGTGTGTGTAGTGTGTATAATTATTTTGTACATATAAATATAAGAAATGTTATGCATGTGTATATACTGTATATATAATTGTGTATATATAAATATAAATATTTTATATATAAATAACATGTTTTTCTTAAATATATACATGCGTGTGTGTGTGTATTTATATCAAATAATTATACACAGTACACACATTTATTATGTAAACACAAAATGTTGGATGCGCTTAACCATTTCACAGCCCTAAAATGAGTTGAGAAACGCTTCCTGCTGACTGAAGTTGCCGTGTGTGTGTGTGTGTTTGTGTGTGTGTTCAGAAAGCAGCCCGTCTGCAGCCGGATGGTCTCGGTGTGAACAGCATCAGTGCCGACGGCTTCTCGCCGCTCCATGTGGCAGCGCTGCACGGACACACAGCTCTGGTGTCTCTCTTCACCCGTCACGGTGCCAACATCAACGCCCGCAACACCCAGAGCGCCACTCCGCTTCACCTGGCCTGCCAGAACAACCACACACAGGTGTGCACATCACAGCTCACCTCTCACACAGACCAACACGACTGATCGGAAAAGGCTCACCAAACAGTTCAGTTTTTTGTGTGCCCCATTTTGCTGTGTAAATGATTAAAACTGTATGTTAATTATATTAATTTCCCTGATTACATTGTAAGCCAATTTAATGACTAAACTTAATCAAAATTGCTCCTTTTTGCAAGGACACATTAAAAGTGACAGTAAAGACATAAGATGTTACAGAAAATGTATCACAGTTTCCACATAAAAAAAAAAATGCAGTTTTAAACATTGATAATAATAGAAATATATTAATAATAATATTAGCATATTAGAATGATTTCTGAAGGATCATGTGACACTGAAGACACTGGAGTAATGATGCAGAAAATTCAGCTTTGATCTCAGGAATAAATTCACATAGAAAACAGCTGTTTTGCATTGTACTATTTCACAATATTACAGTTGTACAGTATGGTACAGTATATCAAATAAATGAGTATATCAGCCTTGTTGTCCAGAAGAGACTTCTTTCAAAAACATTGTATGAACAAAAATATTAACCAATATTATTATAGTCTAATATTTTTCAATCCAATCAAATGCAGATTAATAAACTGCCTACATGTTCCTTATTCAAGTTTCAATATATCAGATTACTGTAAAAAACAAAAGATATGTTCATACATTTACTAAAATAATATTAAAGAACCCAAAAATGGCATTTCCTTATGTTTTTCCAAACCCATGTCTTTCTTCCTTTGTACAATATATTTGTTACTCTTTTCTATATAATTTTTCTATAAAAAATATATGGACTGAGGTTGTCAAGATTCAAAAATAATGCAAAAGTACCATAAATGTATCATAAAACAGGTCCATGTTACTTGTGTTCTGAAGAGTGACCAGAATATTCAAAAATCCACCTTTTGTGTTCCAAGAAAGGAAGTAATACGGAACATGAGGAAGAATTTTCAGTGTGTGTGTGTGTGTGTGTGTGTGTTGTTCCAGGTGGTGTGTGCTCTATTGGAGTGTAATGCCAAACTGAATAAGAAGGATCAATATGGAAATACAGCGCTGATTCATGCTTGTCTAAAGGGAAATCTGGAGATAGCCACTGTCTTGCTGGAGGTACTCTATTCATATTTATATCACACTATATAAATAATAATATGGGTCTAAAGTACAGAAATATAATTTGTATTTATGTATTATGATATATCACTATACAATGATAGTTTTTATAGTTTATATAACTAATGATGTTGTTGGTACTCTCCACCCGTGATATGGATCAGAGCGGTGCGCTGGTGAATCTGGTGAATAGCCACGGGAACACGGGTCTGCATGAGGCGGTGAGGGGGGGGCACGTCCCACTGGTGGAGCTGCTCCTGCACAGGGGGGCTCTGGTGCTCCTGCGCAACAAGAGACAGAGGACCGCCCTCGACTGCGCTCACGAGACCGCCGGAAAGGTGTGTGTGTGTGTTCATTATTTTTTCAATCTTTAGTAGATGATGAATAAAAACTTTCCTTATCAGCAATTTAGATCATTTAAATTGGGCACCTACGTGATGTTTAACAACATATATTAACATATGAGACATATATTTATTACTATTTAAAAGAAGGACTGAATTCATTAAAAGATGCCCTACATTTTGTCTGACGGCCCAGTCTGTTGTGATTGACCAATCAGAGCAGAGTAGACCAATCACACAGACCGGCCCATCTGACCAATCAGAGCAGAGTATAAAGCGCTATATAAATAACGGGGACTTGACTTCTGCCGGGCTTCCAGCTGTTCGGATCGCGGAGTTAACAGGGAAAACGAAAGGTGGTGGATTATGTTTTACATAAACGAGAGTTGGTGTTCAGACGTAACAACCCTAAAGAAGATGGGCTCTCCTAATTAAGAGGCGTTCTTTGTAAACTGAAAATCTTTTCACTCGCTGTGGGAGTTTTCCTCATTCATTCTTGTGAATGTTTGCATTCCTCCAAACGGGTGTGTGTGAACGCAGCGCTGCAACAGCTGGGTGATCAGATCACAGACACGGAGCAACATTAACTGGACTCTCTTACAATCATTCTTGGGGAATTTATATCACTCCATCCCAAGAGCAGCTTTGGGGCTCTGATCACTCTTATACCGACCTACAGGCAAAAACTGAAATCAGCTAAACCTGTAATAAGGATGGTTAAAAGATGGACTAATGAAGCAGAGCGGGATCTACAGGCCTGCTTCGATTGCACTTATTGGACTGTTTTTGAAGCTGCTGCCACCGATCTGTGCATTTCTACTGGGACATTTCTATTATTCGATAACTATAAACCATGGTTTACAGAAAAACTCAGACAGCTTCATCATGCTTACAGATGCTTACAGAAGTGGGGATCAAATCTTGTAAAACGAGGCCAGAATCAAACTAATAAAGGAGACCAGAGAAGCTACTCTGAGAAGCTGAAAAATATATACTAAGCCAACGACCTGGGGTCAGTTTGGACTGGTCCGAGGAACATCACAAAGTAAAACAAAAACCACCCCCCGATCTGTGGAGAATCAACAACTGGCTGAGGATCTGAATGTGTTTTACTGTAGGTTTGAAAAGCCCAATCTCGCACCCCAAATCCATCCTGACCTGCACTTCACACCTCCTGCGAACCCACCTTCTCCCATAGACAGTATAAGAAATGGACACAGCGACCCCATAGACTTCAACGGAGAAAATTGTTGATAAGTCAATTAGAAGCACTCACTTCCTGATGGGTGAGCGTACTGCGCAGACTCAAACTGAGCTTGACGATGTAGATGTGACGTGAGCAACCCGTCTGTACAGTCAACAGTTGTAAGTCTTCTAGTAGCTGTGCCAAGAGAAATCTGAATCATTCCCTTCTGAATCTTGCAGAGACGGAGAGTGTGAGTAGGAGCTGTCCATGAGCTAGGAGCAGGAGCAACTTTATGACTCTCTATGGGCTTCTCCCTTAACTTTATCGGACTTTATGCCTCCACGTCCCCCCGATTGCCTGCGAGCTTCACCTCCTGTCTATACAGTAATTTCTCTACTGTGCGACAGAGAGTCGCGTGGTTATGACGCAATCGTTAGCCTATTTTTACAAAAACGGCTTCTAAAGGGCCATAACGTAAGATACAAGGTAATGGAGCCTTTTATACAGTACATTGTCGTGTTTCTTTAGAAATAAATAATGGACAAATAGAGTCTTTAAACGCCTCAGATGTAAAGTTATTCGCTGTCAAAGTGACGCCAAAATGAAGGGGAGTCAATGGAATGCTAACAGCAGGTGATGGTCCGCTAGGCAATGGCGGCCCCCGGGGAAGGTACGCTTTCCGGGTGCTGGATTACCCCCTTGTCTTCTCCCCCTCCTGCTATTCAACCTGCGCTTATGGTCGGTTTGGAGGGTGTGTGCCGGGTCTTCAAAAACAGAAGACTGGGAAAGCTTCAGGCCCAGACGGTGTTTCACCCGCCTGTTTCTGCACTGACCAACTGTTCCCAATCTTCACGCAGATCTTCAACAAATCACTGGAGGAGTGTGAAGTTCCCTGCTGCTTCAAAACTCGAAATCACTGGACTTAATGACTCCAGACCTGTCGCTCTCACGTCTGTGGTCATGAAGTTGTTTGAAAGACTGGTGTTGGCCTACCTGAAGAATATCACAAGTCCCTTGCTGGACTTTCTTCAGTTTGCTTATCGAGCTAATACAGGGTTTCCGCGGGGTTGTAAAAGGTAGTAAAAGGTAGTAAATTAAATTATGCCAAATTAAGGCCAGTAAAAAGTAGTAAACGTCATCTGACGAGGTAGTAAATTTTCGAAGCCCCATCTAACTGGGTCTATATCATGGGTGTCCAAACTTCGGCCCGCGGTCCAGTTTTTATTGGCCCGCAACCAGGGTCCGAAATGAACACCCGCCAAGCGCCAAGTGCGGTTAGATTTTCCGTTTGGCGAGTAAATCTCAAAAGGCTGTCCGCCACACTGGCGGGTGAATGTTCATCATACCAAAATAGTAATAAAAAAATATTACAATTGCCTTTTGTAATGTTATGATGCCTGGAAATCAGTTAAAATCTCCTGCGAATCTAGAGCGAGCGAGCGAGCAAAAGCGCGCATGCAAACCGTGTAGCGAGCGCACGGCAGAGAGGGAGAGAACAAGTGTTTCTGTGTCAGCTGCAAAGATGAAGTTGACACTGACTCGCGATCTTCGCAGTAGTGAACGCCCCGGAGAAAAACGCATTTCTTACGGATTAGCCTATAGCCTACTTTTATTTAGTTTTGAATGGTTCTGTTTAAAAGTAGAAATTTCAAGCTTTCTGTAGATAATAGATATAGGATATTTCTAATTTGTTTAGGTCTGTGAGGCGAGTAGCCTAGGCTACCTATACGCTGAGTTTCGGTTCATGTCTGAACGTGTTGTGATTATACAAAATAATGAAACATGGATTAAAATTAAGATAAAATGAATACAAAACGAAATTCGTTTCAAAGAGAGGCTTTGTGTTTTCTGTTTGATGTCTCTGTGAAAGTTTTAAAAGCATCCTTAATGGAGAACGAACGGTTAGGCTACTACATAACATGTTTTTTTCCTCAAATGCAAACACGAAATAAAAGACAAAATACTTTTTAAAAAGACAATTTTTGGGGGAAAAATATGGATTTATAGCTTTTGAAAAAAAATATGGATGGATTAATAGCGTTTTGGAAATAAATCTGGATGGATTTATAGCGTTTTGAAAAAAAAATATGGATGGATTTATAGCGTTTTGGAAAAAAATATGGATGGATTTATAGCGTTTTATAGCCAGGTTGTAAAAATACAGTATTGTGTATTGTGTCAATATGTCACCTCTAGTGTGTGGCCCAGCCCTTTGTTTATTTTTCTGTATGTGGCCCTCACAAAAAAAAAGTTATAATTGCCTCATTAAATTGTGATTAAATATGTTATTAATTCATTTTGGAAAGATATTTCATGTCTTTACTTGTCACTTTACTTAACACTTAACACTGCTACAGTTGAAGTTTGAAGCCGTGTTGGTAGTAAAAATATTGTGATGGTAGTAAAATAGGTGGTAAAAAGGTAGTAAATTAAATTTAAGAATATCTGTATAAACCCTGTAATAGGTCTGTGGATGATGCAGTCAACATGGGACTGCGCTACAACCTGCAACATCTCGACAGACCTGGGACTTATGCAAGGATCTTATTTGGTGACTTTAGTTCGGCCTTCAATAGCATCATGCCTGATCTTCTCACAGCCAGACTGACTTGGCTCTCTGTGCCCACCCACATCTGTCTGTGGATCACCAGCTCTCTGTGCCCATCCACATCTGTCCGTGGATCACCAGCTCTCTGTGCCCACCCACATCTGTCAGTGGATCACCAGCTCTCTGTGCCCACCCACATCTGTCAGTGGATCACCAGCTCTCTGTGCCCACCCACATCTGTCCGTGGATCACCAGCTCTCTGTGCCCATCCACATCTGTCAGTGGATCACCAGCTCTCTGTCCCCATCCACATCTGTCAGTGGATCACCAGCTCTCTGTGCCCACCCACATCTGTCAGTGGATCACCAGCTCTCTGTGCCCACCCACATCTGTCAGTGGATCACCAGCTCTCTGTCCCCATCCACATCTGTCCGTGGATCACCAGCTCTCTGTGCCCATCCACATCTGTCCGTGGATCACCAGCTCTCTGTGCCCATCCACATCTGTCCGTGGATCACCAGTTCTCTGTGCCCATCCACATCTGTCCGTGGATCACCAGCTCTCTGTGCCCACCCACATCTGTCTGTGGATCACCAGCTCTCTGTCCCCATCCACATCTGTCCGTGGATCACCAGCTCTCTGTGCCCATCCACATCTGTCCGTGGATCACCAGCTCTCTGTGCCCATCCACATCTGTCAGTGGATCACCAGCTCTCTGTGCCCATCCACATCTGTCCGTGGATCACCAGCTCTCTGTGCCCATCCACATCTGTCAGTGGATCACCAGCTCTCTGTGCCCACCCACATCTGTCAGTGGATCACCAGCTCTCTGTGCCCATCCACATCTGTCCGTGGATCACCAGCTCTCTGTGCCCATCCACATCTGTCCGTGGATCACCAGCTCTCTGTGCCCATCCACATCTGTCTGTGGATCACCAGCTCTCTGTGCCCATCCACATCTGTCCGTGGATCACCAGCTCTCTGTGCCCATCCACATCTGTCAGTGGATCACCAGCTCTCTGTGCCCATCCACATCTGTCCGTGGATCACCAGCTCTCTGTGCCCATCCACATCTGTCCGTGGATCACCAGCTCTCTGTGCCCATCCACATCTGTCAGTGGATCACCAGCTCTCTGTGCCCATCCACATCTGTCCGTGGATCACCAGCTCTCTGTGCCCATCCACATCTGTCAGTGGATCACCAGCTCTCTGTGCCCACCCACATCTGTCTGTGGATCACCAGCTCTCTGTCCCCATCCACATCTGTCCGTGGATCACCAGCTCTCTGTGCCCATCCACATCTGTCCGTGGATCACCAGCTCTCTGTGCCCATCCACATCTGTCCGTGGATCACCAGCTCTCTGTGCCCACCCACATCTGTCCGTGGATCACCAGCTCTCTGTGCCCACCCACATCTGTCAGTGGATCACCAGCTCTCTGTGCCCACCCACATCTCTCAGTGGATCACCAGCTCTCTGTGCCCATCCACATCTGTCAGTGGATCACCAGCTCTCTGTGCCCACCCACATCTGTCAGTGGATCACCAGCTCTCTGTGCCCACCCACATCTCTCAGTGGATCACCAGCTCTCTGTGCCCATCCACATCTGTCAGTGGATCACCAGCTCTCTGTGCCCACCCACATCTCTCAGTGGATCACCAGCTCTCTGTGCCCACCCACATCTCTCAGTGGATCACCAGCTCTCTGTGCCCACCCACATCTGTCAGTGGATCACCAGCTCTCTGTGCCCACCCACATCTGTCAGTGGATCACCAGCTCTCTGTGCCCACCCACATCTGTCAGTGGATCACCAGCTCTCTGTGCCCACCCACATCTGTCAGTGGATCACCAGCTCTCTGTGCCCACCCACATCTGTCAGTGGATCACCAGCTCTCTCTGTGCCCTACCACATCTGTCAGTGGATCACCAGCCTTCTGATGGGGAAACTGGGGAAACTCACATCCAGGACTCTCACTATCAGCACTAGCGCTCGTCAGGGATGTGTCCTCTCCCCACTACTCTTCTCCCTATACACAAATGACTGCACTTTAAAATACTCCTCTGTTAAGCTGAATGTTGCACTGTCGTCAGCCTCATCCAGGATGGTGTCGAGTCTGCATTAATACACAGATTAGTCGACTTTAATGCTGTGCCATTTGATGTCGAGTAGTCATTGGTCGTGGCCTATGGAGGGTGCAACAGGATAAGAAATCTTTCAAAGTCAAACAGTTAAAATGACAAATAAATGCATACTCGGAGAGCGCTCCACAAGACGTGTTTGATTATACCATCTGGATGCTCAAAATTTATCTGGTGAATGCACTTTTTAAACAGCTTATTGTACACACAAGATAATCGGCAATCTAAACTAAAGTGTGCTGCATTGTAACATGCACACACACACACACACACATACACAGAAGCAGCTCAGATCACGTGCAGATCACGCACACAGAATCATCCAGTAGCACATAAATGTGTTGTCAACACTGATCTGTGATTTATCAATAAAATATCTTAGAAACTGAAGTTCTAGCATATACTTCTTAATAACTACAACCCACAGCTTCACTATTAGTAGAGAGACACTGCCAGGTAGAATTAATTCACACGCAATCGCTCTCTCACTAATGCATTCATTTATATGTAATCTTTACTGTGGTAGTTTATCTGTATCTGATTTAAAACGAGCAGAAATCTGTGAGAAATATAACGACCCAAAGACAAAAGAACTGATAAAAATAAGCTGTTATGTGGGAGCGCTGTCATACGCCATATCTGTTCCAGTCTCAGCTCGAGGTTCAGGCTGTTTTTGTTCATTAATGACGTCATCAACAGCAAGTCGTCGTCGACTCGACTTTCATCACATAAATGTGGACTTTAAAAAATCTGAAGTCGTTCAACCCCTAGTCTATATACAGACAAGAGGTCGAACAACTGGCTTTCTGGTGCAGACTAGAGTCATAAAAACCTGGAGCTGAACATGTTCAGAACAGTGGAGATGACAGTGGACTTCAGGAGGAACACCCCAGCACTCCCCCACTCACCCTCATCAGCAGTCTTACAGGATCCTGGGCTCTACCATCTCTGGGATCTACCAGGACCTGAAGGGGGACAATCACATTGGCTCCATTGTGAAAAAGGCCCAGCAGAGGGTCCTCTTCCTTTGCCAGCTGAGGAAGTCTGCCACAGGAGCTCCTGATGCCGTTCTACTCAGCCGTCATTGAGTCTGTTCTAAGCAATTCTTTAACTGTCTGGATTGGTTCATCTATCAAATCAGACATAAGCTAATGGGATTGTTAGTGCTCCCCTGCCCACCCTCCAGGACCTGTACTCTTCCAGTGAGTAAAAGGAGAAGGTAAGATCACCACAGACTCCACTCACAGCCTGTCTGAGCTGTTGCCGTCTGGGCGGTGATTCGGGTCACTGGGCACTAGATCATCTGGGCACTGGAACAGCTTCTTCCCACAGGACATTTTCCCCTTAAACAGTTTTCTTCACAGGGCATATGCCTGTAAGTGCAATACCACCTGCTTAGTGCAAAATCTTTGGAAATTTAGTTGATATTCATATTATTCATAATGCTGTAAATGTTCATAATCTGTAAATGTTTATTATGACTAAACCTAACCGTGTCTTAACACATTTATATTTTTAAATTACATTTTTTTCACTGTTTCTTGTTGTTGTATTTGTATATGTGCACTGGAAGCTTCAGTACCAAGAATACTTCCTTGTGTGCAAGAACACTTAGCAGTAAAACTCTTTCCGATTCTGATTGTTCTTTTAGTTTTGCACTTCGATTTCTGTTTGTGAATGTAAAAGGTCTGCAAAGATTCAGCTATATTACACACTATATGAAAGGTAATATTTGAAAAAGCATAATAAAGGCCCTTTAAAACATAGACTATTAACTGTCAGTGTCTTACAACCATTTAAGTTCAGATCTATGATCAAAAAATCGTGGCTGATAGATAACAGGTTAAGGTTAGTCACACTTTATAGAAACTTTTTCGATTACATGCTGTTTACAATCTCAAATTACTTGAGGGGTACCAGCAAGTCCTGTGGGTGAGAGTGTGAGACTGAATGTGTGAGAGTTGGCAATCCTGTTATGATTATACATTGACAGCCCTATTTTAGATATTTCTTTCTTTCACAAAATGCTAATCTGTGTCACGGGAAGGAAATGCTTCATCTGTATGTGTATGCTTCCACAGAACACAGAGATTCAGAGACTCCTGCAGAAAGCCTGTGCTGAAGTCCCAGATCTCCGTCTGGTCAAATCACACTCCAGAGGACTAGAGGGCATTGTGGGTAAGAATCCGAGAATTATATTTGTACTGTTTTATTTCATCTCCAGAAATGCTCTAGTAGGCTGTGATGTGTAAGATAGTGCGTGTTATATGTAAGGGTGTGCGATCTCACTATTTTTTTTCACGAATTATTTACTCACTCTAATGTTGTTCCAAACCTGTATTCATTTCTCTCTTGTGCTGAACACAAAAGAAGATATTTTGAAGAATGTGGGTAACCAAACAGTAGCTGGTCCCCATTGACTTTCATTGTAGGGAAGAAATATACACTGGAAGTCACTGGGGCACATCAACTGTTTGGTTACCCACATTCTTCCAAATTACTTTTATTTTCAACAGAAGAAAGAAACTTATTCAGGTTTAAAACAACTTGAGAGAGTAAATGATGACAATTTAAATTTTTGGGAGAACTATTCCTTTAATGTTAATAAAACAAAAAACAACAAAACACAAAGAGGAAATCACTCACTGCTCTTGACTGAGAACTTTAATAGTAGCTTTAATAAGAATCAATGTATAATGTATACAGTGAAGTCTATGTTGTGTTTTATTTTCATTTTTTGTTTAATTACTTTCTTCAATGCTACTGTCAAATACATCTACTGTAGCTGAAAAAATAATGCACTGTTTATTTCATTTGTGTATATATATATATAGTTGTGCATGTGTAATGTGTATCTTTGTTCTTAATTTTTAATAACAAAGAAATGTTGTTTTTTTGTTTTTTTTTGTACGTAAGGCTTTGTTTTTAAAATAGGGACATTAGTTTGGCTGTAATGCTCAGTCACTTGCAAAATAGTAAAACCACCATGAAAAAGAATCGTGATACAATCGTGATTTTCCTGAAAAAAATCGTGATATGATATTTTTGCCATATCGCCCACCCCTAGTTATAGGGCATATATAGAGTTCAGTTTAATTACATAACTTTCAACTTTCACAAAGCATCTCATCATCATCATCATCATCATCTCCAACAGGACACTCAATAGTGCAAAGAGTGAAACGGCGTGAGAGTTCCAACAGTGGCAGACGAGACTTAGATCACACTAAACAAAGGTACGTTTACTGTCCATTAATGGCTTGTTTATTGGCGTAAGATTGTGATATAAATCCACACCAGCGGTGTTCTGAAATGAGGAGGTAAAGTCCTCACTGTTAGTCAATGGGCTCAGAGGAGGCAAGAGAGTCGAGGACTCCTGCTGTAACTTCACCTGTTGGTGGCGCTGTTGGACTGTTTCTTTTAAAAAATGAGTTATTTATACACTTTTTAATGTCACATTTTGTAATATTTGCATTGTTTTATTTTTGAAAATATGGATAATTTCTCATCCAATTTTTTTGAGGAGGCACTGCCTCCCTTGCCTCCTCGGAGGAAACGCCCCTGATCTACACTACCATTCAAAATGTGTGGTCGGTAAGATTTTCAAATGTTTCTGAAAAAAGTCTAAATACAGTAAAAACAGTGAAATATTATTACAATTTAAAAGATCTGTTTTATATTTGAAAATATATTTAATTAAGCTGAATTTTCAGCATCATTACTGTGTCACATGATCCTTCAGAAATCAATCTAATTTCTAATATTTCTTAAGCATTATTTGAGGAATAGAAAGTTAAAAGAACAGAATTTAGTTGAAATATAAATATTCTGTAACATTACAATTGTCTTTACTGACACTTTTGAGCAATGTAGTGCGTCCTTGCTTAATAAAACAAATAATATCTTAAAAATCCCCATTGTGATCATTCACTTGCTGACTAGATTGACTTCTCCTCAATATGATTTCAAGCTGTTTCTGAGAAGCTTTTGCTCTTCACAGGAGTCAGAAGAGGACTGACAGAGCAACAACCACCTTAGCAGTAGAAGAGCAGGTACTCTTCTACACAACATCATTTGGTATTCTACCTTGCAGAGCAAGAGTATAGTCATCATTACTATTATCATCATCATTATTCACCCAGCCATAATCATCTATATCATAAAATGTATGTAAAAATTATTTGGTCTTCCTTATTATACTATTTTAAAGGCTCCTAATTTTATTTGTAGTGTCCTACAATTAGGGTTGGGTATCGGTTGGGTTTTATCCGATACCAGTACTTACTCGGTATTTTTCAAACGGTTCCGGTGCTTAAACGGTTCTTAAACCGGTACTTAAGAAAACGAAACCGCACACACTTTATCAAAAAAATAATACCTGTGTGTGTTTTCTGAAAAAGATTTTCTGATTTCTGATTAAATAAAAAATTGTGCCGTTTAAAAGGCTACTGATGTAGCCGAAAACACTTAAGTTAAGATAAAAAATGTTCTTCTCATATTATTTATATATATTATATATTATATTACGTATTATATATTATAGACTTTTACAAAACAGAGAAATATCTGACACTGAGCAGAAATATTTAACACACATAGTATAGCCTCATATAAATATACTTGATATACTTCATACTTGATATGCAAGATTTGCAGTTGGCATTAAAATACTAGACTTACCCGAAGAGGAACACTGCAGCTGAACTTGAACTTTAGTCAAGAATGTCAGAGGTTTTGGGTTCTAATCCGCATTCGTAGTTTTTTGTTTGTTGTTGTTGTTTTTTTAAACCGATTATGCTCATCAGTGGTTGTAAATCAAGCAGGGACACTTTGTGTGCATTAGGCTATATTTTTTTATATCACCAGAACTCTCCGCGCACATACTCATCTGAGACGCGAGCACACACACACACACACACACTCATCTGAGACGCGAGCGCACACACACACACACACACACACTCATCTGAGACGCGAGCACACACACACACACACACACACACACACACACACACAAACTCGCGCACATACTCATCTGAGACGCGAGCACACACACACACACACAAACTCTACACACACGAGACGCGCGGAACTCTCCGCGCACATACTCATCTGAGACGCGAGCTCACACACACACACAAACTCACGCACATACTCATCTGAGACGCGAGCACACACACACACACACACAAACTCACGCACATACATCTGAGACGCGAGCACACACACACACACACACACACACACTCGCGCACATACTCATCTGAGACGCGAGCACGCACACACAAACTCTCCGCGCACATACTAGACGACGCCTCATAAATAGATCGATCTCTGCAACGTATTGATCGCAGATCGCTAGATCAGAGCGCTAGATCGTCTCTTATTTAACAAGCGAACTAAATGAATGCTCTGCTGGTTAACTGGAGATGTTTTGTTATTGGATCATTCATGCCGCGAGATATTTTATAGGGGGCGGTGAAAAAAGTCAGGCACCGAAATCGGGCACCGAAAGTTGCGTTCTTATTCGGTCTCGATACTACCGTTTACGTCGGAACCGGTTCTCTATTGGAACCGGGTTTCGGTACCCAACCCTACCTACAATACATTTACATGCATCCAAGGTCCAAAAACACATTTTCTCATAATATACACTGCAGCATCAGCTCTTTTCTCACAGTTGCTGCGTCCCAATTCAGAGGCTGCATCTTTCCAATGCTGAAGCGTCACACCGAGTGGATCCTTCTCCGCCTAGCCTATCCCACGATTCATTGCTCGCCAGTGACAATTGATTTTTTATTTATTTTTTAAAGAGAGAGAGAATGCTGGATTGCACTTTAAAATCCAAGTATTGTTAGTTTTCAACTTACTCAAATATCTATCAATATCTTCCAGTCTCAGATACTCAATTATCTAACAATATCTTCCAGTCTCAGATACAACTACAGTTTGAGGGTCAAAGACGCTATTCGCCGGCAGCCAATGAAGACCATTAACTGGCATTATGCAAATCTGTTCCAAACCTACGCAGATTCAGCCAGAAGTGAGACGGGAATTACTGATGACTCGTTTCAGCAGTTCAGAATCAATTCTTTCTATTCAGAGACAAAAACTCCATTTATCGGCATTTTGATCTTTGAAACTTTGCAGACATTTTACTTTATATTACATTACACACTTACATACATTTATATTACACTCTACATTAAAGGCAATATCCCAAAAAGCATAATAGGGGCACTTTGAATAGCGTGGTTTTGTAATGGAAATTAAAAAAACATGTTTACTGCCAACATGACTAATGTTTGAACGGTTCACCACAGACTCCAGACAGTCCGAGTGACCGACGGAGACTGATGAGGGGAGAAACGCTGGACATCAGCGGCCCGCCGTCGCCCCAGAGCCACAGCAGGAGCCTGACCCGCTGCCACACCATCAGCCAGGACCTGACCCAGCGCTCGCTCCACACACCCTCAGCCGACCCGCAGCTCAACGGGGACCCGGCGCTGGCCACGGATCTGGAGGAGGAGGCTCAGTCCGGGGGGAGCCGTGTGGAGACCGCTGGCACAGAAATGGACAGTGTTGTGTTGTGATGAACCTGATGTCACATGTCTTCTTCAAACAACTCCTGCTTAATAGACTAAATATGAACCTCTCATAGTAAATCTGTTCCTCCTCCCCATCCTGGTCTTTACTGTATTGTTGAAGTAGCTCAATTGATCTGAATATGCAAGGACTGTGGTTTCCAAGGTGAACATATTTCCTCATGCCTTTGGTTTATGAGATGGTAAAAAACAGTTTTAGAGGTTTTTAGTGGAAATCAGAGTTTGCTCCACAGCCAGAAGAGGAAGTGGCTTTTTTGAATTACACTTCCAAATCACAAAATATCAGAATAATGTGTTGCATGTGTCAACAGTGATGGGTGAACTGACAAAAACAGCAATGGAAAGTATAAGACAGGAACCAGCTTTAGTGAATATTTCGGACGTGTGAAGAAACTTTCTTATTTTATAACTTGTAGGTTAAAGGGAGACATTGAGAATAACCTGCACTGAAAGAAGGTGGAGTTTTTTTTTTTTTTTTTTTTTTTTAAGCTAGCACCTCATTTTCTTTCACAATGTCACATTATGAAAAGGGATAATTAAAGATAAAATCATGTAGCAAGATTTTTATTTTTATTTACAAAACTGAAGTGTTTCTTTTCCTTAAGCATCTCTGTTTGTAGATGTCTCTTCACAGGATTAGGTGCTCGTTTGCTAATACGTAGTTAATAGTGTATTTTTCCCCTCATTTTTCTTTTCTTTTAATCTCCTCCAACACTTTCTTTTCTGTTGTGGTTAATTCCATTGGTCTTTTAATGGATGAATCTCCTCTATACACTAAAAAGTCCCTCAAACTAAACTAGTTACGCTGATAATAAAGCAGATAAATCACTTTTAATAATAATGCAGAGGAATTATATTTGGTTTGTGGATTTTTCTTCTTCTTCTTCTTCTTAGCACAAGGTGAAAATGTTGCATTTGTAAAGAAGTGAAGAATTCCTGCAGGATAAATGTGGTCTGGGTTCGTCAGGGGTCAGTATTATGGACCACGGCTCTATTTAAATCATGCACTTTATTCCCTTGCAAGGTTACTGTGTTTGATTGGTTTACCAAGATGACTTTGCAGTTTACTAACAACACATTTTGAGTGGCGGGTGTTAGTGCATTTTCTACTGCAAGAGTGTGTGTTGGAAGGGTTAGAATTAATGCTGGACAGAAAGTAATTAAATATCTTCACACAAATTGGCCATGTAATAAAAACAGCTGGTTTGTGATCAAATGTGCGCATCTTTGAATGTAAGGGTTTTTTGTGGCAATCTGATGAGCTAGAGAGCAATTATTTTTGTATGATTACATTTCAGTTTGTTTTTCTTTTTTTTTCTGTAACAATGCAGTAAATGTGCCTTATTTAATTTGTGCCAAAATAATGTAATAAAACCATATAAGAAATAAAGAATATTGCTCATTTGTTGGTGACGTCAGCGGGGTCTGCGTACACAGCCATAAAGTAATACGAGTTACGTAACCAGGTTACTTCTCATAGGGTAACTTAAAGTAAAGCATTACTTTTTGTTATAATTGTTGTGTTGATTATTTAATAACCATTTTCTTGACACATTTATTTAAACATAGCCTACATGACAGCCACTGTGTAAATGATTATATTTCACAAATGAGTTTGAGTAGAGAATTAACTTTTTAATTAGATTTAGAAGTTATTACAAAACCTGCCTTGTGTACCATTTACAGTTTTTGTTTATTTGAGTGTTGATTAAATAAATAGCTACTCAATTTAATAATTTGGCCTCTGTTGTTACATTTAATAGTATAGTAATGTGTAATTAAGCACTCCCCATATAGTTTACAGCTTTAGCTAAGATTTTTTTATTTTATTTTTTTATTATCCTTTAGAACATTTTAATTATAATAGAATGTATTTAAACACAGAATGGCAGCAGCTGAAAGGTTTGAATGAGCGGCGCCCTCTACTGTACAAGAGTGAATTTACATTTGCTTCAGCCAGAGGGTTATTTATGTTAATAACAAGCAAGCCCAGTCCAGGGGAGAAAATTTAACACATTAGTTACATTTTTATGGAGTTATGCAATATTGTTATGCATTACTTTTAAAAGTAACCTCCCCAAAAGTAACTTTTAGACTTGTTACCATATATATCACACACACACACCTGCACTGTACATTAACCATTTCTATACATTTTCCTATTTGCACTTCTGGTTAGATGCTAACTACATTTCATTAGATCTGTATAATGAGACAGATGGATTTTTACATCTAAACTTAGACAAACTCAAACAAGTCAAAAAGGAGATAGTTAAAATAGTTGCTTAGGCCTATATTACCGTTCTAAATTCCCTATATACAAGTATACGAGAAGGACTTTTATAATGAAACATTTTACGGTGTATGCTCCTGGGTAACGTTCCGCTATTCCTCTGTGTTTACTTTCACTTTTACCCGCCGTTTGCTCCGCCATTTCTTCGGGTGTTGATAACGACCACATTCAATACCTTGTCCATATATTAGAAAACTCAGTACAACTGGATGATGCCAATACATGTGAACATTTAAATCTATAAAGAGTTTAACAGTTCCCTGTCTCCTGTCACCCTTCTTACCGGAGCCCTGTAGTGGATGAGTTTTCACCTACCTATATTTAAACCATATAGTCCGCAATATTTGCTCCTTCGAGCCGGATGTTACACTCATTACGGTGATATGGAGCAACAGAGCCAACATTACTCTCCTGATTCCACACATCCAGTTCGACCACAGGCCAGAGCACATCAGCTCTCAACACGTCTGCAAGCTTATGACATTACATTACCTAAATCTCTCATACCAGACCCTGCGCTGTACAACAGTTCATACCACCCAACAGCACAGCTAAACCTCAGTGGACAGGCCGAGCCAGTCTCGACTGTGGATCAGCCTCCGATGAGTGATCTATCTCTGGTGCATTTCTCAACAGTCAGTCCCATGGCACATGACACAAACTAAAGCTAATGCCACATATGGTACGACTTCGCCACACTTTGGTGTCTCACATTTATCTGCCTCACATGTAACGCTGCATCAGAAAACCTTATCCAGTGCACCAGATTTTTACCTCATCATTGCCACGTACTGTTACATCGGTGAAGCTGCCTCTAGTTACAACAGCCTACACAACTTGAGTGCCATCTGTCTATCAGTTACAGACCACTGAGCCATGCCAGCCACAACGGCAGTCATTCTCCATGCCAGACCCTAATAGATCTCCACCATCGTTCACAGGGTATTATGTCACTCAGCCTTCTACACATATTCCAGGACAGAGCTGGTATGGCTCTCCAGTGATGTACCCGTCACCACCTCCAACCCCTGTTTATCAGCCAACACCTGCAGCACTTCCACTCCAGAGAGCTCACTTGCACGGGGCATGTCGACAGACTACTAAGTAAGCTACCCAAGCACTACAGAGATAGTTTCATTGAGCACCTCCAGTTATGAGTCCGACTGAACACCGACAGCCTCAACCCGTATATCCGCCGTGACCTCGCTGACTGGTTGAAGTGACGGCAGAGGCTCACATAGGCAGTCTGTCATCTAAAATGGTTCAAGTCCCACGTAGAGAATGTCAACCCATTCAGAAGCCCCAAACTCGACTAACTGCAGTTTATCATGGCAGCGACCAACCCAAAGAGGTCAGTACAGTACATCATGTCCATACAGAGCCCGTAAGAGAAACTGAAACGTCTTTGTTCTGTAAAAGTCAAGAGCACTACTTGTCGCAGTGCAGTGAAATCACTGAGCGCTGTTCTTCCAGCAGCAGTCCAGCAGCCAGGACCTGCGGGTAGGGAAGAGATTCTGGCCCTTCGCAACATCCGACATGATGTCACGGATTTGAAGGGACAGTCAATTGATCTGCTGCTTTCCACACAGTCAAGTCCAAATGAGAAGTACAGCCTCACAAATGTGTTTACTGCTCCTCTCCTCACGTCAACTGAGCAAACGTATCCCCTTAAGAGGCTTCAGCGATGCTATTACCACCTCAGAGGGATTCCTCTTCCATCCTTTGATAAGGTGCAGCCCCTTCTCCTAATTGGGTCTGACTATCCAAACCTGATCACAGCTAA
>NC_138724.1:7018472-7153472 GCF_965113295.1 Leuciscus leuciscus | reverse complement strand
TCAAAAGACAGGTTGCAATCGAGTATAACACCCAGGTCTTTTACTGTAGCGGATAAAGTAACAGGACATCCTATGATGTTAAAGTTGTATTGTGCGAGGTTTTGTGGGCGGTTTTTTGAACCGATAAGTATTACCTCTGTCTTGTCTGGATTTAATAAAAGAAAATTACGCGTCATCCAATCTTTTATATCTTTAACACACTCTGTCAATTTGGAAAATGTAGCGTTTTCATCCGGCCGTGATGAAATATATATTTGAGTGTCATCAGCATAACAATGGAAACTAATTCCATGTTTCCTTATAATATTTCCAAGTGGCATCATATATATTGAAAATAACAGAGGGCCTAATACAGGTATATTGCTTGTCTGTGTCTGTCTGTGTCTGTCTATCTATCTGTCTGTCTGTCTGTATGTCTGTCTGTGTCTGTCTATCTATATATCTGTCTGTCTGTCTGTCTGTCTGTCTGTCTGTCTGTCTGTCTGTCTGTGTCTGTCTATCTATCTATCTATCTGTCTGTCTGTCTGTCTGTCTGTCTGTGTCTGTCTGTCTATCTATCTATCTGTCTGTCTGTCTGTCTGTATGTCTGTCTGTCTGTCTGTATGTCTGTCTGTGTCTGTCTGTGTCTGTCTATCTATCTGTCTGTCTGTCTGTCTGTATGTCTGTCTGTGTCTGTCTATCTATATATCTGTCTGTCTGTCTGTCTGTCTGTCTGTATGTCTGTATGTCTGTTTGTGTCTGTCTATCTATCTGTCTGTCTGTCTGTCTGTATGTCTGTCTGTCTGTCTATCTGTCTGTCTGTCTGTCTGTCTGTCTGTATGTCTGTCTGTGTCTGTCTATCTATATATCTGTCTGTCTGTCTGTCTGTATGTCTGTATGTCTGTCTGTGTCTGTCTATCTATCTGTCTGTCTGTCTGTATGTCTGTCTGTGTCTGTCTGTCTGTCTGTGTCTGTCTATCTATATATCTGTCTGTCTGTATGTCTGTCTGTGTCTGTCTATCTATATATCTGTCTGTCTGTCTGTCTGTCTGTCTGTCTGTCTCTCTATCATTATGTAAGTACCATTGTAAAGAGCACAAAACAGAAGTAACTTGGCATAATTTGCACATACCGTAACAGACCAATAATGTGTCCCTAAACATTATTATTATTCAATATTTTAGGTTTAAATTTATATTAATCTGGAGAAAATGTTCATCTTAGGTCCTGTAAGTCACAATTTCCTTTTTCACAGTTTTAATCACCTTTTTGGATTCATGTCGTTTTTAGGATTTTAAATGGTAACATGGTGTGAATAATTAAAACTACAGACATGGCATAACAATACATTATAATTATTCAGTAATTAAAAATACTTCTAGAATTATGTTGTGGGCCAGTATGTCATACTGCTTTCTCCATATATTGTACTAATGTTTCCTTTAGATCAGATCAGCAGGTCTTTCTCTGAACAGTATGAAGTGTTTTATTATTATTTTCCTAACAGTATGAATATGTGACAGAGATGATGTTCATCAGTGTGTGAAAGCAGACACTGGAGGGCAGTATTGCATCAGAGCAGCACAGCAACACACACACACACATTCAGTGACGCACAAAAGCCTCAGACTCTCTGTTGACTGAAAGAAACACTCCAGATCAACTTATACAGCATCCAGAGCAATTCAGGATCAGTTAACACTACACAAAGATGTTCTTTTTAACAGACAAATGTTAATATTTCTTCCAAAACGTGTAAATCAGTGTATTTAATAAGAATTGCTATAAATGTTATCACTGTTGTGACTCCTCATGGGAGAAGGATGTGCATCAGTAAAGCAGGATTCGGTGCGGTTCCTCCTCCTGTAGGCCGATGATGAGCAGAGCATGTCAACATGCCCTATTGACAACATCTCAGTGTGGAGACACCAGTCCTGTCACATGACCAGAGTATTGGCAGCTTGTCCCGTCTCAAGGCATGTGTCCCATCCATGTTTACCCCAACAAACATGACAGACACACATAGATCCACCCGGAAGAATCCCATTAAAGTTTATCGGGTTTAGCTCAGACACAATAGGTTAAAGTTCGAAACCCTGGAGGCTTCGATCCCATCAGAGCAAAAGTGTGATGTCTAGAGATTCCAGTATCATTATGATACGTTCATTAAGTGCTGCATGTTATTTGTTGAGGAACTTTGAGAAGGCGGATGAAGGAATTTCAATTATACACCTCATGTAAAAGTCACAGTGTGTTATGCCTGACGTTATGGTAATTTCAACAGTTAAATGTCAAATTCATCTCAGGCTTTTGAAAATCCATCATAGACTTTTGCAGAATTCCATATCAGTTCCGTATGAATGTAAATGTTCTCAGGTTATGGACTGTGAGTGTATGAGCTATACAACTATAGGTTTATTTTCTGTTCTGTTCTAGCAAAGATTCATTCTTTAAGGGATGATCCAGATTCAATACATGTTAAGCTCTATTGACAGCATGTGTGCCATCCTGAAATTGATTTAGGCTTTTAACTCTCGTTCTGTTCTGTTCTGTTTGTGGTTACAATATTCTACAGTCGTTCAATTTCATGATAAAGACAGCATGTTTCACATGATACATGCTATTATTTCAGAAATGGAAATTCATCCACCTAAGTAGACCCTCTTTCAAAGAACAATCACTTCATCGAGGAAACGGTTAACTTTATTCACATCCACTGTAGAAATGATTTCCTGTGGTAAATGACAGAAACATTAAAAACTGTGAATTACACACAAAAACTGTTGTTTTTACTCATCCTCCTGTCCTTCAAATCATACTTTACTTCACAGAGAGTAAAGTACTTTACTTCATACTCAATCTTACTTTCTTCTGTACAACACAATATGAGATATTGTGAATAATGTGCTGGTTGTTCTTGTCAAAGCAGGTACTGTGTATAAAAAAATTAAAATTAAAAAAGATTTACTTTTAAACAATTTTCATTCGGTATTTGATAAATTTCACAAATAATTACATGAAACGGCAAGTAACATGAATTAAACATAAAATGAATGAAATGGTATTTTCTTGTAAAACGTATTCCAATACTCTTTTGGCAACTTTGAAAAATCTAGAATTTTTTATTTATTTTTTCATGCACTGAAGCTTTCAAGCTTCAAAAGGGTCACAAAAATAATGTATAATAATCATCACAACACATCCACATGACTGCGCTCTATTCCAAGTGTTCAAATCCTTTGTGCGACAAATTACACATAACAATCTTAGAGAGGTAATTTCACCCAAAAATTACAATTCTGTTATCATTTGCATTTACTAACAGAAGATATTTTGAGAAATGAAGTCAATGAGCACCGAAACCGTTTTGCTACCAACATTCCTCAAAACTTGTGGTTCGCAGAAGAAGACAGCAGCTATTTGTATTCATTTCACATAGCTATAGATTCTACTTACACTAAGTAAAAATATCAGTATTTTCTTTGCAATAAGTGTAAATAGTAGTCAAATGCTATTTATACTTATAAATAGTGGCAGAGACTATCTGCACCTCAGAGTTGTTCTACATTAAACAGTATTCAATAATAATATAGAGTGTAAATGAATATATTTATTAAAATTATATAAGCCTTCCTTACACCTTACCATAACCAATAAACACTTTATTGTGTTTGTATAGTTAGATGATTTGATTGGAGTAATTGTATTTTTTGTATTATATTAATTGTATTTTTCTTTTTCTTTTCTTTTCTTTGGCTGTTTGTGTTGTATTGCTTTGTGGACCCCAGGGAGATTAGCAGCCACTCTGTGGAAGCTAATGGGGATCAAATAAAGAATAAAGAATATTGTTAAACACGCATTAGAAACTTTATTTCCACTTTTCAAATATTTTCTTCATTTTTATTGAAAATAAATGCGTTTCCGACCTGATATGTGATGGGAAAATGGAGTAGAGCGAGTTCGGCAAAAGGCAGATATGAACTCCAATCGATTTGTGTCTAAATGTTCTGCCATGTGCCTCATCTCTACACTAGGCTATTGCTCATCTCTCTGTATTTGTGCCTGGCCCAATCAGACGTCAGTGGGCGGAGTCACTGTAAATAGCCTCTGCCAACAAGACTTCTTGCAGTCAAACCTCACATCCACATTATTACAGTTTGTCCTCGATTGCTTAAACACATTTCTTGAAATGATGCCTCCTTTTCTCAAAACTCTAAACACATTCATTCCCCAAACATCCTATTTTCAGGTCAGAATGAAGCTCTCCACTCAAAACCATTCACTCTTGCTGAAAAACCAAACTTTGCTCTCAGACAAGCCCTCACAAACACACACACTACAACACTAGTCTTACACTCTGATGAGATCAGTTTACAGTAAAACAATACTACAAAAAACGGTAATATGTAAGTTATGTTGCTTGTGGTTCTTCCCTGAAAAACACTTTCACATGATGAACAAACAGTACCGGTCAAAAGTTTGGAAACATTACTAATTTTAATGTTTTTGAAAGTAGTATTTTCTGCTCATCAAGCCTGCATTTACATATTTGATAAAAAAAAAAAACAGAAGAAAAAAAAAAGTAATATTGTGAAATATTATTACATTTTAAAATAATGGTTTTCTATTAAAATATTGTATAATGTATTCCTGTGATCAAAGCTGAATTTTCAGCATCATTACTCCAGTCTTCAGTGTCACATGATCCTTCAGAAATCATTATCATATGATGATTCATTATCAGTGATGGAAACAGTTGTGCTGCTTACGTATTATTATCATTATTATATATTTTTTTAATTATTATTTTTCAGGATTCTTTGATGAATAAATATTTACAGTTTTTCTCGATTGTTTACACACATTTTCTGGTACTTGAGACACAATGACCACAACATGTAACTCATTCACCAACCCCCTGAACCAGTCCTGCTAAACTACAAGCTCAATTCCTGCTTTACACTCAAATTGTACTTCTAAAACACACTTTTTTCAAAACACTACACACAATTCTCTGCTTATGGCACAATTTTCATGCAGAAAATCTCTTGTTTTCACAAGGAACACACTGCCATTCAAACACGCACACTGACTCATCACATGGGCAAACACCCGTCACACAGTTTTACAATTAGCAATCAGAGCTTTAGCATAAAGGGCAACAGGTCAGCTCTTCAATGGAGCAATGGAGGCCAACATTGGATTTTTTTTAATTATTTTTTTTTACTGTAACTGTATACAGTAAATTATTCTGTTGTTTTGTATGTAGACCACTGTATGTCCAACTTTGTGTTGGTTGGGATGTACACTGTGTACATTGTTTTTGTGGGAAAAATAAAATATATTTGTTACCATGTATTTGTGTGTTCTGAGTATAAAAACAATATTCTCAAATATTTTACAACACACTTATGTATGTACTGTCTGTAGTAAGTGTAACACTGAACAAAAAAAGGCCTAAGTCATTATGATGAATGGAGAAGAAGTGTTTTCCATTCATCATAGTGTTTTACATTGAGCACATCAGTGTTCAACTGGTTCTTATAAATGTCTATTCATATGATGGTTTGTGTGTGTCATTTGAAAACAAAATACCATTTTGAGAAGAAATAATGTAAAGTTTCATTTTGCAGGAGAATTGAGGGGTTTTGCCCATTGTGTGTGTGTGTTTTGGATTTGTGTGTAGAGTTCTGAGAATATGAGGCATGCTTCAGAAAATGTGTGTAAACAATCGAGAAAAACTGTAAAAAAAAGAACAGCATCTTTTGTAACAATATACACTACCGTTCAAAAGTTTGGGGTCAGTAATTCTTTTTCTTTCTTTCTTTCTTTTTTAATTAAATTATTTTATTCAGCAAGGATGTGTTAAATTGATAAAAAAAAAAAAAAATGATAGTAAAGATTTATATTATTAGAAAAGATTGTTCCAAAAACGGACTCATCTATTGAAGGCTCTGATTGGTGTGTGTGATCAGTTTCGACTCTTAGTGTTTCCACTTGAGTGTTTGTGTGTAACTGAGCTGAAGCTGTGCTGACTTGAGTGAATGATATTGAATGCTAGTGCTTTCTAAATGACAACATGGTGTAGGCAATGAGAAATGAAGGGATTTGTGTGTAGAGTTTTGCAGCGGCAGTTCAACAAATCTGACTTATGTGTCAAAACAGGGGAATAGTGTTTATAGTTTAGGGAAATGGGTGTGCTTTTTGATAAATGGAGTTATGGTTTTGAAATTTTAGTTCAGAAGCCTGCATGTTGAAAAACTGTAAAAATGCTGTATTTTGTGTTCAACAGTAGACAGAAAGTCATAGAGGTTTGGAACGGTGTGAGAATTGGGTTTTGGGTAAATCTGTCTAAAAATATTCCTTTATGCTGAAGGTTGAGTTCAGATTTCGCATCCATGCACTGTTAGTCCCAGTCTGAATGGAAGGAATATCTTCCCGGAAGAAGGAAATGTCATTTTGGCCATTTATCAAGACAAAAGGCGAACTTTAGAGGAGAAATTTAACACCCCGTGAAAGTGGATCCAATGAAACACTAGTTCATAATTTGCAACAGATTAGCCTTGTAACCTAAAGCCTCCTCGGCGTAAACATTTGACCACAGAAGCCATCAACAACAAAAAAAGTGTGTGTGTGACGGGCTCTCTCTCCGTGCCGCTGTGAGCATGTGTCTTGACAGTCATTGCCGGGGGGCGAGGCTTGCTCTGACAGCAGCAGAGACGCTCATTTGAGGGGGAGCCGTCAGAAATGTCACACACTCCCCCCCCCCCCCCCTCTGCGGATCCGTCACTGGGAGCACGCGGACCCTCACGACCGGCTGACGGACTGACCAAAGTTTGGCGGACGGAGAGAAAACTTTCCCTGACAAGGTGACAGTTGTTGATGCATCCAGCTGTCCAGTCTGGGGGCGTCTCTGGAGAGCGAGCGGGGGGGAGGGCCGTGAAGGAGAGGGTCCCTAATCACTAATTTAGTGCCAGCCATGGCATTGTGCCGGGGGGCACATACACAGGAACACAAGGCTGTGTACACACTCATGAGGGCGGACAGGACAGGGTGAACCTCGGCTCGGCTCGGCAGACGTGTCTTTTAGTGTCAGGGTCGTAGCAAAACTATCACTAACTTCCTCGGCTTGTTTCACGTTCCAAAATGGGGCCTATGTGGCATTTGCGTGGATAGAAAACCGGCGCCGAGACCACAGACATGTCGGCCAAACCCATACGACTTACTTTCTTGTGTAGGACACAAAAGGAGAGGTTTAGCAGAATGTTCCTGCTGCTCTTTTCCACATACAAAGCATAATAACCAGGAGCTGTCAAACTCCAAAAGACCTTTGAATCCAATGCCGTTTGCAAATGTGGCACAAGAAGTTTACATTTTTACACTTTTTTCACGGCCTGTTTCTGAAACAAATCTATAATGTAACTACCATTCAAAAGTAAATGTTATTTAGCAAGGATGCATTACATTGATTTAAATTTACAGAAAAGATGTTTATAAAATTACTAATATTTCTACTTCAAATAAATGATGTTCTATGGAATTTTCAATTAATTGAAGAATACTGAAAATGTGTATCATGTTTTTGTTTGTTTTTTACAAAAATATGAAGCTGACATTGATAATAATCACAAATGCTTCTTGAACAGCAAATCCTCATATTAGAATGATTTCTGAAGGATCATGTGACACTGAAGACTGGAGTAATGATGCTGAAACAATTAAGCTTTGATCACAGGAATAAATTACACTTTATTATGTATTCACATAGAAAACAGTTGTTTAAAATTGTATTAATAATTCACAATATTTCAGTTTTAATAAATGTAGACTTTCAAAAACATTTAAAAAAAATCTTTCTGACCACAAACTGTTGAATGGTAATGTAGATATAGAAATAGATGGCATAGGGCATATGGCAGACTTTTATTTTGCTTTTATGTCATTTTTGAGTCCATTTTTGCAGGATTTCCTATGGAAAAGAGCTGCTCGGACATTTGATGTCGCACAGAAAAAGTCGTTCATATGTGTTTGGAGTGTGTGGGCGAGTAAATCATTTCTTTAACAGGAAATTGTGAAGCCCTTTGGCATGAAGGTTAAAGCGCCACACGAAGGTCCAGGAAATCATATAACGTCTCATCCCGACACACCAAACACACACACAGACGTCTCATCCCGACACACCAAACACACACACAGACGCCTCATCCACTCATAGGGCCACGGCCCGTGAACGCAGGGAAGTTTCACAGCGCCGGTGGACTGCGACAGGGGCCCGGCATTGTTTTGTTAGTTAATTGGTCCTGACCCTTTTTTTCCGGGCTCTTCGTCTCTTTAGTGAGATGGCTGTGTAGATCACCGCTCGGCTTATCTAATTTCATTAATGTGATCTCCTGTCCATTGGCTGACAGCTTAATGGTCATTATTTGTGGTTCCCTTCAAATAAAGCTCAGACTGTAAATTGCAGTCTGTGGCAATTGGGATCTAAGTGCCACCCTGCATTACTATATAATATCTATTCCTTTAATTAACTGAAAGCCACACTGACATTTATTGGATTGCAAGTTACTTGTTAATGGCAATAAATTGCATAGAGGAAAAAAATATCATTGCTTATTTTACATCAATAATTTGTGGACCTTTAGGTAATGATTATTCATTATTCTCTCTACATGGCTGTCATGTTTGTTAAAGTGTTCGGAGGTTTACTTCACAATTGTGGAGAGAGACTGCAAACATGTCACAATATATGCTGGGAAATTCAAATGAGGTGTCAGTCATTGTTAAGTCATTAGTGTAATGGTAAAACTAATTCATATCACCTATACGACTGATGAAAATATATGATTGCAAATAAGTGTATTAATTATTCGGGAAAAGTTTCTCCAGTGCATAATGTTAAATAAAGCCGGTTGGCAGCTAAGACAGGTTTGGCTACATCTGAATAAAATTATATTTCTCACTGAATTTAATTACTGTAATGACGCTATAAGGTATAAGGAATTCAAAAAGTGATGTGTATAAAAAAAAAATAATAATAAAAAAAAAAATCATAATACACATCAACACCTAGTTCCGGCATGAAACTCTAGATGGCGCAGGCTGAGAGGTCTTAAAGTCATTCGGTAGCGATCACATCATAATCTACATAGCGCAGCTGATTGGTTGCTGTTGCATCAGAGTCCAATGAGCTGCGGCTCAACATTCAGATACCAGTAGTGTTGCTGTTAGCAGACACCCTCCCCCTTCCCCAGCTCCACCTGTATATATCTGATACGGGGATCATTTCATGTATGTTACATGTGCAGCAGACGCAGCAGCGTAGCATATCTATTTCAACAAGACCAAATACATTAACACTGCCATATTTATTACCATGCCAATCTCTATTACCATACCAGTCTCCCGAGAGTTGTCATGTTAGAACTACTTTAAGTAAAACAAAAATTAAAGCACAAACCGTGCTACAGACATGAACGACACTCCAAATTGAGCAGTTTGTTGAAGAGAGGCGTTATTATGCTAATATTGTGGTTTATAAGCTAATAGATTTATGGTTCTGGCTATAGGGCCAGTGAGAAACACCCTAGCAACGCCCTAGCAACCATCCATAACACCCTAGCATATTTGTTTTTGCACTTAGAACATTTTAAACTAGATATTTAATATTCTGATATTATATTCTGACCCCATGATAGTTGTCCTTTTTATTAAAACAGGAAATTAGAAAATACTTTTTATTTTATTTTTATTTTTTTTATAGGCAATAGGTTGTAATTTTGTCATTGCATGATCAACCAATTATTTGCTACTGGCTACATTCTCATTTATAGTGAGCACTTTATTATATGGTCCAATATGGTTATTTAATACTTGCAAATATTTCAAAAACTGCTAAAAGTTGAACTGCTAAATGAAACTGGAGGTGCACTAAGAAATGTGTCCGCAAGATAACTTAACAGTATTTAAATAAATAAATTGTTATTGATATATAAATATAATACAGTTCTAATCAAAATTAAAATGCTGCAAAACACATACAATGTAAATGCAATCCGTTTCCCCCCTTCATATAGTGTGTTAGAAAGCAAGTAAAAGAAAAGTTGGGAACTTCTGATATAAATGACTTAAGGAAAGGACCACAAATTTGTTTATGCATTGTTGTTTTAGGTTATAATGCATAATTATAGCCTATAATTGATTTAACTTGAACAAAAAATATATTTTGAGGTAAATCGGAGGTGTTTGTTATTTCGGAGTGGCTCGTCCTCTTCCCAGCTTCTTGAACCGGCTGTCCTCCACCAGCAATCCTCACGCGATGCCTCTTGAAGTCTCAGTCACTGAGTTGCCACCAGCTTGCCAATTGTGTGAACATATTCCCTGTCAGTGCGGCACAGTCTGCGCTCGCTGTCTCTTTGCCTGCCATGGTGGAGATCAGACCTCCAGCCCTCCGTGATCTGACAGGCCTGCCACTCTGATGACTTCCTCAGCCTGAGACCCGCTACGCTTGTGAAAGCGTCACTCCAGCCGCTCCAAAGTCAAAAAAGAGCAGTCAGGCTCGCCGTCCACCCCCCGCTGTCTTGTCCCATCAGGACACGGTAGCGGCGGCACACAAACTTTGAGGAAGAGAACATCAGGCAGGCAGAGGAGCAGATTCGGTACAAAGCATGATGGGTAAGGAGCGACAGCACCAGCCGGGGTCTTGACCTTCTGAACCTACGCGGGCGCCCTGCAGGGAAAGGCGGTTTGTAATGCGTCAAACCCAGCCAGTCACGGCTGATCGAGCGCAGCAGACGGACGCTTCTCGCTCCATCTTACACAGATTATGAGAACAGGAGACAAGAGATGAGCTTTAAAGTGAGCAGTCCCTGTCCACTCCACCTATCATCAATGACTCTGAGTCACAGCGGAAAACTCCAGAAGTGAGCAGCAATGACAAAACACTGGCCGATCCGAACGAGGAAAACTCAAACCCATGATACACGGGTCATCTTAAGTGATGTTTGCTCTTAAGTGAAGTCAAGTATTGATCATATGTAGGGTGTGAACAAACCCCGAATTCAAAGTAGTAGGCCTTATTTCGGTGCATATCGTAGCTTCTCCTGCACCGTTTGTGTTACGTTTGTCATGTAACCTAAAAAAATGTGTGATATTGTTATTTCACATTATTTAAATATGACTGAATCATCTTTACACTAACAAATGTTTAAAAAAAGATATAGTCAGAGCTAGAGCTGAACTATCTGAGGGAAAATCTAATTTATTAAGCTTTTAGCCTTGGCAACCTCCTGGCAATGTCCTAGCAACCACCCAGAACACCTTTGTAACCATGCTAAAAACCACTTAGATCCCCTTAGCAACGCCATAGCAACTGACCTCTTGTGGTTATGTTCACTTTTGTTGACTTTTATTGTGACATTCAGTTTTTCTTCCTTTGGTTCCTGTTTCTCCACTCTGTTTCACTTTCCTACATTTGTCTACAGTTGTTTTCACCTGTGTCTCCTGTTTAGTTTCCTTTGTATACCCTTGTATGCATAGCCCTGAATTTCCTGTTTAGGAATTTGGTTCTCGTTAATCTTTAAATTTATGTAAAAGAGTGGTTTGCTTTCATTATTGATGTCTCCAGTAATTTCTTGAGTGTGAATAAAGACTGTTTGTGATCTGAAACTCCTCCATCTTTGTGTGCGCTGCTAACCACCATAACACGATCATTTTTGGCTAAGAGTTTTGTACAGGCTTCATTAATGCGAAGATATGGGCTGTAATGCTTGAATCTGATTGGTTGATGAACATTATAAGATGTGCAGGTATTTTCAGGGAAATGCACTGATAAAGTAGTTCCAGCAGATCTTGACCGCATTACAGCTCTATATCACTTCACCACATGATTTCAGTTATTTCAAAGATCCTTACAGCCGACAACAGCAAAAGAACCAAAACACACAATGACACGGACCAAGAAAATAAATATAGTAAACAATAGGATAAAAATGACAAATTATTTTCATGTCTTTTCCACAGAATTTCCTGTTATTATGTACGGAAAGCACATACTCTCTTTGCTCTGGCGATTTTATCAGTGACATAGTTTAGCAACTGAAAAAATACAAGACATTTCTCATTAGCGAGGAAATAACAGCACTGTTCTTGAAGCAGATAAACTTACAGTTTCACTAGAAGTAGAGACGCTGGTGCCCGAACACTGTTGAGAGATACACACGCATACACACACTTAATCTCTCTCTCTCTCTCTCTCTCTCTCTCTCTCTCTCTCTCTCTCTCTCTCTCTCTCTCTCTCTCTCTCTCTATATACCTGCATTAATAACTGCATTAGTCTGCTATCAGTGGATCAAGTCTCCATTATTAGCTCTAAAATTATTGGTGTGTTGTGGAATGTGAGGTCAAAGTTCATGCCAGTGCTTTAATGAATGCTTATTAACTGTTGATTCCTGCTGGGTGATTGGGCAATATTTGGGCACCTTTAGAGACTGACACAATGTCATGACATTTGTAAAGGTAATTTAATATAAAGCTCATTAAGTGCAATCTAAAGAAAATGTTTTATAATATTTCAAATGTATTCATTTGTTTGTTTGAATGGTTGATCGTTGAGAAGTTTATAACCATAGATTTGTGCTCTGTGAACATCTGTAGAGCTATTCCAGTGTTTCCGTCTGGTTAAGCTAAACCTGCTAAACTGTACAGTGCTACTTTAGGGTCAGTATGGTCAGTGTTTGATGTGGAAGGCGAGGTCAGAGGTCAGCCTCGTGCTTATTAACTGTGCTGTTTCCCGCTGGCTGATCTGGCAGTGTTTGGGCTCCTGTAGAGATTGGCAGGGAGAGCCGTGTCACACTGACCCGAACAGCGCCGTATATTGGCTTAATTGTCAGTTTGAATGTGTGCTGTTTATTTAATTAGATCTAGAAGAATCCAGCGAGTCTGTCAGTCCTGCTGGTTCCTGCTGTGCATATTGAAAGGAATCGTCATGGTTAGTTATGAGTAATATATCAGCATATGACTATGTGTCTGGTATTTTATAAAGTTTGCATTATTTATTGTTATTTTCCTGTTTGATTGTTTGGTTTTTTGTTTGTTTTTACAGTAAAGCTGCTTTGAAACAATCTGTATTGTATAATGAGCTATAAAGGTGACTTGACGACTAAAACAAATGTAACTCTTTATTATAATTTAACAATTCTATTTAATATATTTCATATAAAATACAAATATTGTCTATAGATAGATAGATAGATTTTGTGACATCTGGATTAATTTTCTACTCAAAATGACACATTCATACTCAAAAATGATCTATCGAATACCGTCAGTGTGTGTATCAAGCATTGAGGTCTGTGTGTTCAGGTGCCATGTTACTTGATACAGAATGGAAACTACACAATATCTATTGTGTTATTTACTTAGATGTGTTTAAGTAAAGCATACACTTTAAAAGTGTGGTTTAATAAAAATAAAATTTAGTTAAATGTACTTAACTTAGTTAAGTATATGTTACTTAATTATATATGCACTGAAAAAAATTATTCGTTAAATTTAATAATAAAAATATCGTAAGTGGTTGCACACAATTGTAATACACACAAACTTAATCAATTTTAGTTCAACTTAATGCATTTGTTTAAATGTAGCTAAAATCAATTGTGTGCAACCACTTACGATATTTATTTTTTAATTAAATTCAACGAATATTTCTTTTTCAGTGTGTGACATTAAATATAATTAAGTAATATTTACTTAATTACTTCAATTAAATGTTAAAGGTATAGCGGAGGATCTTTCCAAATTTTAGATAAGACCCGCCCTCTCCACTTTTTGAAAAGTTTGATTGATTCACCAGAATGATTGACAATTAGGAGGACCAATAGTTTAGACTACCCACCAGGAAGTAAAACATCCTCCGCTATACCTTTAAGTGTCAATTAAAGGTCAAATGAATGTTATATTCAATAGTAAGTGGATTCTACTGACCAGTTCTAGAGCAGATTTCTATTAATCTGACAGTTTTCTGGTAAATTGTACAGAGCATTGGCAGTAAAATATACTTATAATGTGTTAGTGCAAATTGTTACGAGGATTTTATCAAGTAAATCCTACAAGTTAATTATTTTTCAGTGTATATTTCTTAATTTTTTTATCATGTTTTAATTTAATTCTTGTTAAAAAATATAAGCTTTCAAAAACATTTGCTCAAAACATTAGGCGTTACACTTTACTATAGCTGTTACTATATTGTGACACACCTGGAACGCTGCATTAACCAATCAGCTTCTAGAATATTCCGAAGATTTCCTGAGGTACGATTCATGTCAAGGTGTTCCTCATTTCTGGCTTCTTGGATAAACAGCTTTGGCTGATCTTGATCTTGTCAGCTAAAGGCGATTCATGCATGAAAATCAGCTTTGCGGATTCTGTTATTCTAAATGATCAAGCCTCATCCCTTACCTTTAGATAATATTTGCTTTGCCTTTTCTCCACCTCCAAATCTTATTAGCCATCTGGGATCCGTTTTTACACCACAATCAATTTCAATGAGCGGAAATTAGATGAGAGCTTTATGTATTTGACAAATAGATAATTGGCCTTACTTAACCCTGACCTTAAAGTGCCACTTTGTCAGAGTATAATCTGCTCAGAATTATTGAAGCATTCAATTAACCAGATTAAATGACACAAGCCTGCAAACAGACAGCATGTCTCTCTCTCTCTCTCTCTCTCTCTCTCTCTCTCTCTCTCTCTCTCTCTCTCTCTCTCTCTCTCTCTCTCTCTCTCTCTCTCTCTCTCTCTCTCTCTCTCTCTCTCTCTCTCTCTCTTTAATTATCTGATGGTGTTTGTTGTGGAGATGTTTAATGGGACTTTGCTGTATTGTATGGATCAATCCCTCCACCTACGGTGTGGCTCTGTTCCAGAATCTGAATGTAAGTGCTCTACATAGGCGGCAACTTTGTGTGTCATAAATGTAACGCTCTTCACGTGAAGCACACAAGATTCGACTCACTAGAGATTTCTAAAAGCTAACAGTTATAGTTTAGCATCATTGATGTACTATTACAGTTTTTGTTTGGGATTTGGAATTACATTTTATTTTTATATTTTCTGTTTTCATAAAAAAAAATTGTTACAGTTTTTGTATTTTTTTGTTCAGTTTTATCAAATGTTTTTTTTAAATGTCCACATTTTTTTTAAATTAAGTTTTAGTTATTTTTATTTTTATTTTGGTACTTCAACTTTAACCCTGATATATTATATTTTTAAAGCTTTTCAGTGAAAAGAGTGACTTATATTATAATCAACAGTCAGTCCCACTTTATATTTGGTGTCTTTAACTACAGTACTATACGTCAAAAATAAGAATCATTTGGTACAATGTTGTTTTGCTACTTTTTTCTATATATCCTAACCATTTAACAAACATGTATTAATTACTTCAGTGAGCTCATTGTTTCTGCCTTAAATTAATACATTGTTTAAATAAATACATGTTTAGCTAACTGTGTGATTTGAATTTGTACATTTCTGAAATACATAACTTGGACACAGTCGCCTCTGATAACAGATCACTCTAAATTGTAATGTGGACTCATGCATTTTCTGTAAAGATGCTTTGGAACAATATGTTTAGTGAAAAGCACTATACAAATAAATGTGAATTGAATTGAATTGAATTGAATTGAATTGAATTGAATTGAATTGAATTGAATTGAATTATTGCACAACTCTAGTGCTGTTGTTGAAGTGTGATACGAGTAGGACAGGTTTGCTGGTATGGTTTAGTTCATGAGTGGGTTAAGGTGTAAGGGAAGGTGAACAGGCTATACATGTAATTATGTGTAATATATAATATTGCAGCTTAAAGCGTTTTCCCTGAGCTTGGTGCAGTGCATTATGGGATTGGTTTCTGAGAAGTAAATCAGCATATAACAAAGAAGTTAGTAAATATTGTACCTAAATTGAACTGTTATAAATAAAATTGTATATATTATTCATTTTAAATATTATAACTGCAAACTCAATTGAAAATGCAAAGCAATGCATGCGGCCTCTCTTCTGAAACATCCATCATGTTGTGCGCACACTTACTGTATGATAGTACACTACCTACATAGGCAGCTTACTAAGATTTAGAACAGTTCGTGTGTGTGTGTGTGTGTGTGTGTGTGTGTGTGTGTGTGTGTGTGTGTGTGTGTGTGTGTGTGTGTGTGTGTGTGTGTGTGTGTGTGTGTGTGTGTGTGTGTGTGTGTGTGTGTGTGTGTGTGTGTGTGTGTGTGTCTTAACCTGAAGATGTCAGATCTTAATGAAGTGCCATGGTGAGCCATATCAAAAGGGCTTTCCCGCCGCACACGCACACGCACACACACACACACACACACACACACACACACACACACACACACGAGCGGAGTATCATGCTGATAAGTGGTGACGCGGGCGGGATCAACGCGGGGGCTGATGTGATTTGACAGATGGGCTCTGTGATGCCTGTGTATTGAGGTCTCTCTAATCGATTAGGTTTAGTTAAGTGCACTCTCAGACGATTGTGTCGTGTCTTTATCGTTCCCCTCCGCAACACCGACAGCCTCCACCTGTTTGTGCCGGGGAAATCTATTACCCGAAATGATCAAATCTCAGCGGCTCTTATTCTGCCTCTCTACAGTGTATGACACTCACTTCAATTACAGGACAGAGAATCCAGTAGACAATGTGTTTTGGGCACAGCACTTTTTTAGAGGATGCTGTTTGTAGGAGAATGAGAAAAGAGACTTGGTTATTACTCGTGTGTTTCTCTCTCTCTGCGTTCCCAGGGGCAGTTATTATGGTCAGTACCTGTGGGCATGGCTCTTCGTGGCACACACTGTGTTGCTCTCCAGGGCTCATTATTACAGCATGGCCACTGGCCCCAGGAGGGCATCGGCTCTCTCGCTCTCTTCATGGGCTCTGGACACACACCACTCCCTGCGGTAGCAGCAATGCTACCCTTAAACTTACACCGGACTGTTGCAGAAATCTGCTCATTCCCCATAATCCCCTGCTTTCCAACTCTGACAAACGTATAATGCTTTATTCAAGGGTGATGTGTGCAATTTTTCGATGTTAAAATACTTTCTCCTATCCCAGCTTAAAATGCAGGGGAAATGTATTTAAGTCATTTGTAGGCTGATGTCCCCTGGAAAAGTAAACACGAGAACTGTGGCACGTTTGTTTGGAGCAGGACCAGCTGTGTGGAAAACTCATGTGAGGATAGTTTTTAAAGTGTTCACAATACACTGAACAAAACTGGTGCACGATTTACTTTGAAACAAATTTCACCTTTAGGGAAATCGCTAATAACTGCAAAAAACACATTGAAATAAACAAAATTTTGATGTAGAAAGACTGAAATTGTATTTTCTTGTAAAACACCATAATAATCATTAATTTACAGCTTTGAAAAATACTTTTTTACAGATATGTCAGGTTTACGGTACATTTAAATGACAATGATGTAACAGAAAAGTTTTTCCTTTGTGTTTTTGAAGAGTTCCTCATACAGACGTCAACATTGTCAAAACAATCCCCGTTCACACGGATCCGCGAAAACAACTAGAAATGCTGTATTCTGCTGCCAGGCCAGTAGATGGCGGTGTCAAAGTTAGAATTAGTTATTTTAATTAGTTTTTGTCTAATGTAACTAAGAATATTAGTTATAGTTAGAGTAATATAAGACTGTGGCGTATGTAAATAATGCATCTCTGCTGGTCGTAGTAGTGGTGCAGATAATCTACACTTTGCTGCAGAAGTCTTGAGCAGCACAAACTCAGTCCTGTAGTTCGCCATTGTTGTTTTGGTTGTCAAGTACTCACACTGTTTCTGTGTAAACGGCTCCTTATTTTAGTAGTAAACACCCCTCGTCGTCTTGTTTATCTACTGGGTCTGTAAATATCGAGTTCTACCATGAAACTCTAGATTGCGCTGGCTGTCCTTTACATATCTGATAGCAATCACAGAATATCCTACACGGCACAAGCTGATTGGCTTCAGCAGATTCTGCAGCTTATGAGATTGCTTGCTCAACATTTGAATAGTCTGGTTCAGTGTTCTTGGTTCTTCTGAACCCCTCCCCCTCCCCCAGCTCCTCCTGCCTAGATCTGCTATGGGATTTATGTATGTCTAATTATGCAGCAGCAGCATATCTTACATGCTCACATACAGTTTCTATTAGCAGTAGCAAGTCCAATAGTCCAGCCAGTCTAGTCCACCAAGACCAAGTGCATTTACTTTGTCATATCCATTATCATGCTAAAATTATTCAGAGAGTGTTCATGATTGAAATATGTTTACTTGCTCTGCCTCTGAAATTACTTATATCACTATTCCTAGTTTTTAAATTACTTTTTGCCATTATATGGAGGTCAGTTTCAGACTGGACAGGAAATTAAGCCGGGATTCAAACTTTGGTCGCCCAAAGTGCAGTGTGTCGGATTTCTATTGGCTCCAACAAACAGTCCTATTTTTTTAACCCTTAGTCTCTAAACGCTTGTTATAATCACCTTATTCTTAATGTAAGAGTGTGAGTGGCCATTTTTAGGTTTCCAGTGTCAGACGCTTTTTTTTAGCTGTACAAAAACCAACCCAGGCTCATTGGAAACACATGTGGAGACATTTCTGCAAAAATAATATTTCTTCTTACATAAGAGTGAGCAACGCACATAGTTTTATCTGAAACAGATGAACGTCAATGTGGCAGTGTTTTATTACGTTGGCTGTTGTATGTATTGCAGTAATTTGGAAATTAAATGTCCAGTGTGGCTCTAAAATGTTAAAATAATGAATAGCACACTAAAACCTACCATAAACCTAACAGATAGTGTTAACAAAATAGTGAAGTTATCTGAAATTCACGTCACGTCTGACGGAATCTTTTTCACACAAAATATTATTACATGGGCAGATTATCGATAAAGATCATAAAGACGTATTTTTGTGTGGTTACTTGCCTAATTCTTTGTTGTGACCTCATACCATATGATATGTAAACTAATACATTTTGATGTTTGCATCACATAATCATATTAATTCTGATACCTTTTCATCCCTCTCTACCCTCGACGGCGGAGCAGCTAAGGGTTACGTGGAGATCCCTCCGGTGGAGCGGTCTGTGGCGATGCAGCTGTGTCCCAAGACCCCGACCTCCTGGCGGGGTAATCCGTGCCTCCCCTCCCAGGCGTGTGAGGCTTACTCCGCCTGTGGAGAAGCTGCCTCCGCCCTGCATGCCATGGCGCTCCTGCAGGTCTACCAGGCCAAGGCGCTCAAGGACTTGCATGAGGGTAGTTCCGACCCAAGGGTTATGCAGGAACTGCGTACAGCGGCGGACCACACTGCACGCTCCCCGGGTCGGGCGATGTCCAGGAGCGACACCCGTGGCTGAACAGTTTGTTTTTTAGTTTATTTCTGTTCTGCCGGGGAGAACAGCAATTTCTTCCATCTCTTGTCACAAGAGGGAGAGGATGGCAGTGAGCGACGCTTCCATGCCTTGCCACCCCCATCCCCCTCTCTCATCGCCAGCGGGCAGTGGTGTGTGGTTCAGGGACGCCACCAGGCCTTCCCACGCACCCTCTGCCCCGGGGTAAGTGTTGCATGGCACACTCAGACTCCGCTACGGCCCGCCTCAGTGCCTCCCGAGCCGAGTCCCTGTGTTCCACCTCGCTACCCCACCCCGGGTACGTCTGTCGTCCCATTGGTCCCGTTGGTCCCGTTGGTCCCGCTTGCACGGTGTCTGGGAGCCTGGCTAGCGCTTCCCAGACCGTCTCACTGGCTCATCCATACACCATCAGACTCAGCTATGCGATTCAGTTCGCCCGGCGCCCACCCAAGTTCAGGGTCATCCACTTTTTTATTTTTAATTAACTTTAATGACTTCTTCAGCGATTCCATCTCTATTAAGAATAAATTACATTTAGTTATGCATTTTGCAAATTTTTGTTTATGGATGTAATATTTAGCATGCAAAATGTAGAAGTTCACCACATATTCAAACATTTTGCTTCTGTGTGAGAGAACATATAACATCGTTTAGAGATCATTTATAATTCACCATTCTTGGGGCCAAAAGAAAAGATAAATCACAGTTGTAAAACAAATGAGCCAAGTCTTCCTCGGACACAGTACACAAAGAACATTTGTTGTTATGTCCATGAATTTTGATAACGAAGCTTTACATGGGTAGATTTTGTGAAGTATTTTAAAATGTACCTCTTTAACTCTATTCAGCATATAACATTTATATGGATTTAACCATGCCTCTTCCCAATGAATATCAGCGATTTGTGCATTCCAAAGAAAATTCCCTCAGAGAGATTTTATGATTGGATTGAAAAATTTATCTGATATTTTTATTATTTTTTATTTAGGAATGAGAAAATAGTTTGATGCCATCAACTAACTAAGTTTCCTTTCGTTACTTCCAAAAGTAAGGTGACTTTTCATAAAATGTTTCAACCCATTTGGAATAGCTTTTACAACTTGCTGAAACTCTTTAAATTGAATAGGGAAATTGTAGACAAACATAAAAAACTTCATAAGACAAAACATTTCAATTTTCATCAAACAAATCCATGACAAAGTATTTTATTTTGTTCAATTTTTATTTTTATTTTAACCATTTGTGTAAAAATAAAGATTTATTCCTAGAGGTAATGAGACAATTGTTCCAGAGAAGTATTTTGTATGGAGAAAAATTGTGATGGAAACCAATTTTCCAAGCTAATAACACTTGCTGGTAAAATTTGGATAGTTTAATTGGTAATTTCCCAGGCAGATAGTTACATCTCAGTAGAAAATATAAGCCTCCAAGCTTGTTAAAGATGGACTGAGGAATAAAGAACCATAATTAATTTGTATGTCTTTGACAGTTTCTTAATGAAGTTTAAAAGTATTGTTGATTTAAAAAAAAATCCACCATCAACTCTTTTGCCTGATATAATGTCCTTTTTTAACTTGCAAGGTTTATTTTTCCAAATAAAGTCGAGAAAGGTTTTATTAATTTCTTTGGAATCAGTTAGTCAGATAGTTGTATCACTGGCATAAAGGGAGAGAGCTGGGAAAACAAATCTGGAAAGACCCTCAGCTTTGGAAAGCAAAACTCTCCCAAACAAAGTCAGATCCCTTTGTAACCAGTTATTTTTCAGAATAATATTTTTATATTATTATTCAGTTATGTTTTTTTTTTTTTTTTTTTTTTTGAGGGCATAAAATTCTGTTGTTCACGTTTATGTTTATTTTTAGAAATATGAATGCCAAGGTATTTAACAGAGTCCTTCACTGGTATGCTTTCAACTAATAGATCTATAGAATTTTGTATAAATAATATTTCACATTTTTTAAGATTTAACATTAAACCAGAGGATTTGGAAAAAAATTATAAACATTCACCGTTTTAACTTGCTTTTTATCTCTCAGAAATAAAGCAGTGTCATCTGCCAACTGAGAAATTTTGATTTCTCTATAAAATATTTTCAGTCGCAGAATGTTATGATTATTCAAAACGTGAATAGAAAGAAGTTCAGCCACTAATAAAAACAGAAAGGTTCCCATATTAAGAATAATAGAGCTATAAATATCTTAATAAAACATTTCTATAATATCAATAAAATGATTGCCAAAACCAAAAACTTTCAGTGAGTGGAAGAAGCCGTGTAGATTTGTTAGATCTAACAACACAATAAGAGCTGAATCAATTTGATTAGAATAGTCTAGAAGGTCAATTATAAGGCGAATGTTATTACTGTGTCTATTTTTCATGAAACCTGTTTGAGTCTCATTAATGATTTCATTTAATCCGGATTTGAATATTTTTGCATACACTACCGCAAACAATTCATAGTCTATATTTAATAGAGTGATAGGTCTCCAATTATCTATATTTTGGGCATATTTATCTGGTTTTGGAATCAGGGAGATTAATCCTTGTTTCATAGTTGTGACCAAATCCTTTTTAAACAATAAGAAAAGGGGATCTTCCAATACCTTCCAAAAGTGTTGGTAAAATTCAGTTGAAAGCCCATCTGGACCTGGACTCTTACCCTCTTTCATATATTGACAGTAATTCTTCCTTCTTAAGGTCAGAGTCACAAAGGTTTTTGAAGTCATTACAAATTAACGGAATAAAATCTTGAATGTCATTAGTAAATGATTTACAAAAATCATAATTAAAGTTAGACTGATAAAAAAAGGAGCTGACAAAATCAGAAATTAGTTTGGGATCCTTGCATAAGGTGTTGTTAATATATAATGCAGACAAATAATTTCTCTTAAAATTCCTTCTTTCAAGGGCAAAACAAAATAGGTTGTATCTCCCTTTTCTATCCTTTTCTATCCATCTCGCTCTTGAACGCACAAAAGCTCCACTAGCCTTGCTAATATACAAGTCTTAGTTTTAGTTTTAAGGACTGGAGCTCACTTTCCTGTGTTTGAGAGAGTGTCTGAACTTTCCAAAGAGTATCAGTTTTGTTTAATAGCTCTGTTTCTATGCAATCTCTGTATTTTTTTAGTTCCTTTCTTCTAATAGCTAATTATCTGGATTTGAATTTAAATAACTCCCATTTATATGCATAATCTGATTTCTCTGAATTAAAGATAATGGTGGCTAACGTTTCAATATTTTTGTAAAAAAAAAAATCTTCTAAGATAGAGCTGTTAAAGCTGCTCTAAGCGATGTTGGGTGACGTCACTTCTTGTTGACGTTCAAAGTATTGTCAAACAAAACGGAGGCTAGCTCGATCCTCCCTCCTCCTCATCCCGTCCCCTCCCCCTCCCTTCCGTGCTTCCTGAAACAGTCATGAACCATTTAGAAAAACCAAACTGGATTGACCCCCCTGTCCAGCAAAAACAGAGCCTCCTGAATGTCGCACTGGAAGCCCTTCTGCCGGCGGACTTCTCGCCACCTTTTGAACGCTTTTCCTATGTAAATTCGGGACTTCGCGCGTTCCTTCTCCTTTTCCCTCTTCTTTGTTATTTGTTCATCGGAACGTCGTCTCTTTGGTTGTGTGTCGGCCATATCAAAATTCTCAAGAATATACATTTTTAACGTTAGTCATTGTCGTTGTCTGGGACATCTCTCCTCTAGCTAACTTCCCTCTTCATGCTTCTCTCTCCTCCACCCCCCACACCCCCCTTCATGTGCACGCACACTAACCCCCCCACCCCCACCCCCAAATCATTCTTGTCGGTTATTGGCTGGAACACTGTTTGTTATGTTTCGTGATCTAGGCTGGGCCAGTTTGTTTTTGTTGCCGTTTGTGGAGCCTGGGCTGTCTACAGAGACGGCATTTTTGCAAACAGTCTGTAAAGATAACTCAATCAAGGTGATCTGAAAAGGAAGCATAATGATGGGAGATATCTTGAACATGTTGTAGCAGACTGGATGAAATAAGAAATAGGTCAATTCTCGATTTTAAAGACTTTGACGCATTGCTCCATGTATATTCAAATTAATTTTTTGAAAATAATTACTATTAAAGTAGCGTCACAAATCCAATAAAGATAGATCTTTGCATAAAGAATCAATAATATTAGAGCTTTGAGAGTGGGGTCTTACTTTCCTTGGAAACCTATCCATTGAATCATCAGGGACTTCATTAAAATCTCCCGCGATTATTAATACTAACACGATAGCATAATGAGGGTCCCTACAAAACGAAGCATGGAGAACTTTGTAAGTGTACAGACAGTTTAATAAGAAGATACTTTATAAAGCCAGTACATTACGCATTTACAGGCAGGATCCATCTTGGAAAACAGTATCGACTAGTCGAGCCACGAACGCCCTGCTACATTAGATTTCACAAACGTAATTCCTATCGACCAGCTCACGTAGCAGGGCGTTCGTGGCTCGATTAATCGAGTCTGTTTTCCAAGATGCCCGCTGCCTGTAAACGCGTAATGTACTGTCTTTATAAAGTATCTTCTTATAAAACTGTCTGTACACTTACAAAGTTCTCAATGCTTCGGTTTGCATGTAGGGACCCTCATTATGCTACCGTGTTAGTGTGAGGCTATTTTGAGCCTTGTTAGTGGTATTAACTTGCGATTTGTTTTTACTTACACTCTGCCCCATATACTAGTGTTCTGAGCTAATCTGTTTTTATAAATAAAACTCTTTACATTCGATTATCATGAAAACGCACCCCAGGGAACGATCGACTCGGTAACCATGTGTTAATTACCCCGAGGTTCATTTTTGACTGGAGTTGTCCTTTAAGTCAAGATCACTAAGATCGGGGGACTCGAACTTACTTTCTGTCCCCAGGACCAGGTTTTCTGTCCCTAATCCCCAGGACCAGATTAAAAAATAGGGGCGACCGTGCTTTCGCAGCTTATGGACCCAAGCTATGGAATAGCCTACCCTCCAATATCAGATCTGCCCAAACTCTGACACTTTTTAAAACTTCTCTGAAAACGCATCTCTTTTCACTAGCTTTTAATATACCCTGATGTGTCCGACTTTTTCTCTTCAATGTGTATCTTTGCTGGTTTTGTGCTTATATTGTCTACCCTTATTGGCCTTGTTAAGCACTTTGGTCAACGCCAGTTGTTTTTAAATGTGCTATACAAATAAAATTGTATTGTATTGTATTGAATGAGTCTCTTGCAAGAAAGTAAAATCTGCATTATAATGTCTACAAAACAGAAAAATTGCTTTTCTTTTAATGTCATCTCTTAAGCCCCGCACATGTTCAACTGGTTGAACTCGAATTTGTCCATTAACAAATAAAAGTATGATAAGAATTAGGGGAAAAAGAAAGAAAAGGAAAATGACAACCACAAAGTGTATTGAACACCTAACTTGAAAGTTCTGTAACGCTGTTTCCTTTAAGAAGGATCAGGGAATCAGTAGAATAAGGTCGAAAAGCCGTTAGAATAATGTCATCAAATTTGAAGAGAAAAGTAAATTGAACCTGACACGCGGTTAGAAATTTGTAGTCAGTTTATGGATGTTGTGCTGAATTGGCAGCAATTCTCTTGTTATTGATAACAGCAAAGGGACTGCTGAAACCGGCCTTCTTTCCTTCCTTCCGTGCCGCCAGGACAATGGGTCAAAGTTTATTCCGACTTTCAATGTCCGCTTTGGAGAGAGATTCCTTAACATAGTCCTCTCTGAGGTAGATAGAATTCTTAGCTTCCATCCATATGATGTCGCAGTACCTTTGTGTGGCGAATCGAATTATGATGTGTCGCGGCGAGCCATCCGGCCGTTGTTTGCCTACACGATGGACCACATCCACAGCCTCCTCCAGCTTGTCTTTGATTCGCGGGACCACCATTGCAAGATGATTGATGGTGATTGCTTGGACATTTTCTTCCTCACGTTCTTTCACTCCAAGCAATTTCAAACACCATCTGCGGCTGTACTTTTCTAGCTCTTCCACTCTAGACTTGAGAGAAACATTCTCCTGTTGCATATGTTGTATCGAAGCTTCGGCCTTACCGATCTTTTTGCAGTGAGTGGCAACATCTGAAGGGAGTCGATTGACAGTGTCAGACAAAGAGTTCACAGCCGCAGTTGTGATCTCAATGGAGCTCTCCCTTGGTGTTCAGGGACTGAATAGCATAGAATATCTCAGTAAGCGATACAACAATATCAGCTTTTTTCCAGGAGGACTTTTGCTTAGTGTAGCACATGCGTCGAAATCCTTTTCAAACTTATCTTGTGATCTAAGGGAGGCTTCTCCGGATTCAGGCACGGAGACATCCATGTTTTGGTCAAAAGATTCACAAGACATCAGACTGTCCAAGTTTCACGAGGTATGCAGGTTCCTATTAACTCGTTTTTTTTATTTTTTTTATTAAACTCAAAGGCGGGTTCCAGCTTTTGTTTTACAGTTTTTAGATGTTTTAAATGTTAAATTTAATGTCCCCAACTAAGCAAGCCAAGCCAATGGCAACAAAGGTGGAAAATGTCGACAGTGGCAAGGAACCAAAACTCCCATCAGGTGGCGGAATGGAGACAAAAGCCTTTGGGAGAACCCAGGCTCAGTCAGGCAGCATTATAGGTCAGAAGTCAGATTGGTTTGGAACAATCAGAATATTATCCAGTTTCATCTGGTTGAAGATCGGAGTCACGCCGGTATGGAGACTAGTTTGTTGAGGATCAGAACAAGTGTCCAGGCATGCTGTAGTCTTCACGGATGCCTCAGCCACCGGCTGGGGGGCCACGTACAACGGGCATGCAGTTTCCGGTCTGTGGACAGGGCCTCAACTGCATTGGCACATCAATTGCCTCGAGTTGCTCACAGTATCCCTTGCGCTGGGCCGCCTCAATGGGCCTCATGGCAAGCACGTACTGGTCTGTACGGACAGCACTGCGACCAATGCATACATCAACTCGCCCGTCATCTCCTCCTATGGAGTAAGAAGCATCTGAGGTCGCTTTGTTCACATCCCTGGCGTGCTCAATCGTGCAGCCGATGAGCTCTCTCGACAGCCTACACTTCTGGGAGAGTGGCGTCTCCATCCCCAGGTGGTCCAGCTGATATGGGACGTCTTTGGAGCCGCTCAGATAGATCTGTTTGCCTCTCCAGACTCGACCCATTGCCAGTTGTTTTATTCCATGACCGAAGGGACCCTCGGCACGGATGCACTGGCGCACAGCTGGCCCCGGGGCCTACGCAAATATGCATTTCCCCCAGTGAGCCTTCTCGCACAGACACTGTGCAAAGTCTGGGAAGACGAGGAGCAGGTCTTGTTAGACCTGGTTCCCAGAACTTATGCTCCTCGTGATTGCCCCTCCTTGGCCCTTTCCTCTGAGGAAGGACCTGCTTTCTCAGAGATGGGGCACTCTATGGCACCCGCGTCCAGACCTCTGGAAACTCCATGTCTAGTCCCTGGACGGGATGCAGAAGTTCTAGGTGACCTAGCCCAGGCGGTGGTAGACACCATCACTTCTGCTTAGAGTCCCCTCAATGAGGCGCCTCTATGCACTGAAGTGGAACCTGTTTGTTGAATGGTGATCTTCCCACCGGGAGTCAGAGTCGTGCTTTCTTTCCTGCATTATGGGTTGGAGCAAAGGCTGTCTCCCTCCAACCTCAAAGTGTATGTTGCCGCTATCGCCGCACATCACGATGCAGTTGATGGTAAGTCACTGGGAAAGCATGACCTGATCGTCAGGTTCCTGAGGGGAGCGAGGAGACTAAATTTCTCCGTCCCGTCCGCTCCTTGCAGTTATACGTGGACAGAACGCAAAGCTTCAGGACCTCAGATCAGCTCTTCGTCTATTACGAAGGCCAGCAGAAGGGAAAGGCTGTCTCCAAGCAGAGGTTAGCCCACTGGATAGTGGATGCTATTGTCTTGGCGTACCAGTCCCAAGACAAGCCTTGCCCGCCCGGGTTGCAAGCACACTCAACTAGAAGTGCTGCTTCCTCCTGGGTGCCGGTTCAAGGCGCCTCGCTGACAGATATATGTGGAGCTGCGGGCTGGGCGACACCTAACACTTTCGCTACATTCTATAGCCTCCGTGTAGAGCCGGTATCTTCCCGTATACTCGCCCCCAGAGGCCAGTAGTGCGAAGGACACGTTTTTAGTGTCGGCTTGCAACGCCACTCCCACTCCGTATATATATATATATATATATATATATATATATATATATATATATATATTAATAAGAATGATAGCCAGGTACAATCCGAAATTATTCAATACAAAATGATTCAATGATTATTTTTATTAAGCATTTTTCATATCTATTTATTCAATATTTATATTTATTTATTCAAAACATATTTATATCTTACCATAATACTAGGTTAAGATGGTTTATTTGAATATTTGTGTGTTATGACAACTAAATGAGCAAATGTTTATTTCCCTTAATAACACATTGACTGGTACATCATCATCCTGCACATGCTTAACTCATGCCTAAATATGTCTACATTTAAAAGTAAATGCACATTGTTCTTAATGTGCACATCTTCCCCTACCCTAAAGTCTCAGTCAGTGCAAAGACTTGAGGAAGCAAAGTTGGATTCTGTGGGAAAATAGAATATTGCATGACACAATTAATATGTAACTTTACTTTTTATAAATAATTATAAGAGGGGTGCCCTTTTTTCACTTGAGCCCTCCAAAATGTCTGTGCACGGCCCTGAATGTAGTTATTTGTTTAAAGTTTTGCTCTGACCTATGAGTCTTGCCTTGCTCTATGATGGTGGGAGAATGGATGACTGGAATATAGAAAAGAAAACAAGGGATCAATAACCTGTTTTCTGCAGTATTAATGGGCAGTGATTGGATTGAGCCACTCTTTGGATGAGCTCAAAGGAATATATGTCTTATTAATTGAGTAAAAACACTATATATTAGATATTTACTAAACAGTATGCACCTATTGGCTTGCAACTGGTTAACCAGTTCATCTATTCAAGCACATTAAATTGCTGTTATTGACTTGACTAACAACATTTTTGTATCTTTTCATACCTTTTATGAATTACCCATGTTGGCTGCTGGTATGCTTGTAGGAACTCATAACTGTATCTGCTGTTTGTTTGAGAACAGTCCATTATATGAACCATGGAGGGCTTTTCCTGAGTGGGGTGTGCATTAGCAATGAGCAAAACCAGGTGGTAAACTTCTCTAGCTTTAATTAAAATCCCTTAATTCCAGCGTTTGAACCCCAGGCTGTATTTCACAGGCAGTCCGGAAGCTTCTTTGCTTGGCTCTGATGCATGGCCCCCTGTTGACACGCACTAATTTTGATATATACGAGCGGATGAATCTCTAATTAGGTTTTGGCATCGACTGTGAAGTTACTTAGCATTGCACTTAATTATTTTTATACCGATGCTTTAACAGTAAAGTACTGTGGTGTAAATTAGGGTAATCCTCACTGTTTTTTGTTTTTTTCCTCATTGAAACCCATTGATAAAAAATATATATGTTATGTGTTTGTGTTGACGAGCGACGAGAGGCTCCATACAGGGTGAGTTCACAGGAAATGACACAACACCTGGACTCCACTGACCTGTCAGGGGACCCGCACGGCATGAGCGACCAATCAGCTCTGCCGTTAAAACATTATTGGCCTTTCGTCGCTCGTCAACACAAACACACACACACAAACACACACACACACACACACACACACACACACACACACACACACACACACACACACACACACACACAGCTCTGACTATTGCTCAACTGAGATACAGTTTAATTGTTCCTAATTAAAGTTGTACATGAATTGCCTGTAATTAAACATGTGCACAGTTCATTAGTGCTCCCTAAAACAAAAGGGCTTCATTTTTATGTGTGTATAATTGTCATGCAAATGAATCTGTGTTGCTCTATAGGGTATTGGTCTTTCCCTAAGGCCTTAGTTAGAGAGGTGTACCTGTTCTGCACTGTAATGTCGATTTTCTTATTACAATGAATTGCAATTTAAATGTTATTCTTTTTAAAATTTAATTTATTTTTTAGATTGTGGTACTCTGCTGCTTTTACAAAGCAAGTACAAATAAATAGTTGTCAGCCAGTTCAATTCCACACTCGGTTATTACTTACACATGCATTCATTCTCTTATATTGCATTCTTTACACTGAAAATTCCAGGGAAGGCGGAGTTCACCAAAATAAAACAAAATATCACAATTTTACCAGCATGTCCAATTATATTGTAAAATACCATATTAGAAGATACAAGAAAATATAGTATTAGAAAACATTTAATAGAATATGTATTCAATACAAGATAACAATTACTGTTAAAAAAAAAAAAAACCTATCTTATTTAAATGGATCAATATGTGTAAGCAGAACTGTAAAATGGTGGCATGGATCAAGCCAATAAAGGATTTTCAAACTAATGAAATCTCAAAGGGTTTTTTAAAGATAACCAATTAAGCATAGTCATATCAGAAATAATCATATCCAGCCATCTCTGTTGTCTTAAAGAACAGCTCAGAAAGCAGGAAAGCCTGGGAAAACTGCTTACTGCCATCTTGCAGAAAATTACACACAAAGAAAGGGTAGACTCTCTAAAGGATTAACACTTAATTACGGCTTAATTAGCATAATTATGCATGCTAATAGCATCTCAAATGGATAGCGGTTGTCGAGAGGATTGAACCATCTGTAATTGTAGGGGATTAATACATCATTTTTTATTTCCAGCATCATTGTAACTCTCTTCCTCCTGCAAGTGCCTCTCATTAATCAATTTCACTTATATTGCGTTTAAATTTTGGTGCCTTTTTTTCAGAATACATCATTAGGGTCATCCCTGTGCAGCTATGAGACAAGACTAATGAGATCTCAGAAGGATCCTTATAACTGAACAAAAGCAAAGAACAGGTGAACCCTCTTCAGAGTGAATTAAGATGTGATTTGAACTGAACATGCTTGGGATGAACTGGGAGTGGAAGAATTAACCTGGAGTATAGAGATCAACTGGGAGCTTTAATGGTTTCACCTGGGAGTGTCGAGGGGGAACCGGCAGTGTAGACATTAACTGAGGGCAGAATCTGCAAACAGTTGAAGGAGAGTGTAAGGTATAACCGGGAGTGTGGATCAACTGGGATTCGTGAGGTTGAACTGGGAGTAAAGAGATTAACTGGCAGTATAACACTGTGTTTATCCTGGATGCAGCAGTGCGGCGCGAGGAAACAAAAGCCAGTAGAACCCATTATAATCAGCGATTCTGTCAGTAAACTGATGCCTTGTTGTATTTGTATATGTATGACTTACTCCACATGCCTGTGCTACTTTCGACAAGGAGGACAAATGGATTTGCAACGGTCACTTTGACATGTCCAATGGAAACAGCCAAGCAGTTGCAGCACAATGCAATACGACAGTGTTTGTGCCCGGTATAGGCACGTGTAAGGGTGAAACTTGGAGTGTGGAGATGAAAAGTCCCAATATTCTTCAAGCTAAATTTAAATTTGGTAAAAATTAAGGTGTTTTGGAGTTTGTTTCTGTAGTTTTGAAATACAGTAGTTATCCAGTGCAAATATTCCAGAAAATGTTGTGCCGGCTGTTTAACACCTTCACACTACCATTGGTCCATGACAATTACTCTAATAACTGCTCTTTTCTCACCACTCATACTCTTCTAAGAACCACTCCTGGAGGCAGACGACGTCGTATATTTGCAAGCAGTATACTAGTGCACAGCTATTTATTTATTTATTTAGTAACTTTGGTTTTGCCTGAGTGAGGAACGAAGAACTTTGCCAAGAGTATAATCGGGACCATAAGTGGGAGTGTGGAGAGTAAACTGGCAGTAAAGAGATTTAATAAAATGTGATGGAAAATTGGGGGTATAGAGATTACCTGGCAGTCGGAGGCTCAGTTTGGAGAATAAAGTTTAACTTGTGGAGGGTGAACTGTAAATGTATAGATTAACTGCAACTGTAGAAGGTAATGGCCAGGGACCAAGGCAGTGAGGCAAGAGGACACAGGAGACTGGTTTTCAAAAAGGGGGGTTTATTACCCAAAATATTGAAAAGTTAAATAAGGACCAAATTTAATAACTAGGCCTTAAAAAGAGGTCAACAAAAAAGTAACTGAATATAGGCTCAAATACATAGACTCGTAACACAAGGTTAACTGAACAAAAAACTGACCTGCCACAAAGATACAGAAGGGAGCTTATATAACGGCTTGACAAAACCAAATAACATAGAAGGGGTAAACAAACTAACACTTGAGAACTCAAGAGCTAACTAAGGACAAAATCCCCCCTGGCACATGGTGAGACACGGTATGGCCTAATGAGCTGGCTCCCGGATATAGGTCTCCTCAGCCCTTAGCCACTCCTTTCGCCCAACCAGGAAGGGACCACCCCCAACAGGTCCAGGTAACTCAACACAAAGATACATGTGATTAGTGCACTCCCTGTAAATCAATGTAAAGGTAAAGCAAAATAAACCCAATCAAAAAACTGTATTGTGTTCGTTATTGAGATATCATAGTTTAGATGAACAAACTAAAAAGATGAAATAATAAAACGGTAATCAAATGTTTAGAACTGAGGTGATGTTACCCTGTGTGGCCGTAGCCATCACAGTAATCTAAAGATTATCTGGGATTGTAGAAGATACATTTAAAGTGAACTGTAGAAGATAAACTGGGAATGTACAGATTAATTAGAAGCACTGAAGATAAATTCGGATTATACAGACTAACTGGAAGCGCAGAAAATAAACTAGGAATGTACAGATTAACTGGACGTGTAGAAAATGAACTGGGAATGTATAGATTAACTAGAAACGCAGAAAATACACTGGGATAGTACAGATTAACTGGACGTGTAGAAAATGAACTAGGAATGTACAGATTAACTGGAAGTGCAGAAAATAAACTGGGAATGTACAGATTAACTAGAAGTGCAGAAAATGAACTGGGAATGTACAGATTAACTGGATGTGTAGAAAATGAACTGGGAGTGTACAGATTAACTAGAAGTGCAGAAGATAAACTGGGAATGTACAGATTAACTGGAAGTGTACAAAATAAAATGGGAGTGCACAGATTAACTGGTAGTGTACAAGATAATCTGGGAATGTACAGATTAATTGGAAGCGCAGAAAATAAAATGGGAATTTACAAATTAACTGGAAGTGTCCAAGATAAACTGAGAATGTACAGATGAACTGGACGTGTAGAAAATGAACTGGGAATGTATAGATTAACTAGAAGTGCAGAAGATACACTGGGATAGTACAGATTAACTGGAAGTGCATAAAATAAACTGGGAATGTACAGATTAACTAGAAGTGCAGAAAATGAACTGGGAATATACAGATTAACTGGAAGTGTACAAAATAAAATAGGAGTGTACAGATTAACTGGTAGTGTACAAGATAATCTGGAAATGTACAGATTAATTAGAAGCGCAGAAAATAAAATAGGAATGTACAAATTAACTGGAAGTGTACAAGATAAACTGGGAATGTACAGATTAACTAGAAGCACAGAAGATAAACTGGGAATGTACAGATTAACTAGAAGTGCAAAAGATAAACTGGGATTGTTCAGATTACCTGGAAGAACAGAAAATACAATGGGAATGTACAGATTAACTGGAAGTGTAGAAGATAAACTGTGAATGTACAGATTAACTAGAAGCACTAAAGATTAAACTGGGAATGTACTGATTAACTGTGACTGTAAAAGGTAAACTGAGAATGTAGAGATTAACTGGGAGTATAGAGGGAGAATGGCTGTAATAAGATTAACTGATAATAGATGGCGAATTGGGAGTACATAGATTAACTGGGAATGCAGATGGCAAACAAAGATTGTAGAGACTCACTGAGAGTGAGGAGATAAACTGAGAGAGAGATTAGTTGGGGTGTGTTGGGCAAATTGGGAACTGGGTTTGGACAGATTAACTGGGATTCTTGAAGGGTGAACTGGTGGGTGAAGTAGGATTGTAGAGATTGACAGGGTGTAGAACATGAATTATGATGGTTTAACTGGGAGTTTAGCAATTAACTGTTTGAATAGGGAGTGTAGAGATTAACTAAAAATGTATCTGAAATCACCTCCATACCCTTATATAGCACAGTATTTGACGGGACAGCCATTTGTAGTGGTGTTTTGGATATTATCGAGTGCACTCATTCAATCCCATAATGCACCACAATACTGGGTGTAACATAACATAACGTAACTGTGCAAAACTGTAACATCTTTCTTTCTCTTGATTTGGAAACACAGAGACACATTGTAATAGTATCTTAAAAAATAAACTTTAACAAACCTTCGTGCACGTATGCAGAGTCAAATTAGCATTCTAAGTCAAAGTAAAAGCATAAGCCCATGTAATTAAAGAATCCGATCTATGAACAGTCCCTAGATTAAAAAAATAGATGATAAAAAGTTCTTGATAACGTGTGTCATCCTTATCTACTCCATGATTTTAAACCATCATTGACATTTTCCAAAAGCCATTGAGGATCTTCTGCTTGTCTTGTTCAGACACGGCAATCAATAGTGTTTTCTGCAGGGACTGGATCGGCCAGCAGAACTGAAGATGATATGAGGAAAGGGGAGGGAGAGAGAGGAAGGGCTAATCAATGAGGAGTCTTGAACCTGGGAAACCCTTTTCATGTTTGGTATTAAGCTGCGATCTCGCCTGTCGCTCAGACTCCAGAACAGACTGAGATGATGGGCAGTGCTGTGATAAGATGAGGGAATGTAGAAGTCAGGCGATGCTGTAACTCATTCATGCCAGTATGAGGCTCTAGGAAACTTCTAATCCCACATTATTGCTCAAATGAGTGAGACCAGGGGTTGTTATAACATTTGAAATTATAATTTTATAACATTTAAAGCACAGGTTACAACTTGCCTCAATACATTTATATGTATTAGATTTCAGTTCTTTTCAACTGAAACTGAAAAAGAAATACAATCGACCTTCATTGAATTCTTGATCTTTGTCTTTTAAATCACAATGTGGTTTTGTTGTGATGTATTATATAGTAAACAGCTGTTGGAATTTCTGTTTGGAGGACAAACAAATATTCTAAATTAAGTTGGTTTATAAAAGTGTTTTGAAAGGATAATATTTGTTTTATTTTATTCATTTAAAACTTAAGTAAGAAATAAAATCAGCATATTGTAAGAAGTTTATACTAGCTTCAAAACGTGTGCTTGAAAGCAGTCTTTTTTTGTGAGCTCTGCCTGGACTCTGTCTAGCTAATGGATCATTTGCATTATCGATGAGGTAACCCTGTCACCTCCAACATGGACTTTTAAAAAGAGAATAATTTTATGTTAATTAGATATTGATGCCATAATGATTAATTGGCTCCTGCGTGTTGTTAATATGCAGTAGTTGTCGTGTAATGTGCATTTCTAATGACTTTGTATCAGTTTGTTCAAACAAGGGGGAGGATTCGACCCCAGTGAAACCTTTTTAGCAGAGAGGCTGATGTTTCTCCGGTGACGTCATTCCCTCTTTTGGTAATCATGCAGGACACACTGAGGTATGATGGTCATTCGGGATTTTTCAATGTACAGGATATGTTTGTGAAGTTAAGTGAGTTGAAACATCAGGTGAACACTCGTCTCTGTAACGTGTTGGACCAGCAGACTGCTCATCCATCTTTCTCTCTGACAGCTTAAAGTGGCTGCTTTTGCCCTTTTAATTCACAGATGGGGTGAATGTGGCAGTCGTTTTCATTTTAAATGAAGTAAAGCATTAAAGTCTCAGGAAGCTGTTGTTGAGCACCTGCCCATCAGCACACACACACATCTGAACCCATCCATCATAACCTGCATCTATCAGCACACACCCATAAACACCCTTCAGCGCATTGCAAAGATCTTACAGATGTGTGTGTGTATAGCTCATATTCAATAAAAGTGCCCAAATTTCCCCAGGATTGATCACAAGAAATAAAATCTTTCTACTTCTAATCCTCCAGATCATAATTCAGCCAGAAATGTAACATTTAAATGTACAATAGCGCTGACTAATCGTATAAAGTATCCTTAATTTTATGTGATGGCTTTGTGTGGGCTAAAATGTGTGGGTGAATGCTCAGAAAACCCGACTGCAGGATTTACTCCATGTTAAGGTTTGCCAAGGCAACAATATAACTATTGCCCACTGATCACACTTAAAGCCCCACAGAAGTGGCTTGGAAAGATCAGCTTTGTTTGATGCGTTGACGTAATTTCCACTTAAACAGGAAGCTAAGGCGGGACATATTGAATGGCTCCTCCCCCTTTTCAAATAGCCAATAGCGTTTCCCTCACAGACTGAGCAGTACTTGACGGCACCATGGAAGCGAGTCCGAGCGCTGATGATACGCTGGATTCAATAGTAGAGGCGTGAATAAATTCTAGCTGTTTCATTCTTAACTAACGTACAGTTGGAAAATGGAATAAAACTTGAGCGTCTGAGCAACCGAACACACATCTCCAACCCATTTTGCTCCGTGACGTGTCAACGTTCGCTTTGGCCAGGTGGTGTTTATAGCAGAGGGGGTGGAGCTTCAGATTCTAGAGAGCATTTGATTGGACAGAAGATCTGATGAGAAGCTGAAGTCCGCGGTGATGTCATAAAAATCCCTGATCCATTTTAGCGGAAGTGAGAGACTGTAAGTTTTGAATGCTTATATCTCCTAAATATGAATTGTGTCATTGTTTTGGAACACACCAGCTTATTCATAACCTTAAGGCTAACATATTCATTCTAAAAGCTAAAAAACTTCAATTTTGATTTATGGGGGCCTTTAAGATTTTGTTTGGTAAAAAAAAAAAAATAAAAAAAAATAATTAAATACTACATTGATTTTAACATTGAAATTGAAGGGATCCAAGTCACTAATCTACCACTTAGCAACATGCTATCTGCATATCAACACCCTGGCAACCATAAAGCACCACTCAGAAATTATTTGGGCTACATCCAAAATCACATACTCTCTAAGTAGGTATTATTTTGAATAAGTAATTACTTCGCAACCGCTACAAAAGTGCATTGTCTGTAGTGTGAATGTGATCCAGATGCACTACATTAGCCATGATGTCATTATCATGTGATCTACCAGCGTCAGTTGCGTCGCTTCACTGTCATTCATAAATCCTCTCCCGTGGCCTCATGGGATAGCAAAGTGTCCATCATACACACACTTCTCACCGGAAGTAGTCGGTCATCCGGGGACATTTTGCCTATTTTTTTTATAAGTACTGCAAATTCAGACATACTTATTTTGTCACATTCAGTTTTTTGCCTACTATATGGTAGTGTGTGATTTCGGGTGCAGCCATCGTGTCTTGTGGAATACATTGTGTTTAGTGAAATTCTAAGGTTTTGTAAAATTTTTCTTCTGAAGTGAAATGTTATTTGACTGTAAAATAAGACACAAAGAAGATTAAGGAGATGATTTTTGCAGGTAATGTGAGCATGTACATGTTGTATTTGTGTGGTGGCCACCACTGGCTTTCGGTGTCGCAGTTCTCTGGGCTAACTAAGCGCCGGGCCGAAACATGTGAGAGTCAGAGCAGAAGTGACACGATGACTGTTCTGCTCACTGATTGGCCTGACACTTTCACTCATTCTGAGGTACAGCGGCCTGTCCGTCAGTCAGTCAGTGTCAGACAGAGAGAGTGAGTGACTGACAGCCTGACACCTGTGACAACGGCATCGTCGTGACACTACGGTGCTGGACGAGCAGTGTGTGTGTGTGTGAGAGAGAGTATCCTCTCTTGTAGCTGACCATTCATCAGTGGTATTTTTCCAGCATTTAGACCTGTCATGTCACCACGATACACTCATTTGACGCGTGAACTAAACTGCTTCAAATTGGAGGTTAGTGAGGTCTCATGCTCTAGTGCGAGGCTGAGAACACACTCTACACACAATGAATACGGTACGGTATGTGAAACAGTGCACTTTATAGATTTAATAGTCGTTTCAATGGTTAATAGTTTTAAACAGTAGTATGCTACATTGTTGTCACGTGACCTACATGTCAAGTAAAAATACAAAAAACTGTTATTTTGCATTTTTTTATATATTTTTGGTGATAACCAAGGCTGTCAATTCAACCTTAATTTACAAAAAACGACGTAATAAAGCTAACTAGTTGGCATCTCAAAAGGAAAAATAAACCCCTAAACTGAAAATGATGTGAACATTTACTCCCTCATGTTGTTAAACCTCCAGTGACCTTCTTTCTCCTGTGGAACAAGAGAAGATATTCTGAAGGAAGTTGTTAATCAGCTCAACAAACCTTGCAGAACAGTTCTCTGGACTCTCGGTGTCATTCATTATCAAAAAAAGTTGAACTTTAGTATTTGGATGGCTATGATAGGGTCATTTACTTTCGGTTACCATTGAATTCCATTGTATAGAATTTTCATAGAATTTTAGTATAGAATTTTCTCAGAATATATTTTTTTTGTGTTTCATAGAAGAAAGAAAGTCATACAGGTTTGGAAAGACACGAGGGAGTGAATGATTTCTGGGTGAACCATCGTTGATGCTCATGATGCGAGACGAAGAAAAAACAGCGAGATTGACAAAGACCTTGACTATTTATTAATGTACTCAGCCCAGAAATGCCTTCACATATGATTCAAATGTTCAGATTCATGGTTGATATGAGTTTCAGGTTGTGAACGGTCAAGTTGTGCACTTTGCATTCTGGGACACACTTTTTATATACTGCACATTTTAGCAAATTTAGTTCATTCTGATAATCTGCATACTGTATACACACTACATACTGTATAACAGAAGCACATGTTAGTCCAAACGTAACCTTACATGCATGTTTTTGTGTGCGAGTACAAGCCGTGTGTAGACGACACGTGACAGACAGACATTATGCTCTTGCCTCATTAATGGCTAAAGATAAAAAATCTAAACACTTAGAAAAGAACGCGCACAAAGACAATGTCTATTATGTTTCATGTCATTGCACATCTGTCTTTGCGTTGTCACTGAGATCTCAAACAGATAAACTCCCTTTTTCCTGTGGGATTGTGGGATGACACAGGCAGCCAATTTCCAGCCCTTGATTTGATTGATAAATCCTCAGTGACAAGACAGAATAAAAGAGCCCTATTTGCTTTGATACATATAAATAGGAAATTAAGCAGCAGTATTGTCAGGGTTAATTAGTCGACAGTGAGGCGGGATGTCTGGCCTGTTTGACATACTGAAATTCCAGTACACACACACACACACACACACACACACACACACACACACACACACACACACACACACACACTAGGGAGTAGTTACTCTAATGGCTCATCGCTCTCTTCTGCTGTTTAAGTTCCTGCTGTTCTGGTCTGTGAAATAGAGCAAACTTTATGATTACAGCACAAAACTATATTATTTGGGTGCCTTTTTGACATACAGTAATTTTAAGATTTTGAAGGGTTAAAAAAAATGCTACACACTGCAGAAATGATCTACTGTATATGTTTGTCTTGTTTTCTCATATTCTCCACAACCTTTACAGTCAGCATTAACTGACCATTTTTTTTTTCAAAATGTATGTTATTGTTACATGTATTATCTTAATGTAAATATTCATCTGCACATACATTTATTTTTTTTCAACTGATTTTCATCATGACTTTAAGCAAGATACTTACTGTAAGATGCAAAACTGTGTAAGATATGAAGACAACCCATTGGCAATTTAAACAAACCAGAAAACTAAATCTAGGGAGTTTTATGCTTAAAACAAGGCGAAAAGAACCAGTTGGACAAGAACAGTACATTTAATTAAAAAATATTTGAAATAGTCTATATTTTCACAACGCCATTCAGTGCCACTAGTGGTGCAATGTGCTTCATTTTTAAATTAATAGCAAACAAATTGAACAAAATGCAAGTTCTGGCTTTAAAAGCGGACTGGTCTTAATCATCAGCTCAATCTGATCATGTCTGTTTTGATTTCAAAATCTTCAATAGTTAATCTCCTGATAGTAGCACACAAAGTACAATTCAGCTTTACACACTGTAACAAAAGCATACAGTAGTTCTGTCTCTGCAATCTCACCATATTCAAAGCATTAGTTAAACCCCTATACAAAGATGTGACTGCATGTTAATGGATCTCCTTATTAATGCGACAACTATAACATCTACAGTCAGTCTAATTCATTAGGTCTATATTACCTGGAAGACTAATTGTGTATTGTGATTATTGTTATTAATAACAGCTAGACACAGACAGGTGTTCAGTTTACCTCACGGTGTAATTTTCAACACAAATATCTAAACTTGCATTAATTCTATCCTTGTGCTCGATAGTGTACATCAAGAAACTGAACTCTGATGCTTTTTAAGTGTGTGTAGAGGAAGCCCACAGAATGAAACTCTCATTAAACACATGGTGACATTGAGTGTAGGACTGAGAGTTTAACCTCAGAATCACCCAATCTAACGCTAGCGCTCAAATGATTCCCTTGACATTGAACCCGCACTTGTTACCAACATGTGTGCAGAAATGAGAGAGAGAGAGAGAGAGAGGGGGGGGGGGGGGGGGGGCTGTAAGTCATTACCCGCTGGAAATAGCGCACCACTGAAAAGATAAGCGCAACAATGACTTCCATCCCATGATACATCTCAGGACTTGCCATGTTATTTCCACTCTCTTATATACAGATGGTGGACAACCAGAATGAGACTTTTACCGCCGCCGTTCCCGCGGCGGCAAAATTGGGATGTGTATTTGCTGCCTTTTACCGCTGAGTGGCGCTGTAATCACAGACTTTGAAAAGTATCAGTTTATTCTCTTTATGACGTAATCTGCCGCGGCAGTAATCTGAGCTGAGGTCACAGATAAATTCAAGATAAATCTTGTGGTTAAACGAATTCAAATTCATTAAATTTAAAAAAAGTAGACACATATAAGTTTTTCTATAATTTAGAAAGGCTATGTCAATAGGTTACTTGTCATTTACTTCGTGTTATTTTAATGTGTTTGTAGATTTATTAACTGAAACATAACAGTGAAATAAATTTAAATAATTTACCGTAAAATTAAAACATTTTCAGGACTTGCAGTTAGGCTACTAACCGATGTTAGTCGGTTTAAGCATTCTTTGTTATATTCAGAATTAAATAGGCTTACTTGTTGTTATGATTATCAATTGAATTCTTTAATAAATAATCAACCACAATGCCTATTACTGCCGCAGCAAAAATAAACCAGTCGAATTTCAAAGTCGTTCGCGAAATGACTATAGGCTATACCGGGTGGCGCAAGTGACAGGGCAAAACAGCAGCAACTGCGGCATTTTAAAAGGTAAGTTTCCTATCTGTTTATAATATATATATATATATATATATATATATATATATATATATATATATATATATATATATATATATATATATATATATATATTTCATTATTTGAACAAAAATGAGACTGATTGAATATGTAAAAATATAAATCTGCTAAATTATTTTTTTGTGTGTGTGTGAATCATTCACGAGATTGAGATGACTGACAGTGATACCCGGCCATAGCAACGGAAGACATTTTTCAAAACAGATCGAACAAATCAGAAAAATACTTTCAATACAGTATTGCTTTCAATTAAAAAATAAACAATGAAAATGTAAAAGAAAATTAATTAAGTTTGAAAACCCATCGCACATTTCAAGGTATGAATAAAGTGTCGGGACAGTTTATTTATTTAAACAGGGTTGCATCGATAGTTTATTCCCTTTGTGATGCAAAATAAGAAACACAGAATCTTATTCTTGCAACATTTTAAATTTCTATTGTCAAAGAAATTGCAGCTAAATTAAAAGGGTACAAAACGAAAAAAGTTCAAAGCAACATAAATTAAGAACAGGCGTTTTTCTTTGCCTCTCTCGCGCTGGATATTTTTTTTAGTAAGTTTGGTCTCCCTCACTGCGCGCGGCGGGTCTTTCTCGAAATTAAGCATTTCAGCGTAAAAAAACACCATACAGCTGATAATACTGTATGTCGCTGTGTGTCATCCACACAAATCACGAAGAAAAAACTGTAACAAATAGCTTTTGTTCCTTCAAAGATACAACATGCCTTGCTGAATTCACCTTACAATAAAACGAGGTGGGTCGCGAATTAAAGAGCTGCTAAATTGAAATTGTTTGTGGAAAACCTTTAAAGACAATCAATAAAACTACAATATAAAATTTAATAAGATATAGGGCCTACTGTACATAGGCTATGGACTTTTGGAGATTTTGAGATTAATCCTTAGAATTTTGCCTTTGCCTGCTCATCAGGTTCAGGCTGGCTCCGACACTCTCCATATGAAAGACGGAACATTAACACCTCTGTCCTGCACCCCCACGATAAAGCAACTATTGCCTTCTCCAAACCCCCCACAGGCTAGCTGAGTTTGCAAAACAAAACAAAGAGTTTGCCACTCGTCGTGGTGTGCCAAAACACTTAATTATAAACTTAAATATTTCATTCAAAACAATCTCAAAACGCTTTGTGACATTTTGAAAAGCCGTGGATGCATTACTGCCACTGGAACCATGAACGCAACAGAATACTGGTTCTGATTTTATTGTTTGTCGTTTAAACGTCATATATATATATATATATATATATATATATATATATATATATATATATATATATATATATGAAGAGTTCAGATGCAAAAGCCTCTAAATGCCATCTGAAATTTTCTTATAGAATGCTCATTTTTATCAAGCTCGTATATTTAAGTTCAGTAATTCCACTTAAATGACAATTAATAGGTAATCTTCATTGCCATTTAAGTGAAATTATTGAATTTAAATATATGAGCTTGATAAAAATGATCATTCTATAAGAAAATTTCAGATGGCATTTAGAGGCTTTTGCATCTGAACTCTTCATATATATATATATATATATATATATATATATATATTTTTTTTTTTTTTTTTTTTAACAGAACTGCTTTTGAAATTACGATTGGAATTATTATAGGTTACAGAAGTAAAGTCATTGTATAATATTTGTTCCTTGGTGTAAAATGGAAATGCATGGTGATTTTATTTTGTAAATATATAAGCAACAAACTATGTTTTAGAACTAGACAAATCTCTCTGCATCAACAATAGACTATAAAATGCATTAATAGGCTAATATACAAATATCAGTAGTCCAAGTTAGTTCGGGATTCGAACCGTGACATCTAAATGATCATAACGTAGGTTCATCCACTCGGCCACGATTCACTCGTTGCGACATGGCCTAACGTTCCAGTGTGTGTTCGCTCACACGAGCGAGAAGCGCTCTTCATTCAAATGAACGCGCCGCCGCGTTTGTCAAACACTAATTCAACATGCCAGAATAAAACCTGGCTTTAGAACAATGCATAGCGCCACTCGTCGTGGTGTGCCAAAAAATTTACAATAATTTAGTTTCATTTATTTCAGTGTTAATGTTTGAGTTAAACAAAATTCTCTACAAATTATATTAACACAAAGTCGGCTATAAGAATCCTTTATAGGCTACGTAAAAAAGCAAAGGGCTTACAGTCTTAACATTTAGGCTACTTTGCTTAAATTCGATACATTTATTTTCAGTAGGGCCTAATAAATTTGTAGGGATGTAATTTCAGTATGCTTTACCAACGCTATGTATTAAATTAAAGTTCCAAGAGGTCTGGTCTCTATATTTCCTTCCCAGCTGAAACTAATATGCAAGTGCACAGCAAAAATCACAACTTGTGCTTGCTGCGAACGCAAGTTATTTAAGGTGTCTCAACTGTACACAGTCTACCCTACAGTGTGAATTCGTTACAAGGTTTCATTTAATTAAATTAATGTGCAGCAATTTGTACAAATAGAGTCTATAGGCCTACTATACTGTTGTAGCCATTAAATAATCTCATTTAGTATCATATTTGTTAAAATATTCTAATGTTATTTTTTTCCATCTATGTTGAATATGAAAAGTGAACAGCACGAGTAAGATAGGATGCATTATATCGAGATATGGATATGGAGTGGGTCAGACATGATTTTGACCACTTCATTAAGTTTTGTTTAGTAGAAAACCTTTCTTTAAAGTGAATTTCGTTTTCTATAAATTGTATCTTAATTTTAATCAATTTTTCATCAACCAATTGCAGGATTTAAGAGATAAGTAAGAGAAGCAAATATAACAGACACTGATCATGGAGGCGCCCGCGCGGTCACTTGCATTGCACGTCAGCTGGAGCGCATCTCATCCTCCTAACTTAACGAAACTCAGCGTATGCCTCACACAGACATGAGAAATACATCAAATACACAAAGCTTGAAATGTCTTCAAACGAAATAATTCAAAACGAAAAGAAAAAGGCTACTCTCTGATTATGTCTTTACGTGCATTTCTCTCTAGGTGCGTTCACAACAAATATGGCGATCGTCAACTTCATCTTTGCAGTCGACACTGTCAGAAAACACTAGTTTATTGATAAAAATCAATGCACGCATCACCGGATTTACAAATACACATCTTGCTTGTTGCACGCACATATTATGTCGAAAAAACGAAATATTATGTTGAAATAACATTATTATTAATAATACATCTTTTAGAATATTTGATTAAATGCTGATTGTTGCGCTTGTTCAATTTAATAAAATTAAAACTTTAATTGTGATAGGCCTAATTAAAATAATTGAAAATTAAATATTTAGTGGCCAAGTTTTGCTAATTTATTATATAGGCTATTATATGCCTATTGCCTATATTAAGTAGGTCATATTAAGACAAGGCATATATTAAGTTATTTTAGCTGTTATGAGAAAAAAAATCTAACGAAATCTAAAATCTACAAAAAAATCTAACGCCAATTCAACATGCCAGAATAAAACCTGATTTTTTGAACAATGCGTAACGCCACTCGGCCTGGTGTGCCAAAACACTACATTTTAAACTTCAATTTTTAATTCAAAACAATCTCAAAACGCGTTGTGACATTTTTTTAAGCAGTAGCCTAGCCTATATAAGGGCATTGAAACCAGGATCTTAACTAAAACGCGTTCCGCGTAATCTCTCAAAAATTATGCCACACTACTCCATGTATTTTTTTTTTTTTAAGGACTGCTTTTGAAATCACTATAAATTACTAGGCAATTGTATCGCTCACGAGAGCTCTTCATTTATCTAATTCCTCAATAGAATAGTAAAAATATTCAGCGTCATTGCTCCTAATATTGTCTCCATTTTTAACTTTTGATTCTATTTTTTCAGTTCTAAAATTGATTCTATCTTTGGTTCTATTCTGTTGTAGCCTAATAGGCCTATTTATATATATGAACAATATGCCTATTAGGCTTAGGGTTTTATATTTAACCCACTTACATTTTAAAATACGGCAATTGCTGCTGTTTTGCACAATGTCCCTTTGCGCCACCTGGCGGTCATTTCGGGAACGACTTTGAAATGCGGCTGGTTTATTTTTGCCGCGGTGATTTCGCCGCGGCAGCTGGCGCGGCGGTAATAGGCATTCTGGTTGTCCACCATCTGTATGGTTCCTGTTATTGAATTTAGCACTGGATAAATAGAGCGAGATGGTCAGAGGGGTTCAGACACATTATCTCACGCTGAACTGATAACATCCAGGAGTGTGAGAGAGAGAGAGAGAGAGAGAGAGAGAGAGAGAGAGAGAGAGAGAGAGAGAGAGAGAGAGAGAGAGAGAGAGAGAGAGAGAGAGAGAGAGAGAGTAAAACAATAGAAGAAGAAAAACACCTAGTAACGCCCTAGCAACCACCCAGGAAGAAGGACAGGTTATATATAGAAACTTAAAGGGGTTCCCATCATGGGATAATTTTATGGATTTTGTTTTAATGCATTCATTTTGTTTAAAGTGATTTTTTATTTTGATTAAATGTTATGAATGTTATGAAATAACCCATTAAACATGAAAGTACTTAAGTACTTAAAACATTTGTCCTTATATAGAACCTTTAGGCAAAAAGCATTCTTTAAAATTGAGTCAAGAACTCTAGGGTTCTAAATAGAACCCAATGGAACCTTCGTTTCTGAGAGTGTAGCAATTAAACAAATATTTGCTGAAATTTTGCATAGGCAAATATCACTCACATCTTCTGTAAAAGAGACCAACATTTTAAAATATATATATATATTTCCATTCTAATTATCCAGAATATTATCATATTATGATAAATCCTAACAGTTTTTGAGCTCTAGTTAAACATCCCCTGGCCACTCCTCAATCACAAGTCACAAAGTCCCATTTTAAGTGATTTAATTAAAAACATCATCAAATAATACTAAAGAAATTGATTGTATTTCCTCCGGTGTCTGTGTTCAAGAACCAGAACACATAAAAAGACTCCTGTCTGAACTTCTGCTGATCACTACGTCTGATTAAAACCAAATCTTTAATTGTATGCTAATGTATGTATAAGAGTAGAATTGATTTGGGAGTGGAAGGGATGTGATGTAAATGGGAAAGGAGAGGGAAATGTGACCTATTGAAGAGACACTCGATCCTGTGTCACTTTAGGACCAGAGCTCATCACTTAGTGCCGTGTGATAACCTCATACAACCATCGCTTTAATTTAGAGTCAGCGGGAGACATGTCCCGAGCCTCCGTCGAAACCAGAGACCGCTCACACACACGTCAGGACCGTCAGAACAGTCTTTACAGAGAGAAAACCGCTTTACGTCAGCCCAAAAATCTGTCCATGATACTCATCTATACTTTATACTTTCAGATATCAGCCCTTGAAGCACAGTCTGAAACTACCAATGGCAAATAAATTGAATTGGGTTTTTTAGCAGCAAGAAGTCGTATTCTGCTTTCATTAATATTATTTTAAATATGTACATTATATTTTTATTAACTCATTATTATTTTTTTCTCTTGTATATTTGCATGCATGATTAGCACTATACCTACATTCAAGATTCACTATAGGCCAAACTACTGCTACTGTATATTAAATATCAAACATGGACAGAGTGATTCATTGTGGAAGATGAGAAACACTGGATATAATATAACAAAGTATTTTGAAGATATTGAACATTTATTTTTGTGTTGCCCTTTTTCGATTTCTATTTGGACTGACTTTAAAATAGACATGACAAAAAAAATTAAACAGAACTCTTAATTTAGAAATTCAGGACATTTTACTTTGTTTTCAAAACCCAGATTTTTCTGAAAAACAAAATAATATTATTATTCTTAATTATTTTGGCAAAGTTTTATATTCATAAGACAAACATAACTCAAACGAAACCCTCATATATTACCCTTTATAACACCGATATCACAATATACTTTTTCATGAGATTAAAATAATAAAAAAAACAGCTAATAAAAACTATTTTTCAAATTCACATTACTGCCCTAATATTATACAGCACTTTTATCCCAGTATTTTTTTTTTATTAGTTTGAATTTTTATTTCTACATGTTGATTTTATATTTTAGTTGTTGTTGTAGTTGTTCTTTGTTTTATGCACTCTGAACTCTATTACAATGCCTTGTATTTGTCTTGTATTTTTTGCATTGTACTTGTCTGTAATTGAACTAAATAAATAAATAAAAATTGACAGTTCAACAAGGAAAACCAAAAACAGTAACATTTGAGTTAGTTAGTCATTAAGTTAGTTAGTTAGTTAGTCATTAGTAAGTTAGTTAGTTAGTCATTAAGTTAGTTAGTTAGTTAGTCATTAGTTAGTTAGTCATTAAGTTTGTTAGTTAGTTAGTCATTAGTAAGTTAGTTAGTTAGTCATTAGTCAGTTAGTTAGTTAGTTAGTCGTTAGTTAGTCATTAAGTTAGTTAGTTAGTTAGTCATTAGTAAGTTAGTTAGTTAGTCATTAAGTTAGTTAGTTAGTCATTAGTTAGTTAGTCATTAAGTTTGTTAGTTAGTTAGTTAGTTAGTCATTAGTAAGTTAGTTAGTTAGTCATTAGTTAGTTAGTTAGTCGTTAGTTAGTCATTAAGTTAGTTAGTTAGTTAGTCATTAGTAAGTTAGTTAGTTAGTCATTAAGTTAGTTAGTTAGTCATTAGTTAGTTAGTCATTAAGTTTGTTAGTTAGTTAGTTAGTTAGTCATTAGTAAGTTAGTTAGTTAGTCATTAGTTAGTTAGTTAGTTAGTTAGTCGTTAGTTAGTCATTAAGTTAGTTAGTTAGTTAGTTAGTTAGTCATTAGCTAGTTAGTTAGTTAGTCATTAGTTAGTTAGTCATTAAGTTAGTCATTAGTTAGTTAGTCATTAGTTAGTTAGTTAGTTAGTTAGTTAGTTAGTTAGTTAGTTAGTTAGTTAGTTAGTCATTAGTTAGTTAGTTAGTTAGTCATTAGTTAGTTAGACATCAGATAAAAGACATACCTAAATATAAAAGTTCCACAAGTACAAGCAAAAACATTTATTTATTTATTTACTTGTTTAATTTTTGTGTTTCGGTGTCTAGCACAGACATCAGATGACAGAAATACTTAAATATAAAAGGACACAAAAGATAATCGAAGAAATTCAGCACACTCTCAATCTCATGCCTGGATTCGTCTGACATTCAGACGCGACGTGTAGAAATAAACTGTACAATATTCAATCTGATAGATGTTTCTTGCAGTAACTGATGATAAAGCCTCATTCATCCTCTATCATTACAGTACTCATGCAAGAGTGAAATGGAGTGAATTATTTGAGTGTTTCTGCAACGTTAGCTTAACGCTAGTGTGTGCTGATGTGAACTGACAGCTCACACACCCCTCACACTTGTGTGATTTCACCAGCATTATTGGGAACGACGGAGCAGATTAAATGTGCAATTCCCTCCGAGCGGATGGGGAATCCAGCTGCTTCTCTGCTTAATTGATATGCTAATAGTTTGCACTAATTAATGGAATCCTTAAGTAACAAGATATCTTCATTTTTGATTGCCAGCTATGGATTAACACAACATTTATGATAGGAGATTGATTGTTGTTGTGTTTACAGAGATATTATAGAGCTTGTCGGAAAACTGAGAGTTTGTTGTAGGCTATTTGTTTATGCTAATGCGACCGCCTGCACCATCTCTGTACGACATAGATTTAGATCCCTCTGAGTTTTTGGGACACCCAGACAGCATCATTACCCCTGTAAAGCGTGTTTCAGAGACGGTGGAAACAGTGATACTCTTTTGTGTTTACTTCCTCTTGTTCTCGTGGAGACTCTGAATTACATGCGGTCTTTGATCTGTGCTCTAATTAGTTCCTTTCCCCCTAAAGTATTTCTTAATGTATTTTCATTAATAACAAAACAAAAAAAGAAGCATGTTTGCCCTATGCCTTTTGTCAGCATTTTTCTGAAGTTCGCAAAAATACATTTTAATACAGTAAAATGGTAACTTATGTAAAACTGCGACCCCCTTTTCATCTGTTTTACTAGAGCCAAACTATTTCCTAGTGCTCTATATTCCAAACATGCCTCATTTCTTCATAATCATTTTGTCATTCTTTGCCTGCATTTTGATCATGTAGTTTACCTGAGATTTTTGGATGTCACAAGAGATGTCAGTGATTTTACCACAGTTTGGGGTTGAAAAAAATCATGTAATACACAGTCTTGAGGGGCTTATTCCTTTAAGAATGGCAACAACAGCAATATAACGAAAGATAGCTGTCACAGTTCTGTTATGTTTGGACTTTTAGTTTGCTTATCTTCAGTCACCTTTGTTCTAGTTTCCCGCCACACTTTAATCACTATGGTTACTGATTATGATTATTCATTCTGTTCAGCTGTGTGTCATCATTACCCTTGTTTGCCTTCACACTTCTCCTTTGTCTGGTCACGTCAATGTTAGGTGGTTGTTTGTTCGCCTGCCTGGTTTGGATATCCTTGTGGACCATTAAAGCCTTCTGACCCTGATCTTCATCTTCGTCTTCATCTTCATCTTCATCTTCATCTTCCTGTGATTTATACAACCGAGTTGTGACAATAGCGACGTACAATAAATTACTGGGGTTATGAAATTGAATGTACAGTAACATTAAAATAAACAAACAGGGCTGCACCATTAATCAAAATATATATCTTATCAAATTGTGATTACCAAATCAAAGGCAGTGCTATAAGAAGTATACAGTCTGTCTGCATGTTTCAGAGCGAAGAGCAGCACTGTGTTCATTTACAGCAGCTCAGTTCAGTCAATCTGCTTCTCTCACACTCAGTTACTGCAAGCGCTGTTAGTTTGATGTGCACATAATGTGCCCTGGGTTCACTTTATTTATAATCACATTTGCAAAATTTTTAACTGTAGACAGAACTTCAGAAGTTTACCGTTTTTCACCAATATTCCACTAAAATCAAAGCGGATTTGATATGTTGAAAGCTTGAGGGTTTGAACGTTAGAAAGTGAAGAATTTAAGACATAAATAATTGTATTTTAACTTGTAGGGTTAATTGGTTCTTGATGAAGTGTATTTCCATTAACAGTCGAGACTTGAATGTCACAGCACAATCTTACATTTTCATTTGAAATTAAATGTATTATCGCAGCAGTTCAAATCGTGATCGCAATACATGACAAAATAATCACAATATAATTGTTTAGGCAAGTCGTGCAGCACTATATATACAAAAATAGATACAGGTGTGTGTATATTGGCTTTTGTATAATGGCTTAAGCCAGGGGTGCACACTGTGCGATTTATAATAGTCCTTTACGATGGTTGCTTGTCAGACTGTACGATCATGATCATCGCTGTAAGCCATGTCAACACTGTAAGATCTCAGTTGTCAATAATGTCAGACTGTACGACAATTAGACGGTCGTAGGAGAAGTCACACTGCAGGACTGTGAGTCAAATCTTCTTACACTGCTAGACTTTTGTCTGAGGTAAAAATTTGATCTCAATGGTCATTAATCGGCTGTTCGTGAACATGTCTAACTAATGATCAAAGACTTCAGATTTTAGCCTTGGATCAGATGAATCTTTTAGGATTTGCTAAATGTGTCTCAGACGGACAAATCGAGGCCAAAATCGCACAGTGTGCACCCGGCTTTAAGCAAACTTATAAACCTAAATGTTAAACTTTGCTAAGCTCTTGAGGCTTGGGGAGTGAGGTTTACCTGCACAGCTCAAACCAGCTGGCCTCCGTTACATTCACTTCCATCCGGGTCACGGCACCAATATGGCCGGTTCTGCTCAGCTGACTGCAAGCGGGGCTTCAACTGGCGACAGCCAGCATGGGAGGCAGTGCACTAAAAAAGACGCTAAAGATGACAGCGTCAGTCACTAGTGTACCTCTCGAGGCCAGAGGAGTGAGGTTTACCTGCACAGCTTCATTACACATGTTGCATAAGTCAGTGTTTCCCTACCCTGTTCCTGGCGGCACACCAACAGAACTCATTTTGGATGTCTCCCTTATCTGACCCATTCATCTGAGGTCTCGGAGTCTGTTCTAACGGGCTGATGACGTGAATCAGGTGTGTTTAATTAAAACGAGTTTGAAAATATGCAGTGTTGGTGTGCGTCCAGGAACAGGGTTGGAACACACTGGCATACGAAGTGCATCTCATTACTTGAAGCGTGAAACACTGAAGATTACATTATTTAATAAGAATCATGCTAAATTCATGCTTCTCCAGTTAATAATGCACATCCCCATTTTGGAGTAAATAAACTCACTTTTAGCTGAAAGGTGAGGCTTCCATTTCTAGAGCCGCCATATTCATTTTCAGTGTCCTCCACTTTATACTCTCTCTGGTATCACTCACAAATTAAGAAAATGAATATCTCCTATTTCGTTTACGTAACATAACTTCCCTTCTCCTTTTAGTTTTTAATGAAGCATGGATATATTTAGAATAATTTGACTTTGAATTATAATTTTCTGTTTTCCATTCTCAAAGCATTTCTTTAAAACAAAGTGTCTCGAGACAGCAGTCACAGAAACAAGAGAAGGGAAGCTCTAAATGTAGACAGAGCCTAATATGAGAGAACCTTCATTCTGACAGTGATGCTCGATGCGAAACCCTGTCATTAGAGCTCTTCAATTAGATCACTGTCTCTCTCCCATCCGAGTGTTCAGCGCTGCACTGGAGAGCACTGGAGGTTTAGGATCTGTGGTGAAGTGATGTGCTGGTGAGAGGTGGGATGGGGGGGCATTTGCAGAACATGACAGCAGCGGTTCGAGATAAGCCCCGCTGTCAGCCGGTTCAGGCACCAAACCCCAGATTTCCAGCACCCCCCTACTGATAACAATTAGATGTAATTGGACAGTCCGGTGAAGCTGAGCAATTTGACTACAGGCGTGGGGTTGAGGCTCTTAAGGCCGCCGCAGAGAGCGATGACAGATGATTGGACGAAGATGACGATTAGTTAGACACTCTGGTGAAGGGTCCACTCTCACTTTCACATAGGAGATTTACCATCAAAAGCCTGTCACTGGTTTGAGTATCCTGGCACACCAACTGCACTGCAAAGCACACACACCACCTTTACCTGCCTCTCCCTCCTTATTTCACAATTACCATCATTCTGATATTCAGGAGCTATAATGCTATTGCTTTTTCTCTAACTTACTTGAAACCATTCATGACCCGAAAGTGTTGTGAACTCAGCTTAAATATGTAATCCTGTACATGTGTCTTTACACTGTTTGCTTTCAATCAAATGTTGCCCCTGGTTGGTGTGGTTCAAAGTTGTTGAAATGCTGAATGGGAAATACCCTTTCAGTGTCACACAAGAGGCGGTCATGCTGGTCTGATCCACTCGAGGGGGTGTTCACACTTGTTGTTCGGTTCTTTTGGTTCGTACAATAAGGAAAATTATGCATTTATCATTTTGGATAATTTTTTAAAAATATTTTGTGATGGAATTACCGAACATACAAAACAATGCTGTGTTTTGGGCTAAATGCACTCGTTGTATGTGTTATGTGTATATATTAGGGCTGGGAATCACAGGGTACCGGGTACCTCAAGATACGATACGATACACGAATGATACATGGCTCACGATACCGATAATATCACGATATATTGCTATATTGCTAGACAATCTTATACTGATACATCACGATATCTGTCTAAAGAGGAAAACAAAATGCCTGTGAAAAGGTTAAGTGCAGGTTTTCTCTCTTTATTAAAGTCCAAACTGTTCGAAAACAGCACAAAAAGTCTGTAAATTAAATCTAACATTTTAAGTAAATTTAACATTGCTTATACTTTTTTAAATTGACAATTACCTGCTTATCGACTTGTTTCATATAAACCTGGTACATTTCAAAATTGGGAACATCTCACTGTTTACCGGCTTCCTTAAAATAAACCTGGGAATGGTGTTGCCAAATGTACCGACTTGGGTATTTTAACATTTTAGAAATGTGACGATACCAGCATTTTGAGCGCTGTTGAGCAGATTCTTAAACACCTCTGATTGGCCATTGTGTTCACGAGCTCAACAGATACGTCTGTGATTGGCTACAATGATCATCGCTCCCAAAACATGTTTTAAATAGACATCTTTACAATAGTACACAGATACACACGGGAGCGTTTGAAAGCAGGCGTCTATCAGCGGATCCCTAATATATCCACTGATAGACGGATCCGCTGATAGACGCCTGCTTTCAAACACTCCCGTGTGTACAGTATCTGTGTAAGCCCTCGGTGAAGAGCATCAAAGATGTCTATTTAAAACATGTTTGTCCAATCAGTAGTATAAAAGCCGAAGTTTGTCCAGACTGTGGACTTAAACGTGGTTTGAGCATCTAATATTTTACTCACACTGCTGTCCGCCATCCCGTTAAAAAGCTCTTTTTCTTTTTCTTTTTCTAATTAACTAATATTCATGTTTCCCTCATTCATGTGTCGAGCGCCGCCTCGAGGAGCCATGAAGTAGCGATATTTATTTTAAATGGTTTTTGACATGGAGAAGTGCTTAGCTGATGTCAGGGTCTGAGCAGATGTGCACACTTTTCCTTTTGGTGAGTCGGAGTATACGAAAAGTATTTGGAAAATCTAAGCAATTCTTGCCACTCGCCGTTCTCAAGCAAAGATTTTGGATGTTGACTGGTGCTCTTTATATGTTAATGACATTAATTAGGCGGCGTTTACAAGGCGAAGATCTGAAACCATTCAGCTGCGCACAATTTCAAGATAATTAGCAATATAAAGATGTCTTATCTGGAAGAGAGGCGTACGCATGTTTTGTTGTGCATACGTTTGTTCTCTGTATCACATTTGAGAAATGATCGTAAGATCAAATGTAGGATGGTCTCTACTAAACATTTAATAAACGAGGCCAGGTATTTCTTTATACCGAACTATAATTAGCTGTTATAATGAGAAGAACCAGGTATGCTTGAGCATTCTGTGCTATTAGTGGCACATCTTATGACATCACATCCTGTTTTTGGTTCTTTAAGATGTCTTTGGTCCGTGTTGCATTTACAGTATATTTCAGTCAAACTACACCAGGGTTCAGCTGGAGCGTTCACACACTTACTCAAATGAACCACACAAACTGTTTTAATCAAACTAAACATGCCAAGCGTGAACACACTCTTAGATGCCAACCGGTTGCTGCTTGTATTGCCTGTTCAGATGTGCATGTTGTAGCTAATGTCATGAATACAGTGTTAATTATTTTAATACAGGAAAAATGCTGTAACTGGAGACCAGCTGACCACAAGCTTAACGGCCAGTTCAAACCAGACAGTTTCTTTTCTTTTTCAGAAGAGTTGACATAATCACTTCATTTTTGGGCTGACTTGTATTTAACATGTTAGCATAGCAGGTGCTAATGATTAGCATGCTAACTGAAAAAATGTTTTAGTTGCTTTAGAAATATGTGATATTTAATAAATAATTTACATCAAATATATTGATTAACATTGTGATGAACTGCATACATTTGCATAGGCCTACAAATATTTTCAAGATTGCATAAATCATCAAGAAATATTGTTGGGTGTCCGATCTGGCACCAAATAGAGTCCACAAAACAACTTTTGTGTAAAAAAACAGAATTGCTTTGGGGATTTTGCGGTGGGGCAAACATTTGTAAATATTTTAGATTTTTGTAAATTTGTATGAATTTGTACGATCTCATTTGTATCATTGAATTCCCTTACCCTCTTACACATTATACAACACTACCTATTGACTTTGTAATTTCGTAATATATGTCTTTAACTATATTACGAATCTTAGAAAATATTGAGAGGAAAACAGAACGTCTGGAAAAGTGTAAACTGTCGCCCACATGAGCAACACAGCACAATCTATTAACCACCATCTCAGTCATGGGCTCTTCAACAGGGTTACTATTGCTGTGTGGGAAATACAAAGTTTGTGAAAAGCATAAACTATTGTAGAGAATTCAATCCAGGTGTGTTTTTTTCTGACTTCGTTCCACATAGTCTAAAACTAGACACAGCAAGCGCTCGTCAGTCAAAGAGTTCAGGTTTACAGAAGTGAACGTTCTTTAAGGCCGTGTGCGTCTCTGCACACAAGGGCAAACGCCAGTCGCAACACTTCACTCCGACACAGACTCCCAGGTTTCCAAAACAGACTCTGCTGTCTGGACGTACACAGCGAGCTCTCTTCGCTTACACACATCTGTAGCATTTTATGAATAAGAATTGGACTTACAGCAATCGACTCATTCTGTATGTTTGTGAATAAACTACTCTCATAAAGTTGCCATATTAAATGCGTAGTCGAGTCAGATTAGGTTAGTTGTCTGCGTAGTGGGGGTGAAATGAATGGGTGCGGGGGGTGTTTTATTTTTCACTGTAACGACCCCTACACACACCTAAATCAGTGCTGTGGGAATAGGGCGATAATATTAGCCTAACTGCAGGGGATTAAATATAGTGATGTGACTCTGTGCTTGCCCGGGAAAAAAACGGATTTGTATTGTACTGATGACAGCTCATTAAAGCCAGTGAGAAACCTATTGAACAGTGCTCCATAACACTAAATTATATTTAATCTAATTACACTCGGCCATAGAGCTCTCTCTCTCTCTCTCTCTCTCTCTCTCTCTCTCTCTCTCTCTCGGCCATAATCACTGGATATTTTATTCAGTGAGAAACTCTACGGCCATTCCTTTGCTGCACATGTAATTAAAGATGCTAATTTTACATAAAGGCTTTAGTACAGCATTACTCATTAAAGTTAACACACACACATACACAAAAAAAGAACACCGTAAATAAATACTTTAAATAAACAAATTGAAGAAATTGTGTAAAATACACTTGCAAGTATTTGGACATTTAAAGTCCACTTGAAACAGCATTGCAACACAATGTACTTCTGGAATGTGATATGTTGTGATATATATAACACAGACACCTTAAATAAAGTGTAACCGACTATTATAACCTTCATTACAGTGATGTTAACCAAGATTAAATCAGTGAGGAAACTATTGGCAAGAGTGTAGAAAGGTTGCATGAACATTTTCCAATAGTGGCCTAAATTAGAGGGATCTCAAACTGCGATCCAAAGGGAAAACCAAATAATAGAAGATATTTTCCAGATAATATTGCAGTGGAAAATAATTACAATTGGAAGCCAATTATTTAGTTTCAGAAACAACTTGTCCTTATATTTTCATGCTTCATATTTTCATCACACAGTCTGTCTATGCGTTACGTTTATATAATTATCTTAATATTTTAGAAATAAAAAACATAAAACCCCCACAATAAAAGTTTTGTAGAATATAAATATGGTCAATATTTGATACACTTGGGCCACATCTAAAATATCTTAATATCATCCCATTAGAAAACAAAACGGCAAAACAAAACCAAATCTGCACAATTTTTAAGCAAAAATGAGATTTTTTTAATTTTATTTTGAAACTTTGAGGTTTTGACAAATGATGGCCTCAGTTAACATAATAAAGCACACCTGTTTACTCTAGGACATATGTGTGAATTGTGAAAAATGATCAAAACACCAGCTGATTAAAAGGCATTGAGCAGTTTTGCAGATGAAACTTCCTTTGATATTTAACTTAAGCAATGACATTTAGACATTTTTATTGAGGATTAAGTGGGCTTTTTGAGGGGGGTCACTGTAGAACGTGGGAAAAAAAGAGCGGTTAGGTGCGTTGGGAATGAAAAGGAATTTATCTGAAATGATCTGAACTCCAGAAATGACATCTTTCGTAATTGCATGACATGTGGAATGCAGTAATATGGTGATCGCTGCTTAAGCCTGTAAATCACCGACACACTGGCCTCTGGGCAAACGCGTGCCTGCGAAACTGTACGCCATGTGTTCAAGTTTACACATGTTTACCGCTGTCAATATTTCACCTCATGGGAAAATCTCACGAAGAAGGGTCCGGGTCATGTTTCACCCCAAAATCAAAAAGAAAAAAGACATTACATTTTGCATTAAGAAAACTAAGCCTAGTTTTAGGATTGTTAGGTTTTATTGCATTATTTTCATGACAATTAAGCAAAAATTTACCCGCCAAAATCCCTATATTTTGACCTCCACTTCCTTTAGCAAATCTCATGAAAATCCTTACCTACAAAATAAACTTTTTTTTTTTCTTTTCTTTTCTTTTTTTCTATCCCAAACATGTTCTTGACAGGTTTTGTGACGATCACCCTCATGTATCTGTAAGCCGAAGATGCAAACATGTTCAGCTCTGATATATACAGGCGAGCGCAACATTTAAAAATGCCATTGCTGAAGCATTGTGTGTCTCACTTGTATAGTTGTTTTTATATCTGCCAAACTGGTATAGGCTAAATGTACTTTCTTTTATTATTTATTTTAGCCTTAACTGAGGCTTGAGTGTGTTTGTCATTAGTCTCATGGCTTGAGCTAGTCTAGAGGCACAGATGGGACATGAATTCAAAATTTATGATCTGTGTGTAGTACCCTCCTTCAACGCGCTTATCTACAGGAAATGCTACAAGCACTTTTGTTGTTATTTCTGACAGAGTCAAACCGAGCAGTTGCCCGTGTCACCAGGGGGTTGAGCGCTACCAAAAAACAGGGCTCTAATGAAGCACCTTTCTGCATGGCTGTTCGTATGCGCATCTGTGTGTGCGCTCGTACTGAAGACCATGTCTGAGAGAAATAAAGTGAAGTTTGCTTCCTCACACACACAGCTACTCCCCAGGTACATCTGCAGACGTCCCCCAGCCCCGTGTCATTTCCAGCGTGAGCATCTGTGTTCAAGAGACACTCGCTACCAGACGCTCCTTGATGTTTCCTTCCAGTCAATAAATTAAACCCCGACCCTTATTTTGCCGGGCGACAGCGAGTGTTCCCGTTGCTGAAGAGCGGTGTGGAGACCTGTTACAACACCTCAGCCCTGCGTTTTTAACTTTAATAATCTCCAGCTGTCAGGGACAACCTTCCCTGCCACTTCTGGTTAAAACTTGTCTCCTAGGCATGAAATAATTAAAGGTGCCAGGTAGAAACCGAAGCACAGCAGCAGATAGAGGAGAGCAGAGACAGAGTCAGGGACTTTATTAGATAAATAGCCCTTGAAATGGAAAGTGTGAACAAAGATAGAAGTGCGATTTTCCAGGGCCCGCACCCTGTCCTTCTCACTGAGGGTCCCTAGGTAGTGCTAAAGGGGACAGATTGGAAGACCTTGTCTGTCAATTGCTCTGACAAGGGAAAAATATCCAGCACCTACTTTCCTCAAATGCGACCTACGCTGAGTTTGTGGATAAGGGTTTGGAGAGCCGCAGAAAAACTAGTAGTGTATTGCACAATTTTTGTCTTTTAATTGTTGTGTGTTTGGACAAAGAAACTTTGACATGTCTTTGACATGTTGAGATGACTGGGTTGATATTAAAACCAGCAGGCAAAAGGGCGGATGGTCGCTTTAGGGTGTTTAAATTTGGTTATTATCCAATCACAGATGCTTTTGTCTTGAGTTACAACACACTGAATGCAGGCGTGACCCCCTGGAGCAACCTGAGGTCAAGTGTCTTGCTCAAGGGTACAGGACTGGGAAGTTTGAACCTAGCATCGTCAAGTTATGGAGGTCACCTGATAGCAAGAAGGTCCCTGGTTTGAGTACCGGCTGAGCAAAGAGGTCATTCTCTATGGAGTTTGCAAGTTCTCTCCTAGTTGGTCTGGGTTTCCTCCAGGTGTTCTGGGTTCCCAACATGCAGGAGCGGTGAATTGGACACACTAACATTGTCTGTTGAACAAGTGGGGAATGTGGTTCTTTGAGTTAACAGCCCAGATGTTAAATCATTGTGACAGCATCTGGCCTATTGAAAGATTGACTGACTGCAATGGATTAATGCATATTAATTAGTATTAAACTGGAGAAAATGTTTCTGTGTGGCAGGAGTGTAGCAGAGTTTCAGCTTTGAGCTTATTTGTGCCGCACATAGTGTGCTTGACTCAAGTTAATCCTGAAATGTATGAATGTTTCGCCAATCATTATTACATATTCGGGTCTTTAGCGACCCAGATCTATATCTAATATGAATGTATCATACCTGTCGCGATAAAATAAAACTCTCCTGATATTAGAGTAGCAATTACAGAAGAATAAAATAAAGCATATTTTGTTACCCTTTGGAGCTTGGAAGGTTTCAGTTTGAGCAGATGTTTTATACCATCATTACTGTCCTCGTCAGAGCTCATTTCCCAGTACATTCAGCATTATTCGCTACCTCAAGCATATTCTCAAAAAAAACTATCATTTTCAACATCTTCAAAATCAACACCTTTCCAGATCCATCAAGTGACAGTGACACTAATATTTGATTGTGTTCAGTACTTGCTCTGCTGTAAATCACTGAGTCATTTCAAGTTTGCTGATGGTTCTTCCTATTCTTTTGTTTTCTGCCTGCAGTAACTATGAGTGAAACGTCACTTCATCATTGTGTATCAGACATTGCCACCTTGTGGAATAAAGGTGAATTGCACTTATTCAGTCATCAAAGACTCAATTATTGTTGTGCAGAAAAAATATATACTTACACTGTTACACACCTCGGGTCGTTAGCGACCCTATATAATTTTGACCAAAAAAATGAATGGGAAAACAGGCATTCTTTTTATATATTTTTTTCTTGTTATATTGTTTATAATTAATTGATTAAGGACTACTGAGAAGGTTGATGTCTAACTTTGAAAAATGAATGAGGGGGAGGGAAGTGAACGATGTCCCGGGTCACTAAAGACATGAGGTATGCGTTTAAGGGTGTACAAAGTAAGTACAAATTTGCAGTACAAATGCATTTATCGTCAACAATTCACAATATAGGCTTTTATGAAGAAATATAAAATATTGCGATCACCTACTTTGTTTAAAAATGACAATCTGCACAATAAGCTCTTTCTATTCAGTAAATCTGACTGGATCCAGACAGACTCTGTAGTTTAAACTTTGTAGAGACAGTTTGGGGTTACCATTTGGATGTTTGTCTGTCGACACTCAGCATGAAAATTGCATTTCATGACAATCAAAGTTTGTAGTAATTCTAAAACAAAAATGACACAATAATAGAAATAATGCCGTTAATAGAACAGCGGCAACAGCAACATGATACAAGGCACCAATGGTCAATAAATAGTACGATTTATTTTCATTAATGGTGCTTGCCCATGCAATACTCACTGTACAATACTCAGAATTTAACAATTTGGCAAATTATTGGTACTTTTTTGTACAAACCTCCTGCATAGGTTTAGGGCTGGAACTTCATGGTGTTTTACCTATTGTATGTTTTCATATGATAGATTAAATTCTCATGAGGAGGGACCAAAAATAAGACCAAAAAGGTATGGAAATGTTGCCTTAGAAAAAACTACTAAGAATTCTTCTGCCAAGTAATATATAGTTCATTAGGCTACAGTAACTGTTTACCGTCGCCATGCGCCAAGTTCATTAGATGTGCATATAAATTCATTTCATAAATAGGCCACAACTCATAATTGGAATAAACCCTCATATAGACTGTCTTCAACAATCCATTCATGATAGCATGACAATCCACCGCTAATTTACTTCGTGCTGTCAAGGTGGACAAGCGAGTGACTGTTTTGACATTAGGGTTCCAGTGCTCTTAAATAATGTTGTGACATTATTACTTAGGCTCCTCCATGAAAGGCACTCAACAAACAACACACTGACTTTCTCATTCAATTTCCTCAAGCATTCTTGATTTATTCGTTGACACTCTTTCTTTCTCTCCTCCTTTCTCTCTCTCTCTCTCTCTAAATATTTACCAGCCCCTAACCAAATTTACTGTTTAATTTGCAGCGTGCACTTCTTTATTGATTGGCAGAGCGGCTGATTACCGGAGCAGCCGGCCCTTTTCCCCGCACGCTTCATTCTTCAAGCAGCGGGGCCTTCTCTGAGAATAACAATCCTGTCAAATTAACCACGGGCACCTAAATTATTCAAATACTGTAAATCCTCTTTCTATACCGCGCTGCCTGCTCATAATTTGTCTTTTCATTGTTGCCAATTTACTGGCAATACCATCAATTAATGATGCCAACTCGCTCTAAATGGCGCAGAGGAAAAAGTGTCAACATGCGCTGGCTTGCAGGAGAGGAGTTGGCAGACTGTGGAATATCTCTGGCTGATTTAACGTTGGCTTTCATTCATTACTTTGACACACTCTCTCTCCTCCGTCTGCGCTGGAAAAGTCCCATAATTACATTAGCTTTGTGTTTTACTGCGCCTTTTGCGTGGCTCAGCGTGGAGCTTATGCTATGTGCTCAAAATTACCCATGAGCACCTCTGACTGGTTTACTTTTATTTAAAAAATGATATTGGTATTGGATTAAACCGGTTGACTTGTGACTTGGTACAAGATTCAACACAGTTTTACATGCATTACCAAGCTAAATGAATGACTGAAAGTGTGTGATTATTCATGGTTATATACTAAAAATACATATCTTCAGGTTTTTATTTTTTTATTTTTTAGGAAATCTTTATTTAAATGCATTTAAAATTGAAATCTTTACTCTCATTCACTGCTCTCTCTCTCTCTCTCTCTCTCTCTCTCTCTCACTATACACTGTATGTATGTATGTATGTATGTATATATATATATATATATATATATATATATATATATATATATGAAGAGTTCAGATGCAAAAGCCTCTAAGTGCCATCTGAAATTTTCTTCTAGAATGATCATTTTTATCAAGCTTGTATATTTAAGCTCAATAATTTCACTTAAATGGCAATGCAAATTACCTATTAATTGTCATTTAAGTGAAATTATTGAACTTAAATATACGAGCTTGATAAAAATGATCATTCTAGAAGAAAATTTCAGATGGCACTTAGAGGCTTTTGCATCTGAACTCTTCATATATATATATATATATATAAACATCAGATATAATTATTTAGCAATTATTAGACATTATGCAGTCTTCATCATAAAAAAATCCAAGTAATTAAAAAACAATATTCTCACCCCCAAATATTATTGTTTTTGCATATGCAATAACATATGAATATCTCATGTGCATGATTCAAATGTTCAGTTTCACATGTTCTGTTATTTGTCTGTGTACATTGAAGAAAGTGTTGTCATTGTCATGGTGCTGTCCAAACATGGATATTGCGTCTGTGTGTGTGTGTGTGTGTGTGTGTGTGTGTGTGTGTGTGTGTGTGTGTGTGTGTGTGTGCGTGCGTGCGTGCGTGCGTGCGTGCATGTGTGCGTGCGTGTGTGCGTGTGTGTGTGTGTGTGTGTGTGTGTGTGTTCACAAATGTGTAGCAATGATGGAGGTTTGGTGAAGAAACTTTCACTTGTCAATAAAAATGTCAGTGCTATCTCACACGAGGAATCCCATATGAAGAACTGGATTTACTGTTTATAATCCCTCATCAAACAGACAATATTGTTATATCCTAATCCCTCACAATTGTGAGATTAGCGGCTTTCACCTGCTGCTGGAGCTGAACGTGATTGGCTGATGGCTGATCTCTCCTCTATGTGACCTCTAACACTCTATTAGCATCATTAGTGCTACTATTAGCTGCATTCTGGACTATCCAGGCATTTACTCAGAATGTGCTTAACTTTAATAAATATTACTGTCATATTTTCACAACAATGATAAGATTAAGAACTGAGATCCTGTGATGATGGATTGTGCATTGCATGTTCATTAAAATATTTAGCATTCAAAATATCTGAATAGGCCTTGTTTTGTTGATTATTTTTGATAATTTGGCTTTTTTTCAGCCATGGGCACTTCGGTTCGGCTTTTCTTTGTTTTCTTCATCGCATGTTTCGTATTTCATCTTAAACATGTTCTTCACTTAAACTGTTGTCTTCTTGCTAAACAAATACACCAAGTTTGACAAAAACTTTATTAGGGACAAAATTGTTGTTTGTGAGGGACCCAAAACAGCAGGACAGTCAAAAGTTATGCAAAATTGCCACATTTATGCAAATACACACATATATATGCAGTATGACACCACAAGAGTAGTGAATTTTTTATTTATATTTTAATTTATTTAAATAATTATTTTATTTTATTTTTAATGAAATTTTATACATATATTTACTTATCTTTATTTTATTTCACTTTCTTTATTCTTTCTTCCTTTCTCTTACTGGTGTCACCAAGACAAATGTTTTATACTTGCCAATAAATCTCATTCTGGTTCTGATTCTGATTTATGCAAAAATGTATATTCAATGATTTTAAGACAATAAATATTGAAATGGTTTGTTTATTTCACTGTTTGTCATCAGTGTGATAGTAATATTTTTGTGTTGGATTTTTTACATTTTAAGAATTTTACGTCTGGTTCTGTTTTACTTTATACTAAAACAATATAATCTACACATAAAATGCATAAATTTTTTTTTTTTTTTTTTTTTTTTTTTATCCGAGACAGTTTTAATGTGACCTTCAAAAAAAAAAAAAAAAAATGTTAAAAAATCAATCACTGGGACATAAAAGTGTCTATAGTTGAGAAACTCTATTATGAGCACAATCTCAAATGCATCAACACAATATTTGCATATGAAAATTGATTATTTATTTAAGATTAAAAATAAATAATTACAGTTATACCACGAAGATATAGGGAGTTAAAATGCGAATGTTAATGTGGGATTTCTGTAATTATAGTTTTTGTCCTCAAAGGACAGAGAGCCTTAATGTGAAAGAAAAGAAACAATGGCAAAACCCTAGAGATACATATTCATAATTCAAAACATTTTAATACTCCTTTCATTGCATTCTTGATAAATAATCCTCTTAATAAAAGCGTGCGCAAATGCACACACACACACACACACACACACACACACACACACACACACACACACACACACACACACAATAGACATTTTGCAAAAAATAAAATAAAAAGCTACACTGTAATATATATCTGTAAAGTTCCCTAAAATTGGCTTAATCAAAATTAACTGGTTTTACTCAAGTCAGACATATTATTGAATAGGAATCATTATTACTACAAACAAAGACATGTTTTACTGTTAGATCAGGAAGAAATGGTTTCTCCACACAAGTGCATGTTCACTTTTTACATTGTAACAAAAAAAGCCATTCCATCCCTTTCCAAAAGCCATGCCTTTCTATCGTATGACAAAAGAGGAGCAGGACAACATTGTGCTTCAACAAAAAATCTTCTTTTATTTCGTATTACCAATGACTCTGATGGCGCCGTCTTAATAGTTGATCTGTAAAGCTCTTCTTGCAGATAGGAATCATAATCAGCTTTAAATGTGAGCATCTTTGAGCACTTGAATGTGTTTGTCTTGGTGGAGAAGCTTAACTCTGTCTATCTGCTTGACTTTCTGAGTGTGTGTGTTCTGCAGAGACCTGATACTGAGACAGAAGGAGTCCAAAACTGCTGACATATTTCCTTTGCCAGCAGGGATATTTTTTTCTTAATAAATGCTGCACACAAATAGATAAGAGCTCAGTGGGATGCAAAGGAACATGTTTGATAAATATGAAATAGAAACAGAGATGCATCTTTATGAGTGGTTTGGTTTTATTCATGAAAATGATTTTCAATCACATTTCACCTTAATATATAAACCAAGATATTTGATCAGTCTAAATTCGGGCTGTCAACGTTAATGCATTTATGCATGCGATTAATTTAAAATAATGTAATGCAAATACGAGCTCTATCATATTCTGTCATTGTTTCTGAAGAGCGAGAGCCCTCATGCATCGCGCTGTGTGAAATACAGACTGAGCGGGATGTTAAAACGTCCCACCGCAGGATGGCCAGATGATACTGGGAACTACGTTTCTCAGCTGGAAAAAGCTAACCAGCGTCTAGCTAAAACAAAAAAACATGGTTAATATAGTTAAACCATGGTTACCACAAATCATGGTTTGTTGTTACACTGTACAAATACTGTACACTGAATTCTGAAAAGTTTTGTTCTGTGATGTTTTTTGTTTGTTTGTTTGTTTTTTCCATGGGTGCTTTGGTGTCCATACATTTACAGTATGAATTACATGGACTCATATCATGTGTCCTTTTGGAGTTTCCAAGTGTCCTTTTTTGGAAAGACACAAATTTACCTTTAAAGCAACACTAAGGAACTTTTCCTCTTTGGTCGCCCTACAGGTTGGAAGCGGAATTGTCCATTACAATTATAATTAATGGTAAACAATTATTTTAAGGTAAAAAAAGATTTCCTTAGTGTTGCATTAATACAGTTCTGTGAGAATAATCCTTCAATCTTATGGTTTACTTTGTTGGATATAGCAAATGATGGCAAAATGTATGTGTTAAACGAGAAAAATTATGTAGTCTTAATTTCATGATAAGTTTGCGATCAATCACAATTAAAAGTATATCTATTGATAGCCAAGTCGGATTATAAATAAACATGTCTGTCATTTTTTAAAATTAATTTTACATTTTTAAAGGTGGCATCAGTAGTTTTTGAAACACTTTTGGCCAATGTTGATATTTGATAATCAGCAAAACAAACACGCCTCTACCCCAAAACGATCTCGCCCCTCTCTTGATAGCTCCGCCCCACAATTACGTACGCGACCGTAACCCAGGCAACGACTATGGCAGAATCTGCTGTACCTGCCGGCCGAGGAAATGATGTCATCAATGAGTGAAAGCAATGTGTTACTATGGTAATCCATGTCGAATGTGTTTTGGTAGTAATGTGTGTTTTAACGCATCAATGGTTCAGCTTTGTTTCAAGTGGAAGACGACACTCAACACCCGGCACACAAGGAGGTAGAGGTCGAGGTCTGAATGTTGCCGCGGACAAACGCGGAAAAAGATGACATGGAGCGCGTGCACATGTTGAAACAGACAGTGGAGGAGATTTAGACGCTCCAGGCTTATTCGGTGTGGAAATGAATGTGTCTTTTTCATAGCTGAAGCGAATGACAATAAGATCGCAAATGAAAAAACAAGCAAAGATGACACACAAGCATATTCAAGCAAAAGCCAGCATATATTAGTTCTGTGAAACAAAGCTAAACAATGTTACTCACCTATCAAGAAGAAATAAAGCAACCTCGGCGTCCGATGTTAGGCCTTCCCGCTCCTTGAGTTCTCTCCAGCGCTGGTACGCTTCTCAGATATTAACATGAGTCCTACCTCTTGCCTGATCGTAAGTCTTCTTTTTAATTTTAAGTTCCGCAAAAGAGAGACATTTTCCTCTTTTGTTTTTGATCTGCCATCTCTCTCTTTCTGTAGTCGTTCGGCTAATGTCTGTGCTGTGTGCACTGAGCGCTCTCTCCTCCCCATCATTACTAGACACGCCCCTTACTGCTGATTGGTTACAAGTGTGACACTCACAATTCACTCACAGAAATAAATGTTTTATATATTTACGGTAGGAAATTTACTAAATATCTTCATGGAACATGATCTTTACTTAATATCCTATACATTTTTGGCATAAATGAAAAATCTATTATTTTGACTCGTACAATGTATTGTTGGCTATTGCAATAAATATACCCGTGCGACTTGTGACTGGTTTTGTGATCCAGGGTCACATATGATCTAAGTCACTGTTTCTCAACTGGTTTGGCCATGGGACCCACATTTTCCCATAGTCATTAGTGTCACAGACTCAGCCATGCCATCAGCACCAGACCCGACAACTCCACCCACTCGTTCACTCTCACCAGAATACTAACCTGCAATACCTGTCACCACTCACTGAGGACTCCTATATATACTCACCCATACCATTATCAGTTTGTCTGGCCTCGTCGTTCACTTAATGGACTTACCCGACTCCCTTTTAATCTGTGCCTACCTGCCTTTATCATGCTACCCTCTCTTCAAGCCATTGAGTATCTGCAATACAAAGAACTATATTCAGTTAAGTCTGCCATATTACCTGCCGGCTACTTACTCTGTTCAATAAAAACCTGTTACCTGCATTCCTGTTATCTGTCCCTCTGTTAAATGACAGAAGATCAGACTAAAACAAACTTATAATGGAAGCTGCAGCTCACTTACAGTACCACCGACATATGCAGGAGCGGCGGAGGATTGCAGTGGATTTCTCCTATACTTTTCACTGTATTTTGAAATGCAGCCCCTGCAATTCCAGACTGATCAAGCTAAGATTTCTTTTATAATTTCTTTACTCACTGGTAAAGCATTACAATGGGCTAAATCGATCTGGGAGCAGACTGGTCTCGTTACTAGCTCTTTAACGACCTTTACCGGTCAAACTTTTTGGTGAAACTGCTAATGATCTAATGTGATGATCAACTATTTTATCTGAATCAGGGAAATTGTTCTGTGGTAGGATATGCTCTCCATTTGTGTAGCCAGTGGGTGCTCACTGTGGCCAGTGGGTGGAATGAAGCTGCTCTCATTACAGCACCCTGTCAAGGTCTCAGTCCCTCTCTTCATCTGCAACTGGCCATCTATGGTGATGCCATGGGGCTATAAAATTTAATCCAAGCTCAAGAGTGATTTATTCCAATCACTCATCATTGCCTCCAGCACTGGAACCTATGCAGATTGATTCTTACCATCTGTCCCAATCTGGACGCCAACGACGCATCAATAACAATCTCTTTTTATACTGTGGAGCTGAAGGTCATCTAATCTCAAATTGTCTCATTTGTCCTGCTTTTCCCGCAGTGAGTACCATTCAACTACCACCAATAATTTCCTTTCGTACAAAAACTACAGTATCAGTGACTACCACTCGTTGTTACACTACAGCTCAGGCCCTCATTGACTCAGGCTAAGGAGGCAATTTCATCCAGAGAGAACTCCTCCAACGTCTCCACCTCAAGGAAATCCCGTGCCAAAAGGATTTGAATATCCACAAAATCCAGGGAAAGCCTCTAGGGGCGAAGAGTGATAACCCACTACACACCCACTCTCACTCTAAAAGTTGGCATATTACATCAAGAACAGATCTCCTTTCTGGTGCTGTAGGGCTCAAAAGCTGATATCATCCTGGGACGCCGATGGATGCTGATCCACTCACCTCAAATCAACTGGTCGACAGGGGAGATCTTAACTTGGAGTCCACATCGCTTCAAGAACTGCCTCCAACGTCCTCAACCAACTGCAACTGCCATAGCAGTTTTCTCCATGACCATCGAGAGTACCAGAGTCCCAACCAGAGATTCTGATAGAATATAGGGCGCTCTAGGATGTGTACAGTAAGCAAGCTGCAACCAAACTTCTACCTCATCGGCCATGGGACTGTGCCATCGAAATGTTTCCTGGGGCCAACTTAACTAAGGGTAAGGTCTATCCTCTATTGTTCCCAGAGCAGAAGGCTATGGAGGAGTACATTGGGGAGGCTCGTCGTCAGGGCTTCATGTGTCCCTCTATCTCACCTGCCACTTCTAGCTTCTTCAAGGCCAAAAAAGACGGAGGCTTGCGGCCCTGCATGGACTACCGTGCACTCAGTGCTCAGACTGTCAAGTACTGCTATCCGCTTCCCCTGGTGCCTTACCACCCCTGAATAGCTGAGGGACACACGCTTGTTCACCAAGTTGGACCTGTGTAGCACCTACAGCTTCATCCAGAAACAGAGAGATGATGAATGGAAGAGTCCTTTCATTACAACATCAGACCACCATGAAATTCCGTTATGCCGTACGGGCTGTCCAACTCACCCTCCGTATTCCAGGGATTTGTGAATGAGGTGTTACAGGAGTTTCTCCATCTCCTCATCATAATCTACAACGGTTACATCCTGATATACGTTTGGAACCTGGCCGACCATCGCAATCATGTTACACAGGTCCTTCAGAAGTTACAGGAACACCAACTCTATTTGAAGCTAGAGAAATGCAAATTCCATCGTCCCTCTATTCACTTCCTAGGATATGTCATTGATTAATTTGGCATCACCATGGACCAGGGGAAAGGTACAAGCAGTTAAGAATGGGCCACTATCCACAATCCATCACTGAACTTCAGAGATTTGTAGAGTTTTCCAATTTCTACCGCAAGTTAATTTCCAATTTCAGCAAATTACCTCTTCACTAACCTCGTCAGTTTGCCAAAAAGCTGAGTCCCTGCTACATTGGACCATTCACCATCCATATACCTGCCGCCATGCAAATGTCCTGAATAGATATGCTATTTGCCCATTCCCATGAGGAAGCCATTCCCCTGGTGGAGTGGGCTCTAACCACGGCTGATTGGGCCATTTCGGTACCACTAACAGAACCGATTCCCTCTCCTCTCTGATTTAGCAAAGCAAGCAAGGCAGAAGTTTAACTAGAGGAAAGGTATACTTGCACGCTTTCGGCCAGATGTGTGCGAGTGCATCAACCCACAGGGGAGACTGTGTCAGTGAATAAAACAGCGGCTAGTGAGTGTTCTCTGTGGATGCGAAGAGATCCTCCTCAACCCTGCCGAATACACTCCAAATCATATTGACAGTCAAATGGTATAATCTTCACTCTCCGTGGATCACCCCACTCCTCGATAGCAAGTCTGCACCACAACTCAGATGTCCAGGAACATGTACTGCCCCAATGGTTTGGTGCTGATCTGCTGACAGAAGAAGGTCTTTCGCTAGCAGCAAGCTCACACCACCTTGGTGATTTATAAACACTACCACTGTTGTGTTGTCTGTCCTGATGAGAACGTGACGGTGGAGAGTGTCTGGGAGAAACCACTCGACCGCTAGGTGAACAGCACGGAGCTCTAGGCAGTTTATGTACCACGACCCTGTCATGACCCTGTTCATGCTCTCGCCGACAGCAGCAGAAGATATGTGCGGTCTCGCCATATGATGTGCTAAAGAGAAGGGGGTGCTTTGGCAGGATTTGGCTGATGGCCTTCGATTGCTTTTCTGGAAGGAAGCCTGCAGCGGGAGGTGTGAGGCACGTGATCATTGAGCCGGGGCACCTTCATCCTCGGCTCGAAAGAGGTGGTAGAGGAAGAGTGTGGCAGGGCTTGTTCATTGTCTTGGACGATGGCCACATGGAGCCTGAGAGTCCGGAGGCACATATCTCCACAGTGGGAGCGCGACCCAGGCAGAATACACACGTCTCGTGGCCATCAGAAGGTTCGATTGGCTCTGTGCAGGAGAGGAAATTGTGAGAGGTCTTTCTTATCCGAAGGCTCACCGGAACACAGCAGGGGATTAGAAGACGTTGTCCACTGCAGCATGTTGATCATGGTGGAAAAGATTCTGAATGAATGACGTTCAAGCGCTGCCTTATATAGTGGGGGAAGCCCCCTAACATTTTGCAGGCTTGAATGTCATTGGCCAGTGTTACTAGCGTGATTCAAGGAAGGGGTTTCCCCATAAGCATTAGCAAACGCAATGTCAAAGTGAACCGAATCGAAAGGGAACTGCTCATTATGAATAGAATAAACATCATTCCTGCATGCAAATACACAAAGTACCAGTTAAGTTATTTATTGGTTATTTTTGGTAATTTCATGACTTAATAATTGACAACAAATCTGCGACGCTGAGTGCTTGTAATTTCTTTTGTGCTTTATTTATACTGAAGTGATACACAGTGTGCGTCGCTGCATGTGCGAGTGCAATTGAAGAGTGTGTGCTATGAGCACAGTATAACGGCCGACAGGACAGGAAGGAGCATTTGGTTTTCTGAAATGAGAGACTTTATTTAGTAACAAGTTATGAAAATAACATTAAAATAATGACACTGACATCTAGCCTGACATCGTATCTGACCGCAGATACTGAATCAGGACAACACATTTTTCAGAGCCACACTTCACTTAAATTGTGTATGACAGAAGTGTCAATAGCATTCACGCACGTCTTTCAAAATAAAAGTCTTAAGTCAGAAAAAGATAGAATTACATTGTTGTTTCTTTCACTGCACACTCCACAATCCACTCAAAACAGTTTCTCAACCCACCAGCCTAACACTGATCTAAGTTACGTTATCCATATTCATTTTAATCTCTGAACTTCTACGATACATCAATAATTGTTTCTTTTTGCATCTATTTTTATTTCACCTAAAGTAGTTAAGGATAAACATTTGAGACAAAATTGATACCAAAGTGGAACATACCTGAGCCTGCATTTTGTTATTAAAGAGCAACAGAACATAACATGAGCAATGCAGTTTATTCTTGTTCCAGTAGAAATCCTTATGTGGTATTTACTAAGAGCAACCAAGTTATGTTTCTAATCTGATGAAAGAGCAAAATAATTTGATGACCATCACCTGAATTCAGCTACTAAGAGCAGTTTGTGAACGTTGAAGTTAATTGTGAGTGAGAAATAAGCTGTTTTAATATGTCCCGAGGCTTTGTGAAGGTTTTGCAGTGAAGGACTGTCTGTCTGCTGGGATTATAGAGGTGGACTCGCACCCTCAGGCCTTCAGTGAGACATGAGAAGTCGAGCAATGCTGAACAAAATAATGTCATAATGATTTCAAGCGCTAAGCAGTCAAAATGTGTGTAATATGAAAAATGACCGAGATTGCAACTTTAAAAGTAACAATAAATATAAACATGACACAGTTATAGGACACAGGGGCAAGTTGTTCCTTTTTAGTGTGAATATATGAATTCAATTTCACAGGCTTAAATACACAGGTGAACTGACTGGGAGATAATGAGAAAATATACCAACTAAAGAAAACTAAATAAACACAGTAACCACAGAAATTTAAAGAATAACAAAATAACAGTCTCAAAGAACAGAAACTGTGACATGCTGCCTTTACGTTTTTTTTGTTTTTTTTATTTTTTATTACTGCTATTTGTGTCTGTTATATGTCTGCCTTTCATTGTTGTTTTACACTATATAATTTTACAGACAAATATATTTTTCTCAAATCAAAGTAAATAAACCACTTACCCCATATAGACAGCATTCCCCCTTTTTGGACAGGCAACATTGGCTATATACAGTATATATATCCTATTCTGCTTTTCTCCATGTTCATCTTTCTTTAGTGTGTAATGATGCTGTTTGAGCATGAAAAAGCTCTGGAAAGCTCCTGTTATTCTCTATATCAGCGTCAGTGTTTCTGATATCCCTCAAACTGATATCCCTCAAACTACAAAATTGTAGTCTCGAGTTTCTTCCGGGAACGAACACGTCACAATATTCCTCATTTAAATAATTAATATGCAGAATAAAGGGGCGGGGCCTGGTTGAGTTAGTTATAGTGTGTTGAACTGGCGGTTATGATTGGCATTTCCAAAATACACTCCAGACCAATCACAACACACTGCTCCAGCCGACCAATCAGAGCACAGTGTGCTTTTCAGAAGGAGGGGCTTCATAGAGACAGGAAGTAAACAGAGCGTTACTGACAGACTGGGAAGAGAGGAGCCGCAACAATGAAGAATATGAGGAAATAATCAACATTCAAGCAGGAAAACCTGTTTAGTAGAGCCTGAAACAACATCAAGACTTTGTAAACGAGTATAATACGATCTGTGTTAATACAGAAATTGAAATTGAAATTAGTCTTCAAAAATATTCGCTGGAGTAAAACTGCGACAATTAATCTTCTTTATGTATTATCAGACATCAGATATGAAAACTCAAGTGAGCAAAATATACATTTTTGCATGTATGTGTGTGTGTGTGTGTGTGTGTGTGTGTGTGTGTGTGTGTGTGTGTGTGTGTGTGTGTGTGTGTGTGTGTGTGTGTGTGTGTGTGTGTGTGTGCGTGTGTGTGTGTTTCTGGTGTTTTTCTGTTGTTTTAGTCTCAATGAGATGTAACATGTGGCTCTCTCAGTATGTGGTCAGATCAGTTTCTGGAGTTCAGCCAGCCTCATTGCTCTGCATTATTGCTTTCTGCTGAACCCCAGCCAGAAACACTCACAACCTGCCTGACATTAGTTATCAATATTTTACGGGCCCATATGAGAGCTAAAAGCTTAGAAATTAAGCCACAAAGCTGGGGGAGACCTGACCCAACCAGGAAGACCCAGTGTTGAGTGAGACAGCATTTTTGAGCACTGGTGATACGCTCAATTCATGTACGAAGCAAAAACCACTGTCTAGGCAGGTAGTTCACTAGTTTTTGACACACACATGTCATGTTGTATGACAGTCAAATCTGATGACTTACATTATTTCACAGTGCGTTGTCTGTAGTTGTCAAGGTGTATTTGCTAGATGGCTTCTAGACGGTTCATTTCTCACTGGCCACCACAAGTCTGTCTTTGTTTACTTAGAGATCGGTGTCTATTAAAATCCCATATACTACTGGGCTGTAATGCTTGAATCTGATTGGTTGATGAACATTTTGAGGTGTGCAGGTATTTTTAGGGAAACGCAGTGATAAAGTAGTTAGTTCCAGCAGATCTTGACCGCATTACAGCTCCATAATACTTCGCCACATGATTTCAGTTATTTTAAAGGTCTTTACAGCCGACATCAGAAAAAAAACACAACGACACTGATCAAGAAAATAAATAGAGACTTGGGTAAAACAACAAATTATTTCCAAGTTTATTGGCAAAAAATTACATTTTATTGTGTATCTGTCATGAGGATGAAGGTAGACGAACCCAAAAGCAGACTGAATGCTCACACACAATTTATTGTAGACAAAACAGAGAAAAGAAAACCCACGAGGGGGCAAAACAAGACAAGAGGCAAATAGCCTTGACGATGACTGGACAGTAACTAACAGCAAAACAATTCTCACTATACATTAAACAGGATTCCAGACAAAAGTACTCACAGAGGTATATCATAAAGATAGACACGCACAATAGACAGTATTTGACAATGAACCGACAAAGGACAGAGAAACACAAGGGGGTTATAAAGGGAGGCTAAAAATGAACACAACAGGTGAAACTAATATAGTAATAATTACAAAACGAGGATAACAAGTGGGCGGGGTTAGAAACGAGACAACGCAAGCACATGGCCCAAACAAATGGCCATGTGCTGCACATAAAAACGTGGGTCTGTCATGATTCTGCCTCAAGACGAGAGAAAATCACGAACAAGATGGCAGAATCATGACAGTATTAGTTATTTATTAGTTAATGTGTTAGTTATTATGTAACTAATACATTTATGTATTAGTTATTTATTAGTTAATAAATGCATTCGTTATTTATTATTATTATTTATCAGTTATTATGGAAAAGCACATATCTTTTTCTCGCGCTCTCTCTCCCACTCAAACACACATACAGTACGGACACACACTCGCGCGTTGTCAGCGCTGCTCTGACCATTTTATCAGTAAAATAGTTTAGCAACTTTAAAGCTACATGACATTTCTCTCTAAACGTAGTTTCGCTATTAATAGACAGACACACAGACTCAGGTAATTCACACACGCTTAATATCTCTCTCTCTCTCTCTCTCTCTCTCTCTCTCTCTCTCACACACACACACACACAGCATTAATAACTGCATTAGTCTGCTATCAGTGGCTCAAATCTCCATTATTAGCTCTAAAATGACGGTTTGGAATTAGCAACGGAGGCTTGGGATGAGATGCATAAGAAATTAGTCTCACACACAAGAGCGTTTTAAGGACAAAAACCTGAAATATGTCTTGAAATGCATCATCTGAACAATGTTTTGAGGTGTGGTAACCACAGTATAAGCTGAATAATTGACTCGGGGCCGTTAAATTATAAGAACTGTAATGCACACCTGAGGTGTAATGGTCACACCGCTTCATGGCCGCATTATCACCTTGGGTGTGCATTATTTTTCTAATAATGCAATGGCGCGTTGTCAATTATTCCTTACTTAGTATGAGCAATAGCAATGGTAGAATTAGCAAGCACTTCTGAATACAAAAACCTCTCCATAAATCACTTGCAACCCTTAGATTTCAAGCCGTTTCCAACCACTTTTGGTATTCCAGACATCCGTCGGATGAACAATTAAGACATCCACTTTGATTTAGATCTTGTCCTTGAAATTTGGTGAAATCACCCGTTGACAGATGGTTTTAAGCCAGCGTCAAACTGTTTAATGACACGTACAGCATTTCACGCTCCCACTGTCGCCCACTTCACATTCCTCTAATGCCGTTACACTGCGGAGTCGAGCGCCACTGTTTTGATTGTCACATTTAGAGGCTCCAGTCACCAGGGTGTTGTGAAAAAGCATTGGTAATCTTGTCGTAAAAATCATAGACTAGCTTTTTTATTTGCTGCTGTAAACCTTGCACAGGGTGAATTAAAGAGTCCATATGGTCTGTTGTATTTAATGCTATGTAAACACTGCTGCATCTCCATTTAAATGATGAGAACAGGACGTATCATAGAGAACATTTCACTCCTCATATTGGATTTTGATTTGTGTTTGACAGTAAAATCAAAATGTAGTTATACTGAGTTAAATTCAGGAGTCTATCATATGTAGTGACTACAGCGCATTTATTGACGATTACTTAGCTATACATATCTGCAGTTTCTACTACCGCAAAAAAATACAGTAAACAGTCTCTACTTTTATTTCACACCAATTTGGGGATTTCAAAAGATATGTCAAGGTTATGCTCATTAGGGAATGTCCTATTTGTCTTTACATTTCATTAATTTGACTGAACAAAAAAAGAATAAGCCACCCAGCTAAAAGTGATCATGAAAAATACACCAGCATTCGGCTGACCTATATAATCCATTATGTTGCTTGCTATTATAAAAAGTGTCCTGCCTCCTGTATGTGTTCGGCTCTAGGATTCATCCTTACTGTGCCAGAGTGAATTTCCTTTGGGCTGTTTTCAATGTTATACTCTCAAATTCTTGTTTTCTTATGATTGACACAGCGGCTCCAAAAAATTATTTGGACACTTAGGCCACACTTACATTACAAAATATCAAATCAAGTGGCGTTTATTAAAGGAACACTCCACCGTTTTTTGAAATAGGGCTTATTCACATTCTTTCCTACATTTAGATAGGTGTGCAAATGCATTTTTGTCTCAGTGCATGCATTGTTTTAGTTTGACAGGGTCGGCGTTAGCTTAGCTTAGCACAATGAATGGAATCCTTTGTTGCCAGTTAGCATGGCCTGAGTAAAAGTGATCAAAAAAAAAAAAAAAACCCACGTAATTACTTCTTGTGGCCTGCGTATTCACAACGAGTACAAGAAGCGATCCAGATTAACACTAGGCGATTTCCTAGGCAGATATTGACTTGGGACTATATTAGGGGGAAGCACAGGCGAAGCACTGCTGCTTAGGCGAAGCACTGCTAGTTCGGCGCTGAGATCTCACGCAACACATGAAATCCCACGACTTCCGTCAACATACCGGCGTGAATAGTTGCTGCCTGACTATTTAGCTTACAGTATACGAATGGCGATGAACATGGCTGATTTTGTGAAAGACGAAGAGGGTGACTTCTCAGACAGTCAAGAGCCTGAACCATACCTATTTGAACCAGAGTTTACAGAAGACGAGCTGCGTGCTTTGGAAATAGAACGCCAGGAGGAGGAGGTTGCGATCGTATGTGTGTATGTGTGTGTGTTACATAAACAATGAATACTGTTCTGCTACATCCTTTGGTCAAAATGCTAGTAGCCTTCTCCTCTCTAGTAGTTATACTAAAACTCCTGAGTCTAACTCGTTGAGAGAAAAATATAGAAAACTTAGCCCTCAGTCATTTCATTTTACAGGTCACGATAACAGCGATTTTTATTTTAGTTTGTTTGTTCATGCTAAACAGGTTGAATTCAACATGAGATTCGTAGTCTAGTCTAGATAGTATTCTAGTCTATCCGTAGTCTAGTGCAGCATCTATTTTACAACCGAATAAAGACAGATTAACATAAGGAAGACAAATAAAAGACAACTTACATGTGCACTTTGTTCTGCCTGTGCTTTGAAAATAGATGGGACGGCCGTATCTTTCAGACGTAGTACTGCTACCGTCTTTCTGGACCCATATTCCATTTTTTCTAAGTAGTCCTCTGGTGCAAAATGTTCTTCGCAAACACGATACTGATTTATTTTGTTGAGAGGCGTTGAAGTACATATCTCCAGAGCTGCTAGCCATTTATTTCTCAGTTCCAGATTTGAAGGAATTCTGTGAAACATTACATTCGTGTATGTCCTTTGCTTATTCTCACAACCTTTTGCTACGCAGGTAATTACCATGTTTGCTGTAACTTCACAAAATAAAGAATCCAAAAGCGAAGACACTCGGTGCAGGTCACGCTGGTATGTTCTTCTTCATCTGTTTTTTTGACGCGTTGCACGCCGGTATGTTGACGGAAGTCGTGGGATTTCATGTGTTGCGTGAGATCTCAGCGCCGAACTAGCAGTGCTTCGCCTAAGCAGCAGTGCTTCGCCTGTGCTTCCCCCTAATATAGTCCCAAGTCAATATCTGCCTAGGAAATCGCCTAGTGTTAATCTGGATCGCTTCTTGTACTCGTTGTGAATACGCAGGCCACAAGAAGTAATTACGTGGGTTTTTTTTTTTTTTTGATCACTTTTACTCAGGCCATGCTAACTGGCAACAAAGGATTCCATTCATTGTGCTAAGCTAAGCTAACGCCGACCCTGTCAAACTAAAACAATGCATGCACTGAGACAAAAATGCATTTGCACACCTATCTAAATGTAGGAAAGAATGTGAATAAGCCCTATTTCAAAAAACGGTGGAGTGTTCCTTTAACATTTGGCAGCTGTGAGCTAGCTAACTGCGTATTTTTTTAGCTTAGCAACATGCTAACACATTTTTATTAAAATATGTATTTATTATTACTGTGTTTTTGTTAGGGTGAAACTGCCCCCAAACAAAATCAATCTTTATATAAACTGGATAGCAGTCACAGTTCTGAAAAGTGCATGAATACGGTGTGATATTAAAAAGGGTTAACGCTTCGATAATAAGGTTCATTTCAAAATGTTTTACAAATAAATTCAGGAGTGAATCACAATCTTATCATGAGGGTAAATCACAACCACAGCTAACAAAAATATGTTATGAGAACGTTAAATAACATTCCCATCAAGTTATTAAAAATATGTATTTCTGAATGTTCTCTCAACTTTCAAAACGTCCAGTTTTTTTTTTTGTTTTTTTATTCCATTTTATTGTTTTGTAAACATTATATGGCATGTTACTTTTGAATGTACTTTGAAAACAAGTAATAAAATGTTACACGAATGTACAACTAAAACCATTCCATCGTTCCATGAACAATGTATAATGTCTTTGTGCTGATGTTTTGAGAACATTATTAAAGACCAGGGCCCGGTTTCCCGAGAACGCTCACTCTTAGCGCGCTAAGAGAGCTCGAAAGATATATCTTACCAAAGGTGTTTATGTTCCTAAGTCTGTTCCCCGAACCATACCTTAGGAAGCTGCTTAAGATATACCTTCTTACGTGCGACGTTACCCGGCGCTGTCCGTGGCGATGCTGCTGAATTGGTTGATATCGATGACTCGAGAATCAATTATTCTCTCGTGCAGGGGCTGTTTATGTGAGAAAGCGGTCATCTTTATAAATGAAGCACTTCAGAAATAGTTGAAATTGCAATTTATTATGATTATTGGATATTATAAAAAATAATCCAAACTATAATAGCCTATAATAGCCTAGCCTACATATTTTAAAATTGTAACATATATTGCTGCCATAATAACCTTTTCAAAAATGTACGTGCCTTCTTCTCTTTCCCATTTTTGTTCGCTGAGGTGGAGCTGCGATGAAATATTGTTCTTGTAAATACTTTCCAGCATTTCAGTAATAAAAGTTTACATCTTGCGTACGGTGCTCGGCAGTGATCAAAAAGGATTTAAACCGTGAATTTCGAATCTCTTGTAAACTCAGAGATGTGGATTCAGACGGCAATTAAATTACCACACGACCTGTTTGTCAAAAAACCGAAGGTACTAATTTGGCCAGGGATTTTTACGCGGTTGGGTGAGAAAAAACACTGATATTATGGATTCGGACGGCACTAAAATCACCGACTTACCCCTGTAAATGTTTAAAATACGACGAGCCCATGAGAAACAATATTAGCGTCCGAATAGGACTTAACTGACAGTAGCCTATGCTTTCACTGGCCTTTAAAAGAGCGTTTTAATTAAATTAATAATATTGTATAATAATATAATTAAAAATCTAACAAAAATCAGTGTAATGACAATTTTATTCTTTGCATGAAAACACTTGAATTAGCCTAATTGAACACTGTCTGGGTGTATTAAAACTTCAGAATTATATTCATATAGACCTACAACAGTGATAAGGTAAAGCTAAGAGTGGTCCAGACCAACCTTACGAAAGTGTGACTTACAGAAGATATACTTAGCGTACGAACATTTCGGGAACCGTCCCATAAGGTTAAGAGAGAGGTTAAGGAATAGGATAAGAACTACTTAGAGATAAGAACGCTTTGGGAAACCGGGCCCAGATAACTTTGAACAAATGTTCTATTGACGTAACTGGAAAAGGTTTGTTCATAACGTTGAGAGAGCCTTGCCAGAACGTTCCCTGATAGCTGGGACTTTACTGTAGTACTTTACTGTTTTACTGTTGTGACCTGGAATGAGCAGGACGTTTGCAAGTTATGGAGCTTGTAAGTTACATAAGTTGGGCTTTCTTTGAAACAGACCTTACACTATAAACACAGAACTCACTGGAATACCCACAATTCTCAGTAGATCTGGGGAGATCGTGTCACCTCTAATGATGTCAGCTGACGGAGAGATTGATGGCGTTAACATTAAGCAAAGTTTCCCCTCTGGTTTGCCCTTTATTCCAAGAAAACACACATATGTTCACGGTGGCTCCAACATGCATCCGCAGTCTGAAGCACATGCTATGAATAGGGCGAAGTGACAGTGAAATATGGCTCTGCTGTGGACTCTCTCATTTCTAATGAGAATATAGCGCTCTTGTCCTCTCCTCATTCTCAATGAGTTAATTTAACGGCGGTGCACCTTTATTCACTCTCAGTTTGCTTTAACATTCAGCATAAAGTGATGTCTTTTGATCCACACTGCTCCGCATGATTAACAGGCGGTGTGTTTTTGTAAACTCACTGCTGTCTTGTTCGTTCATGGTATTTTTTAGTTGACTAATACATAAATAATATATAGGACATACTGTACATCGGTATGTATCCTCTATAAAGTAACAATTACTTCAGTACTCATACTTTTGTTTTTCAAATTTCAGGTTTACAACTGGACTATCTGGTCAAGATTACTCTATTTTACTTCATTTTACTATATTTTACAGACTTGGATTATATGTAGCGGTAAATGTTGTTGTATGCAGAGGTACTAAACAAGACAGGTAAATGGTGGAATTTGAATTAGAGTATTGATAGAGGTACAGGTACTGGTAACGTTAACGGTAGAGTTAGAGACTGATACAGATAAAGGTATTGGTTGAGTTAGAGGTTGAAGCAGTTTATTGGTAGAGGTAGAGGTATAAGCAGGATCTGGTAAAACTAATGGTAAAGTTAGAGGTAAAAGCAGATGTTTTGGTAGAGATAGAGGTAGAAGTAGAGGCAATGGAAGCGGTAGTGATATTGGCAGAGTTAGAAGTAGAGGTACTGGTATACTGGTAAAGGTATTGGTAAGGTTAAAGGTAGATTTTAAACTACAGTTAGAGGCAAAAGTAGAGGTACTGGAAGTTGTGAGTTGTGAGACCACAAACATGGCGATAAGAAATCATAGATTCAACCATTTTGTTCCTCTAGTGTGTGTATCGGCGTGATGTGATCAGGAAAGCACAACACACACTAACAGATTCCATTCACAAACAACAGAGTCCCGCCTGCGAACATGGGAAACTCACAAAATCTCTTGCAAAATGCAAATGCATTGGTAAAGGCAGTGGTAGAGTTAAAGGTAGAAGTTTTGGATGAGGTATAGAGATAATGATAATAGAGGTAGAAGCAGATGTACTGGTAGAGGTAGAAGACTTTGCAGAGGTAGTGGTACTGGCAGAGCTAAGGGGAGGCATAACCTCCATCCACTCTTCCCTCAGATAGTACAACAAAGATACACACACCTCGGTTTTGTTGGCATCACTGGACTTTCACAATATGACGTTTTATTAACAAAGTTTGTCAGCAAGTTCGTCACCAATCAGCAAGAGATGAGGCCTACTCTATATATATACAGTATACACATAGCAGACTCATGTTCCTCGACAGTTTTTTTCTGCATTATTCTGTCTCCTCACACTCGCCTGGTTACTATCCTACTAACCAGAGATACGGAGAGGACTGTGGGTTTGGACCGAAATCCCGAGCTCAGATCCGTCCCCTCGGACAGCACACCAAATACACATACGTTTTATTCTATCTGATTATTTGTAAGTGTGAACTCGTGGACCTTCCACCTGAAACTTTACTCCATTTCACCCCTTTCAATATTTTATTAGTAAAAAAGCTTCTCCAAGTCACGCCACGGCCGTTCCTGCTGTGTCTGTCTTTGGCTCACGGCCAAATTTGATTTGTGTTTTTCTATGGAAAATGCAAATACTCCATGGCACGGCTTTTCATGCATAGTGCTAATATGCAAATCACACAGTTCACTTCCATCAAATAATGTTAAAACCAAAAGTCTATAAAAGTAAGTAATTTAATGAAATTTTCAAGAATGCAAATCCAAGGCTGTTTCTCTGCGAGCATTAAGCTGCGTTACGTGGGGCCCGTTTATCTTAATAGCTGATCTGAGTGCAGCGAGTGAGGGCCTCTCAGCCTAATCAAAGCTTTGCCTCCTGTACCGTGGCTTTCTGCAGTGACCAACTCAGAATGAACACTCCAGTGCACCCAAATATGACCGCTTCACCATTGATATGTGCAGTTAATTACATTCAAATGACTATTAAAGAACCTGCTCTCTCTTCCTCTTTTGGCTTCTATCACAATGCCAGCAGCCCGTCTGAATAGTCTCTGGATTACAGACCCTGTGTTCGGAAAAATAGATGAAAATTCACCGGAATTTTAACGCAGCCAAATTTCTGTAGATAAATCTACATCAAATGACTTCAAGCAATTAATGGCTGCAACAATTCAGTAATGTTGGTTTTGATTTATCACCTTATGGGGAAATGATTTATGGCTTTATGGATTAAGACAAGTATCAAGTACGGCATGTTCTTCTGCAGAGTTTTATGATCAGCAATCTATCCTGATAAGAAAGGTTTTAAGGACCTGTGTGTGTATATTAGTCTTTAAATGATCTCTTCTGGTCATATATTTGTTTTCATAGAGCAGTGAATACAGATGTGATCACGCATATGCTATTTACTTCCAACTGTATCAGAATAAACTCTTTCAAAGATCTGCTGCTGTATAATGAAATTACTTAAATGATGATGAAGAAATTAGCTAAAAAATGGCTCTGGACATTTTATATTACTGATAGATTTATATTTGGTTTTTGGTTGTATAATGTTCTTGGGCAAAACAATTATTGTCTGTTTGGAGGTATGATCTTTGACAAACATAATCAAAATTAGAGAGAAATAAATTGTATTAATAGATATTATTAAATGTAGCGGAGTATAGTGATTGGCTGAATATCTGATTTTCTCTCTCTCTCTTATTTTCTTTTTTTTTTTGTTGAGAGTGGGGTTAGAGGTAAATTGCAAAGTGGGTGTATAATTACATCATTTAAATGGACATTATTTTAGCCTGAGTTAAACAAGTCAGTGGAGCAGAAAATTGTCCGGTTTCCTCCAAATACGGCAAACACACATGCACACACACGCACATACATACACACGCGCACACACACACACACACACACACACACACACACACACACACACACACACACACACACACACACACACACACACACACACACACACACACACACACACACACACACACAAATCAAGAAATTCTTTATAATATAATTGTACTATTCTTTGAGGGATGATTTTTCATTTCTACACAAGAAGTATTTTAAATGTCTTGACCTTTGGCAGATGGACACCATTCACTTTATATGAATCTTTGCTTACTTTGAAACCACTAAACAGCAACAAAAAAAAAAATAAATAAATAAATAAATGTGTAGTCATAAATCCACTGCGAAATGGAAATGATTAAGGAATAATTTGTTGTGTGTGTGTGTGTGTGTGTGTGTGTGTGTGTTAAAGCGAAGGGAAGGAGATAGCAGGGTTATTGTGCTGCTGTAAAGTCACCTTCCAGAATTTGGCCGTGATCAGGGTTTTGGGTTAAGATGGAGGGATGTGTTATGGCCGGTGAAAAGGCTGTTGTGATTGTTTAAGCTGACCTTGAGAGCTCCAATGTCAGGCGTTTTCTTTGCTGAATAAGTCCTGCGAAAAGAGCTAGTGCGCTCCTTATGTGGAGGTGTGTATGAGTTCATCAATATAATCCACAGAAGGTTAAAAAGTAAAGTAGTTAGCTACACAACAAACCGCTGAAAGAAGTTAAATACAGCTAATACTATTTGAATTATTTAAAATAGATTCAATCAATTAATTCTACAATAAGAGTAGAATATATCAGCACAAAAAAAAACAAAAAAACAATTAAGATGTAATTTATGGTGCCAACATTAAATTGAACAGATTAATGTACACTAAATACTCCTAATAAATAAATAAAAAACACCCTAATGTATATATATCCTAACATAATGATGTACTGCAGCATTTCATTTCATTTTGAACATTGAATAAAATAACTAAAACAATTAAACTAAAATGCTTTGGACCCATGATTTGAGCGAGACAACTCTGGAAAGTTGTCGTTTTGCAGTGTCCTTGTGACAGATGTTACATGTACTTAATAACAGTACATTATGCATAATTACATGTAACTAACCCTAAACCTATAGTAAGTAGATTTTAATTACTGTAAGGTTACTCAGTGCTTAAATGTATATCTACACTGTTACACGCGTGCTGATAAACACGCGTGCTGATAAACACGTGTGCTGATAAACACGCTTGCTGAAAAACACGTGTGCTGATAAACACGTGCGCTGATAAACACGTGCGCTGATAAACACGTGCGCTGATAAACACGTGCGCTGATAAACACGTGCGCTGATAAACACGTGCTGATAAACACGTGTGCTGATAAACACGTGCTGATAAACGCGCGTGCTGATAGACACGTGCTGATAAAAGCGCGTGCTGATAAACACGTGCTGATAAACACGTGCTGATAAACACGTGTGCTGATAAACACGTGCGCTGATAAACACGTGCTGATAAACACGTGCTGATAAACACGTGTGCTGATAAACACGTGCGCTGATAAACACGTGCTGATAAACACGTGCTGATAAACACGTGCTGATAAACACGTGTGCTGATAAACACGTGCGCTGATAAACACGTGCTGATAAACACGTGCTGATAAACACGTGCTGATAAACACGTGTGCTGATAAACACGTGCGCTGATAAACACGTGCTGATAAATATGGAAAGCCAAACTGTTCACAATTCGCGTGCTTTTGACCGCCGTATCAATATTAAAACGGCGTCTTCATAACGCCGGTAGGCGTTAAATAAACGCCGTCAGGCGATAAGTTAACGTCACACGCCGCCACGCGTTAAAATAACGCCACTCGCCGATAGATGTTAAATTGACGCCACACGCCACTCAAAATGCAGATGTATGAGCTCATCTATATGGCCCCTCCTCTACTGAGTTTGAGGACTCTACGGCAAGTCGGAGAGGACAATCTAGTTTGGAAGAGCGCGAAAATGGCTAGGAGAGGATTTGTTTTGCGGTGTAAACACACTATAAATGACTGCACTCGCCTTTTACTCTCTGATAATCCAGGGGCTGATGTCTTTCAGTCATCATTAAATAGGTAAAGATTTCTGTAAAGATAATATATTAGCATTAACGTACGTCGGGTGGTTGTAAGTGTAAAGAATGTGCAATGCAATTCTATGACCAATTGTGCTGGTAACGTTACTGTACATAATATGTAAGGGATAAAGTATAGAGAGGCGGTCGTTATAGCGAATAACAAGCCCGACAGGCTATGTTATTACGTGGCTTGGCTGAATTCCAATGTAGAATGCGGTCTGTTATTTCTTGATAACAGACCGCTGCGAACAAAACAGCCCATTGCTATGGACGCGGAACGGACTATTTTCTTTGGCGGAAGCAATACAACCGTTTTTAAAGCAATAAACTCCTTTTTAAATCAATAATTTGTGTCAAATTAATTAATTATTTTGTAGGTAGCCATGTAATAAGCCTGTCGGGCTTGTTATTCGCTATAACGACCGCCTCTCTATACTTTATCCCTTACATATTATGTACAGTAACGTTACCAGCACAATTGGTCATAGAATTGCATTGCACATTCTTTACACTTACAACCACCCGACGTACGTTAATGCTAATATATTATCTTTACAGAAATCTTTACCTATTTAATGATGACTGAAAGACATCAGCCCCTGGATTATCAGAGAGTAAAAGGCGAGTGCAGTCATTTATAGTGTGTTTACACCGCAAAACAAATCCTCTCCTAGCCATTTTCGCTCTCTTCCAAACTAGATTGTCCTCTCCGACTTGCCGTAGAGTCCTCAAACTCAGTAGAGGAGGGGCCATATAGATGAGCTCATACATCTGCATTTTGAGTGGCGTGTGGCGTCAATTTAACATCTATCGGCGAGTGGCGTTATTTTAACGCGTGGCGGCGTGTGACGTTAACTTATCGCCTGACGGCGTTTATTTAACGCCTACCGGCGTTATGAAGACGCCGTTTTAATATTGATACGGCGGTCAAAAGCACGCGAATTGTGAACAGTTTGGCTTTCCATATAAACACGTGCTGATAAACACGTGTGCTGATAAACACGTGCTGATAAACACGTGCTGATAAACACGTGTGCTGATAAACACGTGTGCTGATAAACACGTGTGCTGATAAACACGTGCTGATAAACACGTGCTGATAAACACGCGTGCTGATAAACACGTGCTGATAAACACGTGCTGATAAACGTGCTGATAAACACGTGCTGATAAACACGCGTGCTGATAAACACGTGCTGATAAACACGTGCTGATAAACACGTGTGCTGATAAACACGTGTGCTGATAAACACGTGCTGATAAACACGTGTGCTGATAAACACGTGTGCTGATAAACACGTGCTGATAAACGCGTGCTGATAAACACGTGTGCTGATAAACACGTGCTGATAAACACGTGTGCTGCTGTGGAGGTGATATGGGTAATGTTAGGGACAGGTTTGTGGTATGGGTTAGTGATGAGTCGTTCATGAACGATCCGTTCATTGCGTTTGTCACGTGACAAATGAACGAAAGACTCGGAAGGTAAAGTAATTATTTATGTTCCCTGTAAATAATTTTTTACTGCATTATAATGATTTCTTAATTCAGAATATGATGAAGATTGCGTAGGCAGGGGCCTAGCACAAGATCCCGGGCACTATGCATAGACAGTCCTTATGGGCCCCCATGTTCCTCAACACCCCTCAATTGTTTCCCCTCATTTTGTTTTCTTTCCCTCTCATGTCTTTCCTTTCTTTTTTGGTGGCCTGATTTGGCTTCCTTTGAGAAAGACATTTCTACAGCTGAAGTTTGCGCTCCACCAGATGCTCAACTAACTAACATACACAATATGGGTGCAGATGGACTAAACCTTTTGGCACATTAGCAAGGGGTGGGACCGTGAGACCTTAGATAGTCTTTACTTTTTTGTATACAAAATCAATGATTATCAGGCAATCAACCAAGTTATTCAGGCAATACACTAACTTTTCATTTCATCTGACATTCATTGTGAAATTTAATTAGGAAATGAAAATATCCTGGTAAAATAAAATATATCCATACTTTTCAAGGGCCCTCTCTCGCCTTGGGGCACTGGTAATCAGTACTGGTTTTACCCCCAGTCCGACGCCCCTGTGCGTACGTGGATGTGTGTTCGGGGAATTTGCCTGTTAAAAGTATAACATTTAAAGCCACTTAAATGAACGAAATGATTCGAAAAAAGATCGAACAAGAGAGTCAGTAAAATGATCCGAACTTCCCATCACTAGTATGGGTAGGTATAAGAGTGGATTAACAGTGTAATTATAGACGTCATTACAGAAATTAATTACAGCTGTAATTACATGCAAGTCTCATAAGTGCAATGTAAAAACATGAATGTACTCAATAAGTGCATTGTATCAAATGATTAATTTAAGTGTTAGTACATAGACGCTTGATATAAAGACTGTGATTCCTTGTAAGCAGATCTGTATGATCATCTTCAGTGCCAGGTGTTCAGCAGAAACAGAGCAGCTGAAGCTTTTACAGCATGAAACATTTGTCCAGAGACCTTCATGCTTCTCTGTCCAAGACAAACGACAGATTCCAAGGCGTTCAGTGGGAAGGCTGCTATAAAGAGGCTGAGCTGTCAGGCAACAATCAAAGCTCAATTCAAACTCAACACTCAGACCAATCAACACAAGGTGACTTTCTGGTAATCCATAGGAGTATCAGGCGAGGATCTGCGCTCCATACTTTGATCAGGTTTCCAATACAATGTGCACCTGGATTGGCTTTGTTGGGACTGTCTCGAGGAGATGTCCGTCGTCTAAATGACAGCAGACAAGCGCTATGACAAGCATCTCGGACTCACTGTCCCTTTAACAGCTCAGACAGAACAACTGTCAATTCCCCCTCGCGTCGACTCTCTTTGAGCGGGATGTATCCATCAAAGCTTGGAGGAGCTGGCGAACAGTGTATTGACCTTGAGTGGCTCGCATTGATTTCCGGTTCTGACACACAGATGAGGGGAGGGAAGCGTACAGTGGATGTGGAGGTGGGGGTTTCTTACATGGCCGCCAGCCTGTAGGTGTGATTGGGAACAGATTTCCCAAATTCCAATACGGCGCCACCTGCCTGAAATGATGGATCGCTCTCTGGAATCCCATCAATCCTCACCTGCAGGAGAGAGGGTGACACCTGTGAGAAATTTATCATCATATACGACACCGCTGCAAACAGCCAATCACAGGGAAGCTCTGTAGAGTAAGCCCCGCCCCTTAAGAAGGCCAGGAGGATTCTTTTAAAAACAGATTTATAAGGTGGTGTGACATTGTGTGTGTGTGTGTGTGTGTTGACATGTGTATACATTAACTTAATGTGTATCAATATCAATATAATCAATTTCCCATATCTCCACAAAAGATAATATAAGATATAAGATAAGGTAAGGTAAAAGATAATAAAAGAGTGCCCTACTAATTCATTTTGTCATCTTCATTTGTAAGAAATGTATGTCTATTAAAATGTTATTTAGATTATTTAAAAAATATTAATAATTATATGATGCATAATTATACTGTAATTAATAGTATGCATTTATGTACTACAAAATGCATCCCTTATACTAAAAAAGTAATAAAAAAGTGAGAGCTAATCAATTTCCCATATGCCCACAAAAGAGGATAATGAGCGCCAGACAATTACTAATTAATTTAGTCATTCTTCATTATAAGAAATGTATGTCTGTTAAAATGTTATTAAGATTATTTAAAAATATTAATAATTATATGATGCATAATTATACTGTAATTAATAGTATGCATTTATGTACTATAAAATGCCTCCCTTATACAAAAAAAAGTAATAAAAAAAAAAGTGAGATATTTTTTTATTATTTAAAAATATGAATAATTATATGATGCATAATTATACTGGAATTAATAGTATGCATTTACATACTATAAAATGCATTCCCTAAACATTTTTTTTTTTTTTTAAGTGAACGAATTAATTCAATTCTCTCGTCTCTTTTAGAGTGTTAAGAAGCTTCTGCTATGTTTATGACTCTGGGAACTCAGCTTCAGTCACTGCCCTGCATCCATCCATCTACCATTGGCCAACTGCAAAAATGAACATTCTTCAACAGGCTTCAACACGCAACCAGTCCTTCCTATGAAGAACAAGTTAATTGTTTCTCAAGTAAGGGATTGAGTTTGTGACCAGTTCCTAGTCTTCCCTGAGCACAAGCTCTCTGGTTAAAGCCTTCTCCCTTCAGTCCGTGCCAAGAGAGCCGATCCACAATGCTGTATTGAGCTCTCAGCTTTTCTCAGCTTCTGTAAGACTCGGTGGCGACTGCTGTTGTAATCCTCCTCCACCTCATTTCATTAGCCAAGAGGACTAAAGTGATTAACAACACACAGGCCAATCTGAAGGAGGAGGAAAACACACACCAAATGCCTAAAAATACAAGGTGCTTTGAACACACACACCACTGTGCCTCGCTTTCGCTCTCTCGTCTCTGAAACGTCTTTTTGTCAAATCCCAGGATTAGGTGCCATCAAAGAGTGAGAAGTATTACAAATCGATTTTCATAATGAACTATTGTTCTCCGTCGAGTCCAAAAAAATAAGAGGAGTAATAAACTTTACGTGCAAAGCAGTTGCTGCTGGCAGATCTAGATGGCGGCTAATCAGTTCAAAAGACGCTGTTTCTGGGTCTGTTTTGCCGAAAAATCCCGATTCATCTACGTCTGATTAGCACTTAGCGTGAGGATTTCAAACTTTTCCTAAATTGTCCCAGACTCTGTAAGTAGCTCTACTGATGCGGGTAAAAGGCTGTCGACGGAGCCGAAAAGCCTGGCGTTCTCGTTTTGGCAGGTTAGTTTTTAATATTACTGATCTGAATAATAGTGGATTCTGAATGCTTTTTACCACAGAGCCAATTGAGTTTAATGTAGTCAATCAAAGATTAGCACGAGGCTTTTCTTTTTGCCCATACATTTGTGCATAGTGGATATTTCCGTAATAAAGCTTAAATATATCCGTTTGCTGTAGCTAATAAATCAACTCAGGAATTCTCCAGTCTTTAGCCTTTGTATAAATAATAAATAAAACATTTTTTAGAATGAACCTGTGCCTACTTTCAACATTAAAGATATTTTTTGTGTACGTACTCATGTGTGTGGAAGGCCAAGGAGAAGAAGTGGCTACCATATTTCTTCATGAGAGCAAACACTTCCAGCTGAATCCAGCTCTGGAATGACCTGTCAAGGGAAATGAGGACGAATAGTCTGAGTTCAATGTGGGACACAAATCCTTCAACCATCAACCTATACTCGCTAACCCCAAAGCTAGCAGTAACACAGAGCCTTCACTTTATACATGTGAAAGGGAGAACTGCTTCTACCAGCTCTTACCTTTCCAGACAGAATTCATAACATGAGATTTGTACGGAAGAGCAAGATCTTTAGAGAGAAAAAAAAAAGAAGAAACAAAAGTAAGCATGAAGGTCCAGCCCTAAACTCATGGTCTAAGTATGGCAATGTACGAATCAGATGAATTAGCCACCAATTCACCAAAATGTGAAATAGGTAAGGAATTGTTAGGAAGTGTTTTTGATGGTTTGCAGCATTAGGAGAGGTCAGGTTCATCCGGTTTGAAGATTGCATGCTAACCATTTCTACCTGTATTTCACCACTCGCTAAAACCACAACACAACATAAAACACAGCTCTCACTAACTGTCGCATGCCATAAAATATATAAGCTAGCGACTAAAACTGCCTCCACTGAGATTATTCCAAAGATCTCCATTCTGTCAGCTTTTATAGCGGGCCTCATTGACAGAGGAGTAATTTGAACTCCATGTCCCAGGGGTCCACTCTTTTACTTCCTGCTCCAGGAATAAGCAGCGTATCGATTAGTTATCAGCCAGTAATTGGGCCACGATCTCTCTCTCTCTCTCTCTCTCTCTCTCTCTCTCTGAGATGTGTGATGGCCATGAAGAGCAACGGATATCCCCACTGATGCTGATAAATATCCTGCTGAACAAAATATCCTCCCCAAACAGTTGTTACATCCGACTTATGACTCCTGTTCTATCTCCCGTCACATTTGTTCACATATCCCAGTTTCAAAACATTGGGACAATGGGGGCTAACAGCTAGAGTGGTCTTTTTTTGGCCATTTTATTAAAGAGAGCAGAGACAAGGACAACAAAAAAAAAAAACTCAAAGTGAGTGTACTATAACTAGGACTGGTATAGGACAAAATAATACAATTCAAACCTGTAAGTGCTGTAGCTGTTAGGCCACGGCTCTGACACACACACATATAACAGCACGTGAAATAGGAGTCTATAATAGGAGACTAGAAGTCTGTGTGAAATGGCACACGCATTAAAAATGTTAAGACTGATTTATACTTAATGTTTATTTATCCAGAGCAGGGATTTAGACATGTTGAGAGCCTGAAAAGGAAATGAGGCAGATAAAACGAGCACATGCATGTGTGAACTCTTCCAGAATAATCTCTGCCGTGAACCAGCCAGACGCAACATGCCAAAAGAGCCATTTACCTCGCAGACAAACGACGCCCTGAAGCCGCCACTGCTCCTCGACTCTTCTTTGCTCAATATTGCCATCATCAAACAGTCAGCTGCTTTAACCAACCGGTTCATCATTTACACATCACTACAGCACTGCGGTTCAATTACCCACTGACAGAGTCGAGTTCTGTGAGCAACGCCAGACTGGGCCATGGGCACACAATCCTTGTGAAATGAGATTATGTGATTCATTGAAAATCAATGACCATTTTCTTATTTGACAATAATCACTGCTTGATGTTTGGGAAATTTCATTGTCTGTACTTTCTACCATGCAACTCAAGTTTAATACAGTAAGTAAACATGGTACATAATTAATTCTAAAAATACAGATTCTTCAATGTTTTTTGTAGAAACAAAATGCGTCTTATCAAACCCAATTTACAATGCTTTGGGTTCTAGAATTGGCTAAATGGAGTGAAAAAGATCTTAATGTTACATTTCTTCAAACATCAGGTTCTTCAAAATCAATGAATGGGTTTCTTCGGCTTTTCTTTGAAGCACTGCTAACCTAGTCTCAGCCTCAGGCTAACACTCACATTCAGTTCAATCGATGTCTGATGCATATGGCACACTGAAGTGGAAACTCGAACACTGTGTTCGAAATCGAATACTTATCTTCTATATAATATGCATAAAACAGTATGCCAAAACAGTAGTAGGCCTATGTCCGAATACACAGTACTCGAAAAACAGTATTCGAGAAGTACCCGGATGCGTAGTGTGCGGCGATCTTTAACTGCCAGGATACAGTTTAAGTTCCGGGACTTCAGCAATGATGAGAAACCAAACGCTGGATTCAAAAAGGTTTGTGAAGATAATGGCTTTGTTTGAGGCTGAATTTGAAAACAAGATGCGTTTACCGACGGGATATGGGATATTGCCACATTTATAGCCCCCTAAACATGACGAATGTCAATGGTCAGTTTACATGTCAGTCAGACGGCCTCGTCCTGATAGAATGGGTGGTCCTTGGCCAAGTGCAGTGGCTAAAGAGCCACTAATGCAGACATAATGCCGTCAGGCAAAGGCTAGGCGAGAATACCTCTAACCATAATTTTGGAAAAAAGAAATAGGGAGTTTAAAAATCCGGTTCCTGGATCAACATCCATGTTGGTTCTGGAATAACGTTTCAATCAATCAATCAATCAATCAATCAATCAATCAATCAATCAATCAATCAATCAATCAATTAATCAGATCTTAGGGTTTGAGTTGAGTTTCAGAACAACTTGGTTAGGGATGATGTTGGGTTAAAGGTGAACTATGCAGGAACCGAACAGCTTCGGAGTCATTGGAATGGTTATATTACCTTTTTCGGGTTGAATGGTGGTCGTCTCGCACCCCCCTATCGCCTGTGAGCAGAAAAAAAACCCTTGCAACTTTGAGCCGGCGAGCCTCAGCGTCAGGAAGTATCGCGTGATATCAGGTCTCGCGATGTAACAAATTGCTTTACGGGAAAAAAATCTGCTAAAATGCTGTCATTATTGCGCTCCCTCACGCTGTTCGAACCCGAATGATGAAGACTTTTTAAAGAATGTCCCGTCTGCTTTGATGTTGTTGATCTACTAGCCTCTGGTATCTGAGAGTCGCCAACGAATTTTTCGACAGTGTTGTCAAATATCAATTCCGAAGCTGTGGGGGGAGCTCTAGAGAGAAACCTGCAAGCAAAAAGCAAGAATACAGCGAAGAAATTCCTGAAATTGCATCTATAGCCCTGCTTTAAGTGCTGTTAGTTTGACATGATTGTTCAACAATATCACAATATTGAATTCACGATACAATATTATTGTGATACTCCAAGATATATGGTAAAAGGTTAACAAAAAATATTCTGTTGATTAAAATAATAAATTTGATATTACATTGTGTGTGTAAATGAATAGGCTTGGACTTTCTGCTGGAAACCCAAAGCACAGGACAATAGAGACACCAGAATAACAATATTCATGATTCTGAAGATGAAAATACAGAATTATTTTAGACAAATATGCTAAACTAGATATCAGATAGTGACTAGATAGTCACTACCTAAATATAATTAAAATAATGTAGGACACTGTTTACTGTTAACATCAGATATTTGGCATTATCAGAATCCACAAATATCCCACATTGCATTATTATAGCCTACATTACACACACTGACATTTTTTTTTTTTTTTTTTTTTTTACACAGACATTTTTCATTGTGGGTGAATTATACACACAATACATATTGTCACTATCCATGATACATATTGATGCATATTTGTATTGTGATATATTGTGACACAGTATATTGTTACACCCCTATTTTATAATACTAAACTGAAAATAAAGAGTTATTTGTGGTCTTTAAAAGGTTCTCCTCCTCTATGCCGTCAGTCCGCAGAACCCTTTTCTCTTTAGAGCCTTTAAGCGTTCACAAACCCAACTCACGCCCGCCCTCAGGAAGTTGATTTAAATATATATTTCAACAATGCAGATTATACATGCATTTGTCTCCAATTATGCAAGCCCACCATACTGAAAAGACCCTAAATCATCACTGCATGTCTTACATAATCCATAAATAATGGCTTTGTGTATGTTTACACCACGCTGCGTGATATGATTCATATCTGGTATTGTTGCTGCTGTTGTTCGCAGTCCTGTCCACGTTTTAAATGACCGCTCAAATGGCCGATGGGGGAGTATTTGAGGACTGACACAAATGCATTTGTGGATTGTATATCTCCCCTGTTTATGTGTCCTGTTACAGTCTCACATACTAGCAGGTGATAGATGGCCGCCGCGCGACCACACATGCTGAGCTTGGCCGTGTGTCTGACGCAGCAGTTACAAGAGTCCTTATGAGAATATGGATGAGCTTTTCAGAGGGAAGTGATCTGACCAAGAACAAGTTTATTGCCGTTTATTGTCCAAATGAACAAGATTACACTAATGGTGGGGAGCTAAGTCTGATTTAAGACTAAAACGAATCCCTTCTTTACCTCTTAAAGGTTTGAATAATGGTTATTTCTGTCTTTATGCAAATGTGGCTCAGAGCTGAAAACTAATTCAAAGGTGTAATATTGATTAAAGTTCAAAGGTGTATATGTTTCAAGGGAAATATCTATCTATCTATCTATCTTGATCAATCTAGAAATCTTGATCTATCTATCTACTTTTGTTGTGATTCAAACCCCCCCCCCCCCCCCAAAAAAAAAAAAAAAAATTTTTTTTTTTTTTTTTGAGGAATGGTTTCAAATTTAAGTCATTTGTATATGTGCTTAATTTAAAAGCTGGTCAGATGGCTGGTTTCATAGGGAATTTGGGGTACTTTTCTAAGCCAATCTTATGTAAAAATGTAAGTATGCATTTCGAATAAACTGTTATGATGTAATTTGTAAAAAGATATGATTCGTGATAGAGTAAACATGAAGCTGCACCCTCAAAACTAACTCTGTCGGGCGTGACCAGGTTGTACAAAAATGCATGAATGAGTATCAAATTTATACCTATTGGCCAAACTGTGAAATAGTTATGAATTATCAGTTTTAAGAGGTTAATTTAAGAGGATTGGTTTGTTTTATTTGTTTGTTTGTTTTCTTGATATCAATGAAGTGAAAGTGAGGGATATTAAGCTGGGATTTTTTAACAATTACAAACTTATACGCTTCACTAAAGACTATCTGTGACCCCAAAGACACACCCTCACATCTCTTTTTCTATCAGTCTATCTATCTCCAGCTTGGACAACATTTCTGCTACTTTTGGGGATCTTTGCCAACTCTTAGAGTCATATCTCAGTATCCAATCTGGACGTGGTCCAAACTCTTCCGGCCAATCAGGAGTGGCGGTGAAAGAGGAGCTAAAGGACTAAAGTGGCTGCCACAACACATATATTTCCCCTGAAAAAAAAAAAGAAAAGAAAAAAGGTATCCAGAGAGCAGATGCAGAAGTGCCGTAACCCAAGAGCTCCACAGGCTTTGCCTTCAGGGATTCTGTGGTTCACACACACACACACACACACACACACACACACACACACACACACAGAGGTTGGACGGGACCCAAACATCAGTCATTCATGTTCAGACATCAGTGTATCTGTCCAAACCATCTGCAGGTGTGTGTGTGTGTGTGTGTGTGTGTGTGTGTGTGTGTGTGTGTGTGTGTGTGTTTGATTTTGTGTAGGTGTGACTGTGTGTGTAGTTTGGCTTGTTGAAACTAGAACATACTGTTGCTGCTTTACATGTCAATCAACATCTGTGGGAATTCTCTTTTTGCACCACTTTTTCATCTCAGTGAATCCACCTCCATGTTCATAAACGCACACACACACACACACACACACACACACACACACACACACACACACACACACACACACACACACACACACACACACACACACACACACACACACACACACACACACACACACACACACACACACAGTGGATCAAATCCCTTTCCCTGTGGACTCAGTCTCATTTTAAAATGCCCTCGATGGCAGTGGGCCAAACAGGGTCTCTTACGGCTAGTGAAAAATCTTGTGAGTATTCACTCTAATTGCTAGTTCAGGTTTGCTGAAGGCTACAGGTTGTCCGGTCAGAACAATGATGTCTCACTCAGGTTATATTCCAAATCGTTGTTTTATTAAAGGTGCATAGATGTGTGGTTCTGTGAATACAAAATACAGAAATGAATATGAATATAAACATAAAACACAAGAACAGTATGAATAAAGCTTATTTGGTAAATTACTGATGAATAAAGGGTAAAATATAACACAATACAATCTCTATGATGAAATACTTGACTAAGTGGGAATGGATGTGTGTGCGCTAACGCTGTACACGAGCTGTGCACGAGCTGTGCATGCGAGCATGGCTACTGCTGCATGTGCGGTCAAACCGAGATGTAAACAACTATGAGCGCATGCGCGCGACCTGAGGTACAACATGCATTGGTGTTTATAAGGAATAAATATAACTAATACTGACAACGAATGACATAAATATACATGGGATGGCAGTAATGTCACAGCAGCCGAATATAATTAAGTAAACAACATTAAATGTAAACACTGATACAGGCGGATTAGCGTTCGTTGAAACTGTTCAGTAATTATGTGATTACTTACAGTGTGATGCACGCACACGCACAATCTATAAAACTCCTCCGATTTGGGCTAATATACTATACTCCACTCTACAAACTAGGCTATATACAATATTCAGCCGATCTCCTTTTCCCGTTATCATCCGTCAACTTTCTTCTCCGTCACTTCGCGAACTCCGGTGGAAAGTTTTTGGAATAGTCCATTTCTCACTGAATGACAGGGGTGACTGGGAGAGTCCATGTGTCAAAGGGGAACACTTTCTACAGCCGCCCCCAAATTCACAGTGTGAATTTGCCGACTTTAAGTGTCTTTGCTACATTAAATTTAAAGCTAGTCGGGAAGAGAGGGCAGACAAATAATCTTGGCTACAGGTCGGGTGTAGGTTTTGCCGTTAACTTGTATTTCCGCAGATCTGACTCTCTTGTCCAACCCAGGAAAGACCTGAACAATTCTCCCAACAGGCCAAAGAGCGCGGGGCAGTTGTTGGTCCACGATCATGACTGTGTCCCCGACCTGCAGGTCAGCTTCTTCAGTCTTCCATTTCTGTCTGATCTGGAGGTTGGGTAGGTAGTGCCGAATAAAGTGCTTCCAAAAGTGGTCAGCCAAGAGCTGGCTATGTCTCCATCTCTTTCGGCTTAGGAGTTCAGAGTCTTGGTATACCACTTGCGGTAATGAGGCATCTCGCCGCCCCATCAACAAGATGTTAGGAGTTACTGGATCTGGATCCGCGATGTCCGAAGAGGTGTAGCCAATGGGTTTGGAGTTGAGAATTCCTTCTATTTCTATGAAGACAGTCCTCAGCACTTCTTCTGTAACTGTCTGGCTGCCAATGGTGACGTGAAGTGCAGCCTTTAAAGAACGGATTTCTCTCTCCCAACATCCACCGAAATGGGGTGAACTGGGTGGATTAAAGATGAATCTTATTTGTTCGCTGGCGAGTTGGGCTTGAAGCTCAGGATGAAGGGCGATGAATGACTCTTTCAATTCCCTTTCTCCTCCCTTAAAGTTGGTGCCTTGGTCTGACAGAAGCTCAAAGGGTTTACCACGTCTGGAGATGAATCGGCGTAAAGCCATCAAGAAGGAATCTGTGTTGATACTGGTGAGTATGTCAATGTGGACTGCACGAGAAGTCATGCATTTGAAGATGATTCCCCATCTTTTTTCATTCCTGCGTCCCACCTTTATAGTGTAAGGTCCAAAGCAATCTACACCTGTTGAGTAGAAGACAGGTTGATGGATCCTCAATCTGGCAGGTGGGAGGTCCGCCATTCTTGGTGGATGTGGTTGTCCCCGCCATCTCTGACACTCTGCACATTGTCGTTGGTGGTTTCTGACCGCAGCCCGTCCCCGTATCACCCAGTATTTCCTGCGAAGTTCAGCAAACACCCTATCTGGTCCTGGGTGATGTAGTCGATCATCATAGTCCTTGATTACCAGTTTGGTAGTCGGATGAGAGGAGTCAAGGACAATAGGATGTATCATATCTTCCTCTAGCTGGCTGATTTGACGGAGACGACCGCCAACGCGTATGAGTTGGGTGTCCTCATCAAATTCTGGAGCTAAGCAGAGCAAACGACTATTTTTTGGTAAGGATTTACCTGCTCTTAGGAAGAACAGTTCATCTGGAAATGAGTCAGCTTGGCTCTGACGAAGTACTGCAAGTTCTGCCTCTTTGTGGTCATCTGCAGTTGGGATATCAGTGGCCGCCCCGTTAACATACTGGATGTAAGCCTTCAGTAGCTCTGAAAGCGTATGGTATTTCTGTGGATCGGGAGGAGGTGAAGTGGAGATTGACAGACCAATGAAAATAGGCTTTCTCAGTTCACTGTCCTGATCAATGGTCGTAGGTGGTGGCATCTCTGGCCAATGATCAATTGTCTGTCTGAGGAATTTTGGTCCCTTATTCCATCTGCTTTCCTGGCCTATGTCACAGAGCAGTTTTCCCTTTGTGATGTCATCTGCGGGGTTCTCCTTTGATGGCACGTATCTCCAGTTATCAGACTCTGTGAGTTCTTGGATTTCTGCCACTCTAGTGCCTACGAAAACTTTAAAACGACATGATTGTGACAGCAGCCAGGTAAGGACAGTTGTGGAGTCAGACCACAGAGTAACACTATGGATGGGCAAAGTTAGCTCTGTCTTCAGAACTTTTGCGAGTTGTGCACCTGTGAGCGCTGCACATAACTCCAGCCGTGGAATGGTTTGCTGCTTTTTCGGGGCTACCCGAGATCTACCTGTTACAAAGGTAACTTCCACTCTACCTTCAGGATTTTCAGTTCGTATGTAGGCCACAGAACCATAGGCTCGCTCTGAAGCGTCACAGAAAATGTGGATCTGCCTCATGCTGGAAGGCTGATCCAGTTCTTTACTGCAGTAAGACCTCGGCAAAACAATGTGCTGTAAACCATCCAGTTCACTCTCCCATGCTTTCCACAAATTCAACAGGTTCTCAGGCAGACGGGGATCGTCCCACTCTCTTTTCTTGTCCCATAACTGCTGTACGATCACCTTGGCTCGTGTTGTGAATGGCACAATATAACCTATGGGGTCATACTGTCTAGCGAGGATATGGTATATGCTCCGCATAGTTGGAAGTGGGTGGTCTGTCCGCCGCTGCTTATAGGAGAGAGTGTCTGATGAGCAATTCCAGTGTAACCCAAGAGTTGACTCTTGTGCATCTTGTTGACCTTCGCTGAGCCACTGGATGCTGCTTTGAGATCGAGCATCAGCTGGCAGGTGGCTGATGACTGATGGATCATTGCTCGCCCACTGTCTTAGGTCAAAGCCTCCGGAACTTAAAAGGCTGCGGAGTCTGTCTACAAGACCTTTCGCTCTCTCACTTGAGGTGAAGCTCTGAAGGCAGTTGTCAACATAAAATGATTTCTCTACTGAGAACTGTGTGTCTTCAGACTCACTGTGATCCAGAACGTGCTTCTGTAACGCGTACGTTGCGCAGCAAGGACTGCACGTTGTTCCGAATGGAAGTACTTGCCATTCATACACGTCTGGTGCCTTGTCTTTCTGAAGGTTTCTCCAAATGAATCTCAGTAGTGGTTTGTCCTCCGGCAAAAGGCGTACCTGGTGGAACATCCCACGAATGTCACTACTAATGGCGATGGAATGTTCTCGGAATCTCAGAAGAACTGACAGAAGAGAAGGACTGAGTGGTGGACCAGGGAGTAAGTACTCGTTCAGGTTGTGGCCTTGGTAAGCAAACGAACAGTTGAAGACAACCCTTTTCTTCCCATTATGCTCCACCAAATGATGAGGAATGTACCAGCTCTCTTTGGAACAGTCAACCTCCTTAGGAGTGAGTTTCGTGATGTAGCCAGCTTGCTGTAACCTGACTATCTCCTCTTGGTAGGCCGCTGCTTGTTCCGGATTCTTGTTCAGACGATTCTCTATTCCCCTTAATTGTGGCAGGACAGCTTCTTTGGGTGCATGTAGACATGGCATACCTTTGGCACGTAGAAGAGGGGTTGCATAGCGCTGGATTCTGTTAACATCCACTCTCACGGTTTTGTCCTGGAGAAGTTGGATGGACTCTTTGTCTTGTCTAGACCTTGTCAGTACCTTTTCATTTCGATATGGAAGAATGTCCATTTTCCACAGTTTCTCCACATTCGCATACAGGTCGTTACTGGGCTGTAAGCTGGTGAAAAGACATTGCTGTGGGGAAAGTCTGCTGGTTAGTTCTTGTGCTGGGCCCTGTAGTGTCCACCCTAGGCGTGTTCTCACAGCAGCAGGGCCACCAGGTGGACCCAGTCTGACTGGTTCTATGGGTGTGATGAGATGAGGGCAGTCAGAACCAATAAGAACTACTGGTTTCACTTTGTGAAGGTGCTGTAGTGGCAGGCCTGCAAGGTGCTTGTACTTCTTCTGAAGTACCTTGACGGGATGCGTGTGCTCTGCTAAACCCAGGCTGCTGGCTGTAAATGCGCTCCGTATCCTGAAAGCCTTACGAGGGTTAACCACTGAAGACACAGTGAAGGTCACAGCCGCCCCATGAATGGTCTGTGTATCTTGCCTGACTGTACGGAGAACCAAGTCCTCTGGCTGTCCCTTCAGATTCAACTTCTGCACAGCTTCATGTAAGATGATGGTCCGCTCTGACCCATCATCGAGAATTGCATATGCCTCCATGGATTTGTTGCCATTTCGGAGCAGAACTTTAGCCACCTTCAGCAGAATTTTATTGTCACAGGTTGGACGATCCACATACAATACTGCACTGGCTGGAACCGATTCTTCTGTGGCTCTGCTCTGGTCATTTACATCATGTAAGGCCAGCAATTGCTTTCTGTTACAAGATGGACAGAGGGCTTTCAGTGTGCAATTGGCAGCATGATGACCACGCCCACAGCGCCAACATCTATTTTGACCTTTAATCCAATTCACCTTCTGCTCTTTGTTGAGTAACTTAAAGTTCTCGCAGCCATTCAGGAAATGTCTGTTGTTGTCGCAGTATGGACAGTAAACATTCACCCCTTCTCTCTTAGCAGCAGTTGGTTTGGGTGGATAAACTGGTGATGCTGAGCTGGCCTTTGGTTTCTCTGTACCAAGGAGGATGGTAGTGGGTTTGCGGGGCTGCCTAGAGTCTCTCCTCAGCTCCCTCCTCGGCACTGTCGAAACTCTAGACTGACTGGTATAGTCAGTGTGGTCATCCTGAACTTGTAGCTCGTACTCAAGCCAGTCCGCAAAGTCCAATAATGTGGGGATAGTGACATGAAGAGGATGTGTGTACCTCTTGAAACTGGACCTGAGATCATGTGGCAGTTTGCTCATCAGTCTGGACACATGTGATCCGCACTCCAACTCGACGTTGCCTTTCTGACCCAGCTGTTCCAACATACTGACCAAGGAACGCACTTGGAGACCGAACATGCGAAAAGTTTTCACATCTCCACTGCGAATGTTTGGTCCATCCATTAGTTCTGCAATGCGTTGTAAGGCTAGCTGATGGGGCTGGCCATACATTTTATTGAGGGCTCTCATGGTGTTTGTGAAAGGAAAGCTTGAGTTACTGTATGAGTCTGACACAAGTAGGGCTTCTTCCAACTTAAGATGGTCAGTGAGGATCTGATATTTGAATCGCTCTGTTGCATCTTCAGGCAAAATGTTCTCCAATGCTATTCTCAGTCTGGAAAACTCTCTAGGATCAGGGGATGTTAGGAAGGGAATGGTTGGAGAAGGGCCTCTGTACATTTTCTCCTGCATTGATGGAGGCTTATAATACGCTTGTCTGTAGCCTGGTTGCGGAGGTGGCATACGCTCATATGCTGGGGTCTCAAACTCTGACTGATAAGCTGGAATGTGTTGGGAGGAACAAGAGTACCTGGGTTTAGGTGGGTCACTGTAACGCACTTGTGGTGGTACTTTATAATGTATTGAGGAGGAAATGTCCATGTTTCTGAAATCCTCAGCTAATCCAGGATGCTCATCCATTGTAGCTGGGCACAGTTCTCTCATGGTCGTAGGTGGAGTTGGTGGGTTTGTCCGTGGGGCTGGAGTAGGACGGAACCGTTGTGGAGTCTCAGGGCTCACCACTGGAGAAAAGGGACCTGGAGATAGCACTGGTAAAGTCAATGGCCTAGAGGGGGATCCCCTTTCTGCCTTAAGACTTTGAAGTTCCTGATGTAACATGGCATTCTGTTGTCGCATCTCCTGTAATGCTGAAATAATCTCTGGAAGCTGGCTGGTTTGTTGCCGCAAGTCGGCGTTCTCGCGTTTCATCACCTGCAGCATGGCTGTAAGCTCCACTTCTTCTCCTCGCCCATCGGATCTTTCACTTTGCCATTCATCTCTCAGTGTCCACTTATCATGATCTAACTCTTGACTGATAGGAGAAGTCGATTGGGTCCGTCCTACCATACTTGGTGACTGGACTCTGCTATGGCTGAAGTCTGGGAGTGGCTGTCGATGTGGCAATGGCTCACCAAGCTCGTAGTCCGCTAAATGAGTCGGTGGGTTGATCTGTCTTCGTGGACGCACGACAGGCGCTTCTCTCTCGGGTTGAGACATCTCTGTAGCAATTCACCTATCCGGCTCGAAGGACCATGAAAAATCTTGTGAGTATTCACTCTAATTGCTAGTTCAGGTTTGCTGAAGGCTACAGGTTGTCCGGTCAGAACAATGATGTCTCACTCAGGTTATATTCCAAATCGTTGTTTTATTAAAGGTGCATAGATGTGTGGTTCTGTGAATACAAAATACAGAAATGAATATGAATATAAACATAAAACACAAGAACAGTATGAATAAAGCTTATTTGGTAAATTACTGATGAATAAAGGGTAAAATATAACACAATACAATCTCTATGATGAAATACTTGACTAAGTGGGAATGGATGTGTGTGCGCTAACGCTGTACACGAGCTGTGCACGAGCTGTGCATGCAAGCATGGCTACTGCTGCATGTGCGGTCAAACCGAGATGTAAACAACTATGAGCGCATGCGCGCGACCTGAGGTACAACATGCATTGGTGTTTATAAGGAATAAATATAACTAATACTGACAACGAATGACATAAATATACATGGGATGGCAGTAATGTCACAGCAGCCGAATATAATTAAGTAAACAACATTAAATGTAAACACTGATACAGGCGGATTAGCGTTCGTTGAAACTGTTCAGTAATTATGTGATTACTTACAGTGTGATGCACGCACACGCACAATCTATAAAACTCCTCCGATTTGGGCTAATATACTATACTCCACTCTACAAACTAGGCTATATACAATATTCAGCCGATCTCCTTTTCCCGTTATCATCCGTCAACTTTCTTCTCCGTCACTTCGCGAACTCCGGTGGAAAGTTTTTGGAATAGTCCATTTCTCACTGAATGACAGGGGTGACTGGGAGAGTCCATGTGTCAAAGGGGAACACTTTCTACAGCTAGTCTGAGCGAAAAATCACTCGTAACGTTTCAGGAACATTAATGTAATGCCAGCAGCTGCCAAATGCTATTCTAGCCCACTATTTATTACACAAACTTGTTACTTTCACAGCCTCATGGCTTCAGCCGGGCTTTGCCCAGATATTTCCCTTTTCCCACGTTTGAGAATGCAAAAACTCTCTCTCTATTTTAAACTTATTCTGTTTAAAGCTGGTCTGTCTATCCATCCATCTATCCGTATATCCATCCTTTCAAGATGGGTGTTAATTCACATTTTAAAGGTTTTTTTTTTTTTTTTTGCAATGACCCAATGACTGGTGTCTACACTAATATTAGTCTCTCTGTTTATCCTGAGGTTTACTGCAGTCCACTGGATCCAGGCCGTATCCAGATCTGATGAAGGACCTGTGCCTGGACACAACAACGCAGTCCTGAAGTGTCAACTAGTCTCTCCCCTGTGAAGACCCCCTTCCCTTCCCTTTTCCTCTGTACAGATAAAACATTGTCAAAATAGTTCCGGGTCACATGGCTACTCGGAAGCGATAAATAATTATGCAAATGATGCCGGAGCGCGTTAGGGTTTTCTATTAGAACGGTGTTGTGTTAGCGGCCCCAAAGTTAATAACTAATGATCTTTGCAACGGAAGTGAATCGATAGAAACTAACTTTAGCTGGACAATAACTTTATTCTAGAGCTGCTGTAAGGCCAAAACAATCTCTGTTACTTTAATTTCCTATTATTACTGTAAAGATGCTTTGAAACAGTCCATATTGTTAAAAGCGCTATATAAATCAAGGTGACGACTTACATTATATAAACTAATTTTATAAAAAAAAATGGACCATGGTGGTTGTGGCTCGCTTGGACACCATGGTCGTGTCGATGAATCCAGGGAACCTGCTAGAAGGCTGGGCAGGACCAGAGGAGGAGGAAGGGTCAGGGAACTGGTTGTTGCCAAAGTGTCCATTAAGCCGGACTGGACCAGAGGGCAAGGAGAGACCTCAGGAGTGAGTCCATCCCTGGGTATCCAGATCAATAAGTGCCTGCTCTGGGATGGACATTACGGCAGGCACTGGATAATTTCGGAACGGACAATGAGGCGGGTGGCAACTCGAGGTCCATGTCAGTTTGCTGCGCTGGCTCGGGGTCCACAGCAGCCACATTATACTCCAGCACACAACTATACTGGTGGAGGGAGAGTAGCTGGTCCTCTGGGTGGACGGTGGCTACTGCTATAGATCCATCATCTGGTCAGTTATTGTCACGGGTTGTTGCAGGCAAAGCAGTGATTTAAGGTGAAGATCTAAATCCAGCAGTCTTCACAAAAAAAACTCTGGAATGCAGGGAAACGGGAAAAAAGCAAACCAATCTTAACATTGACAGTAATAGACCAAGAACTAAACAAAAGAGTTATACAAGGGACAAAATGAGGAATTAAACTAGAAACAGGTGAACATAATCAGCAACCATGGGAAATAAATCAGTAACTATAGAGACGAATGACATGGGGACTAGATATGGATGAACTAAACTCAAAGGAAACACATTTGCCATTTGTGCTTGCACTATTTCAACTTGAGTATATTTATCAATGTGGTGCATTAGGTTTTAGGGAAAGAAAACAAAATTGTAATAAAAATGTTGGCGTTGCCAATAAAACGTATTGAATAACTCTCAAAACTTTCAAGTTTGTAACACTTATTTCATGCCATGAAGAGAGTAGTAAAATGTTATACTTAAGAATACTTCTGATTTTAGACATGGCTTTTGACATATTCAAAATACCAATCTCGCAGAGAGTTAGAAACTTTAAATAAAATCATTGAATATGGCAGTGGCGCGGCGCAGTGGATAAGACACATGCCTTTGGTGTGAGAGACCCGGGTTCGAATCCACTGTGAGACACCAATGTGTCCCTGAGCAAGACACTTAACCCCTAGTTGCTCCAGAGGCGTGCGACCTCTGACATATATAGTAATTGTAAGTCGCCTTGGATAAAAGCGTCAGCTAAATGAATAAATGTAAATGTAAAAAATATAGCTGTTGCACATCTCTTGGCAGAGGAGTATTATAATATACTTTAAACTACTACCTGACAATTCTAATAAACATATGATGCATGAAAAAATCTATACTTTTCTTCCTGATATGTTAGGATGTTCAAAGGATATAAGCAAAGCATTACGTGAAACAGTAGCAGTCAATTTGTAAGTCTGTTTCAGTGATATTGTGTGTGTGTGTGTGTGTGTGTGTGTGTGTGTGTGTGTGTGTGTGTGTGTGTGTGTGTGTGTGTGTGTGTGTGTGTGTGTGTGTGTGTGTGTGTGTGTGTGTGTGAGAGTGTGAGTGTATGTGTGTGTGAGTAAGTGAGTGAATGTGTGTGTGTGTGTGTGTGTGTGTGTGTGTGTGTGTGTGTGTGTGTGTGTGTGTGTGTGTGTGTGTGTGTGTGTGTGTGTGTGTGTGTGTGTGTGTGTGTGTGTGTGTGTGTGTGTGTGTGTGTGTGAATAAGTGAGTGGTGAGTGTGTGTGTCTGCCTGGAACTCACCTAAACCCTGAATGGGACAGGCCTTTCTGGTTCTTTCCTGCAGCACTGCCTCATAATGCGCTATTGTGTTTAGGTCAGCTAACCCGCGCGTGAGTCAAACACAGGCTTTGTGAGACCAACTTGGACATCTGCCATCTGTTAAAATGTTGGTTTGTCTGGCACCTTTGGGGTTTTTTTTCTAGTCTTTTTGGTAGGTAATAAATCATTCAATAATGTGACCTGTACTGTGCTCAACTGTCAATGGATCTTGAGAACCAATGACAGTTTTGAATAACCATTTTTTTGGCCTTATATTTTTCTTGAGTGACTATACATCACTAGTGTTGTCACGATACTAGAATTTCTAACTTCGATACGATACCTTGAAAAATATCGATATTCGATACCATTTTCGATACCACGGAGAAAAAAACTGCCACAATATTAAGTTTTTTTTAATTATTTAAAGCTAAATATAACAAGTCTAGAACATGACAATGAGGGATATTTTACATGAACAAAAATGTCCTGAAGTAGTGCACTTGTTCAAAAGCATTAATGCTGGTTAATACATTAACGTTATTTGATGAACAGATTTAAACGCAAACGTGTGTGCCCCACATGGAAAGAATCTATATGAGGATATATGCGCATATATGAAACCTATATGCAGTTTATATGCACATATATGCTGCATATATACAGCATATATGCACATATATGATAATATATATGCTGCATATATGCGTATATATGCCACATATAGGCATAATTGAGGTACATATATGTGCATATACAGGCCATATAGGTCTCCTGTATTGCTTCTTTATATATACATATAAGCCCTATATGTACATACAAGATATGTCTCCTATAGCTCATGGCAGGATGGTCATTTTGTAGCTCATATCTCACTTTGGAAACTGTCATACATGATGCCTAGCTCAGATAGGCACATCTATCAATTCGAAGCTCACGGAGCTGAGATCAAAAAGATCAAAATAAAAAATAAAATAAAAATTCTGTTCAGTTTTTTGTCTTATTTTTGTTCTTGTACTATTTGATTGTTCTTAAGTAAATAAATAATGTAAATTTCTACATTTTGGGGTTTTATTTATGTTGCCTACACTGTAAAAAAAAGTGTACTTTTACAGGTAATGGTCTGTATTTTTTTACAGAATTTTACCGTTTTGTCATTATAGTGAATGCCTGTTATTTTACAGATATTTGCTGTAATTTAAAGGTCCACTATTAAATTTACAGGTAATTGCTTGTATTTTGGTTTTACATCAATTTACGTTTTTTAAGGAACTTGTCTGTATTTTTACAAAGTAATATTTTACAGATTTTTTTCTGTGAAATTAGAAAACAAAGAAAAGAAGGTATAACTGCAGAAATCTGCATCTATTCAATATGTTGTCCTTACAGATTATTAAGCATGTGGGGGTTAAAGTGAGGTTTTTTTTAAGGTTAAATAATAGTATTTGTACATACAGCCTAGGCTACAGTAGACCGTACTCGGTTACTAACGTAACCTCGGTTCTCTCTAGAAGAGGGAACGAGTACTTGCGTAAGATATCTTACGCTAGGGGAAAACCTCTTTTCCTCGAGATATTGAAGCCAAAAATTATCCTTAATTTTGCAATAATGTAAAACGCATTGCAGCAGCATGCAGACATGGGCGAGACAGCTCGCGCGCCCATTGGCTGCTCTGCGGCAACTGCACCAGCCTATCGATAGAGGCTCCTCATGACGTCAGAACCAATGAGGGCGCTTCGCGCCCATTACGTCATGTCCCGCCGAAATCGGGTGGGGCCAGGGCTATAAATACGGCCCAGAGAGGCTGGTTTGGTCAGTTTTTCATCGCTGAAGCGAATCAGAACATGACGCATGCACGGCAAGATACGCAAGTACTCGTTCCCTCTTCTAGAGAGAACCGAGGTTACGTTAGTAACCGAGTACGTTCTCTTACGAGAGGTCTCTCGTACTTGCGTAAGATATCTTACGCTAGGGGAACACAATGTAAAACGCCGTGCGTGCTTGAGACATAACACTAAAGTCCCAAGGGCAGGTGCCCGGGGCTCATACAGTGCCTAATCACAAGGGACTCACAGAGAATCCGGGAAGAGGGGCTAGAATAGCATCATTCCTGTAATATTGAGCTCTGATAAGAGCATGTTATATCAAGTGTTCCACACAGCCAGGGCGAACTCAGCCTGGACTGGTAAATATGGGGGACTTACGTACTGCCCACAGAAGCATATAGGCGATCAGTGATCGACGCTCTAGCAGTTTCAGCATCCCGAGCCGACAGCATCGGGCGGGCAATACTGAAAAATTAAACCGAGAGCAACCTAGCTTGCAAAGCGGGAACCTCGAGGTTATAAAACCTTATAAATGTAGACGGGGAGGCCCAGCCTGCCGCCCTACAGATATCTTGCAAGGCAATCCCACTGGACCAAGCCCGCGACGAGGCCATACCTCTTGTGGAGTGCGCTTTGAAACCTATCGGGCATTGCAGGCCCTTGGATGTGTAAGCTAGCGCTATAGCATCAACTATCCACCTGGATAGACTCTGTTTTGACGCAGCTAGTCCCTTAGAACGTCAGCTGAACAAAACAGAGAGCTGCTCCGTCTGTCTGAAAACAGATGAGCGAGACACAAAGGCTCTTAACGCCCTGACCGGGCAAAGGAAGCCTGCGTCCCCTTCCTCCTCAGATACCGGCAGGGCCGACAGGGAGATAACCTGTGCCCTAAACGGTGTGTTGAGGGATTTAGGAACATATCCGTGCTTTGGTTTGAGTATGACTCTCGAGTCATTCGGCCCAAACTCCATACACGTCGTGCTCGCTGAGAGCGCTTGCAAATCCCCTATGCGCTTCACTGAAGCGAGAGCCAGAAGAAACACTGTTTTGAAAGACAAGGGTTTCAGGTCTATTGACTGTATTGGCTCGAATGGGGCACCTTTCATGGCTTCCAGAACCGTGGAAAGGTCCCAAACGGGAACTGAGGGTGGTCTGGGCGGGTTCAGCCTCTTAGCTCCTCTAAGGAAGCGAATTACCAGATCGTTCCTTCCTAATGACTGGCCAAGCGGTGGTTCAGCGAACGCTGCTATGGCCGCCACATAAACTTTGAGCGTGGATGGGGTTCTGCCCTTATCCAGAAGCTCTTGTAAAAAGGAGAGAACCTCCGGCACCCCACAGCGTGAGGGTGAAGTGCCACTCGCTGTACACCAGCTAGTGAACACAGACCCTTTTGAGGAATAGAGCCGCCTCGTAGATGGAGCTCTAGCCTGCGTGATCGTGTTTAACACTCCCGCTGGGAGGTTAATGGGTACCCGTTGATGGCCCACACATGTAGGGACCAAAGCTCCGGGCGAGGATGCCAGATCGAGCCGTTCGCCTGCGAGAGGAGATCCCTCCTCACCGGTATCGGCCACGGGGCGGTACTCGTCAGCTGCCTCAGGACTGGAAACCAGACTTGGTTTGTCCAAAATGGGGCGACGAGTAGCACTGGGCATCCACTCTCCCTGATTCGCTCTAACACCTGGGGTAGGAGCGTGACAGGGGGAAACGCATAGAGCGGGCAGCGGGGCCAGCGTGAGCCAGCGCATCCCTGCTCTTGGAGAAGAATTCCTGACAATGAGCGTTCTCTTGAGACGCAAATAGGTCTATTTCCGCTCTGCCAAATGTCCTCCATAGCATTTTGACTGTCTGTGGATGTAAAGACCATTCTCCTGTCGGCAGATTGTTTCTGGACAGTCTGTCTGGTCCCACATACAGATGGCCGGGCACATACGCTGCCCTGAGCGAGCGCAGGTTGTGCTGAGCCCAGACCAGGAGGCGTTCCGTCAGCCTGTGAAGGATTCTGGATCTGATACCTCCTTGGTGATTTATATAAGCCACCACTGACATGTTGTCCGAACGGACCAAGACGTGGTGTCTTTTTATCTGGGGACAAAAAACGCCTCAGCGCGTTGTCGACTGCCATCATTTCCAGGCAGTTTATATGCAGAAGCTTTTCCCGTTCCGACCACTGGCCGAATAACGGTCTGCCCTCGAGCAGCGCTCCCCATCCCGAGGTTGAGGCGTCCGTAGACACCACCTTCACACTCAAGGAAGTCCCCAGGCTTACACCTGACCGGTACCAGTCGGTCACTGTCCAGGGTTTCAGAGCTGCGACGCATTTCTGATCGACCTTGAGGCGCGCGAGGTCCAAGCTCTGCGCGGCGCGCGCTTTCAACCAATACTGCAGCGGGCGCATGCGAAGCAGACCCAGCTGAAGCACTGAGGATGCTGAAGCCATGAGACCCAGCATCCTTTGAAACTTTTTGAGCGGGACTAAAGTGCCGTGGCGAAAAAATCTCTGTCATGCGCTGAATACTTAGTCTGCGCTGCGGCGACAGCTGTGCTGTCATAGACAGCGAGTCCAGATCTGTGCCCAGAAAAGATATTTTCTGACTGGGAGACAGTGAACTCTTTGCCCAATTGACTGTGAGACCTAAATTCTCGAGGTGATCGAGTAATATGGTCCTGTGTTCTATGAGCTCCGACTGTGATCGAGCTAGAACCAGCCAATCGTCCAAATAATTCAGCACTCGTATGCCTCGGAGCCTGAGGGGTGCGAGCGCTGCATCCATGCACATCGTGAATACGCGAGGTGCCAGGGATAGGCCGAATGGCAGGACTGTGAACTGATATGCCTGGCCCTCGAAGGCGAATCTCAAAAATCGCCTGTGACGTGACGCTATTTGTATTTGAAAATAAGCGTCTTTCAGATCTATCGACACGAACCAGTCCCCTTGGCAAATTTGCGAGAGGATTTTCTTGGTCGAGAGCATTCTGAACCGTCGTTTCAGAAGTACTTTGTTTAGTCGTCTTAGATCTAAAATGGGTCTGAGACCCCCGTCTTTTTTTTTTTTTTTTTTGGTACCAGAAAATATCTGCTGTACATGCCCCCTTCGCTCTGAGCTTGTGATAGGGGTTCTATAGCCCCTTTGCTCAGTAACTTCGCTATTTCGGCCCGAAGTAGGTGTGCTACTTCCTTTTTCACCGTAGTATCGATTCGCGCCGCTTTGCGTTGCGGGCGTCGACCGAACTGTAGCGAATAGCCTCTTTCTATAATGTCTAGCACCCACTTCGAAACCCCGGGTAGCCTTGCCCATGCGTTTGCACGAATGGCTAGGGGTTGAATGCGAAGCGCGCTCTGGTCGCTCAGCGACAGAGGGGCTTCAGTGTGCTGCAACATAAGCGTCGCGCTTATGACATTTGAGGCAGGGGGCGCGCTGATAACAGCGGGCAGATTGCCCGCGCTCGACTCCTCTGCGGTGGTCAATCGAGAGGGGGAGGGCTGGGCGAGTCCCGTAAGACCTGTCATGTCCATGTTTGAATGTGGGCGTGGGATAGCGGGCACATTTACAACACTGAGAGCATTGTCTGCCTGAGCAGAGCGAATGCATGTTGGTTTCGTTTTACAGAAACCTTGAGACATGCAGAACGTAGTGTTTGTGGGCACTGGGCAGTGGGCACATTTACCACATTTAATGCGCAATCGATCTGGGTCGATTTCATGTGCGCGAGCCCTGTGTGACGGGCTGTGTTTCTGTGTAGGAATGAGCACTGGGCATTTTGTCTACACTCATAACACCATCGGCCGTGGCCGGAACACCAGAAAATACACTCTATGGGATTTATCTGGGTAGCCGTAAAGCGGCGTTTGTGTGCAGGCAAGCGGGCTGTGTCGCCGACTTATTTACTGCAGAATACACTGGAACAGTCGCATTTACTGGAACTGAACGAGCGAGAAGTTGCCATAGTAACAGAGAGCGTCAACACGCTGGCGTTTGTTTGCAGGTGTGCGTGTATTACAATAGACTCGTCCACTGCAATATTGACATTTTCCAGAGAAATGTGTGAGAATGGAGGTAGTGACACACGGAAACCATAGAAACGGTGCTTGGGTGCAGGCGAGCGGGTTGTACAACGCGCTCGTTGGCTGCAAAAATACACATCTGCAGTCGCCTTTTCAGGGAACTGACAGAGCGAGCATTGACGGCAAAAATTTTTTTTTTTTTTTTTTTTTTTTGCCGTTAGACCTGGGATCGAACGCGGGTCTCTCGCGTGAAAACCTGAGAATCTGCCACTGGGCCACAGGGGAAGACTCAAAGGAATTTATATAGCGCGAGTATTATCAGAGAAACCTGTGTTTCTGTGTAGGAATGCGCACTGGGCATTTTGTTTACACTCATAACACCATCGGCCGTGGCCGGAACACCAGAAAATACACTCTATGGGATTTATCTGGGTAGCCGTAAAGCGGCGTTTGTGTGCAGGCAAGCGGGCTGTGTCGCCGACTTATTTACTGCAGAATACACTGGAACAGTCGCATTTACTGGAACTGAACGAGCGAGAAGTTGCCATAGAAACAGAGAGCGTCAACATGCTGGCGTTTGTTTGCAGGCGCGCGTGCATTACAACAGGCTCGCTCACTGCAGTATGACATTTCCAGTCGCCTGAACTTCAGAGGGGAATGAGAAATGTGTAAGAAATAGAATTCGGCCCGGCCGCAGCGGGACATTATCACTCTTTTCTCCTTTCGCCAGTGACGCACGGGAACCATAGAAACGGTGTTTGGGTGCAGGCGAGCGGGTTGTACAACGCGCTCGTTGGCTGCAAAATGCACATCTGCAGTCGCCTTTCAGGGAACTGACAGAGCGAAGCATTGGAGGCATAATTAATCTGCCGTTAGACCGAGATTCGAACTCCGGTCTCTCGTGTGAAAAAAAAAAAAAAAAAAAAAAAAAAAAAAAAAAAAAAAAAAAAAAAACCAAAGATTCCGCCACTGAGCCACAGGGGAGAACACAAAGGCTTTCAGATGCACGAGCATATAAGAGCGTCAACATGTTTTCTTCGGCGTTTGACGCGTGAATGGGGCACAGAAGTAGCTTTCTTGTACGTAAAGAAAACTAACCCCGACCGTCCGCTTCCAGCCTCCCCTGTGAACGGCGCATTTTGCGCGGCTCGAACAGAGGGAGAGAGAAAACTAGCCCCGTGACCGTCCGCTCCTGACATCCCCTGTGAACGGCGCGTTTTGCGCGGCTCGAACAGAGGGAGAGCAGGTATCATCCTCCAAGCAGGCAAGGCAAGCGGGCGCACCGGCGAGCTTTGCGGGTTGGGGGGGGAAAGGGGCGTCTTGAAAAAGACGCCCGGCTCTTTTAGTGCAATGAGAGTGTGTGTCGCGGCGGCGAACACACACACATACACAAAACACAGTAACAGAGAAAAGGATATGTACGCCGGAAAGCGTCAGCAGAAACGGCGACTGAAGGCGGCGAGATGTCGACCAGCAGCTTCAGATGCACTAATCCCGCTGGGTGCTTGCAATCAGACGGCGCGGCTTCCTCTCAGGATCCAGCGATGCGTGAGCCCGCTGAAGAGATGAAAAACTGACCAAACCAGCCTCTCTGGGCCGTATTTATAGCCCTGGCCCCACCCGATTTCGGCGGGACATGACGTAATGGGCGCGAAGCGCCCTCATTGGTTCTGACGTCATGAGGAGCCTCTATCGATAGGCTGGTGCAGTTGCCGCAGAGCAGCCAATGGGCGCGCGAGCTGTCTCGCCCATGTCTGCATGCTGCTGCAATGCGTTTTACATTATTGCAAAATTAAGGATAATTTTTGGCTTCAATATCTCGAGGAAAAGAGGTTTTCCCCTAGCGTAAGATATCTTACGCAAGTACGAGAGACCTCTCGTAAGAGAACTGTATTGAATTGTTTTTAGGCTATAGTCTTTTAATCTTGTCTTGCAAATAGATGCTCATTTTGATCATTATTTCATTGTCTTATTCTCCCATAATTTCATGTATATTTTATTAATATTTTTCTGAATCTCCGTTGCTGCACATTCCGGCCTTTGTGTAGCGTGTGTGTGTGTGTGTGTGTGTGCGCGCGCGCGCGCACGCGATGACGCAGATTCAAATTCGCCGCCATTACGTTTCCGCTGTTTAGTCCCGCCCACAACGGTCAGCTGATCAGTCGACTTTGGATCTGTATCAAGTGCAAGTGGGAGATTTGAATTCAGTCTACTCTCCTGAAGTGGATTGTGAGATTAACAGGGGTTCAATATGACACCTCATAATTCAAAGCAATCGTGTTCGTCGAGAGCAGCCGTGAGCAGGAGCCCTAGCTGTTGTCAGTTTGGATTCTTCGGAAATAGCACCCTTTTCAGTGAGCCTGGTTCGTCACAGCGGACATCATGCCAACCGATCACCGGCTGAGGTAAGAGTCTGCATGTGAACGATATTTTATATTACATTTGTGTTAAGTTTACGTTACAGTTTTCAAGCTAACATTAGCATTTTAAATGATGTTCAGTTAACTGGCGAGAGCTGGAGGCAAAACACTGAAAATGTAGCATGCATCTTTACATTTTCCATCTGTTTTAAGAAAGATCAGTTGAACCCACACCTCAAAACATACCTAAAACAAGCTTTCGTAGACTTGTTATACATAAAGTCCGTTTAATTGTGTATAAAATCTTTTTTAATACGCGATAGTATCTGTCAGTAAATCAATCTCTTAAATGGCGGGACATTTTTAAACACTGTCTGGAAGCTGAAAACTCTTCTCTTAAAAAATAGTAACCACGTTTTTGGCGGATTTTTATTACCATTTTTAATAACCACAGTTATACTACAAATAGGCCTAACGTTACCAAGGTTTTTTTTTTTTTGGTTAAACCATAGTTAATTTTCATAAGGGTTAATGTGGTTATCAAGACCGTTAAGAAAACGAATTCAGCAAATACTGTACTTGTTGTTGATACAGGAAAACACATGAGGCTAGAATATGAACACCACATGATAAATTCCATATTCTGGCTGCATGCTTGCCAACACGTCAGTTGAGGTTTTGCATTGTCCCAGTGGAACATATTCTGACATATGCAAATGTAATACTGAGTTGTAAAAAAAAAATATATATATATATATATTTGTGATTTCAGGTCAAGTGGAAAGCAGAATGATCATGGCAAACAAGGTATGGGAAGAAGTAATTTAAAATATTGTAATGGCCGAGTCTTCTGATTCCATATGATTGCACTAAAAGTGGCAGAAAATTTAATTTGTTTTATACTATATTTTCCCATGTGAATATTCATTTGATCCTTGTGAGGCCACTGGAGCTGCACAAGGTTTGGTTTTGCTTCAGTAAGACCACGATTGTGTTAGATTCCACCCATCTATTATTATTTTTTTTTTGTATTGTAACTAGGCTCTGTCATTTAGAAACATGGGTTTTCCTATCACTTATAATGACATATATCTCTACCTTTCATTCCAGCCAGAGGATCTGACGGTTGCTGCTCGCATCTCAGCCTACCTGATGGAACATTCTTGCTGGATGAATGACCTTCACCTTCAATTCAACCTTGCCAAGACAAAACTGCTTATGGTTTCACTTTCAGCCAAACCATGCGATCCTGCTGATTTGCCTTATACAACACCAGAAAGATCCGGCCCTTCCTATCGGAGCCACACAACTCCTTGTCTAAGCTCTTGTTCTATCCAGACTGGACTATTGTAATGCTCTCCTGGCAGGCCTTCCAGCATCAGTCAAACCTCTGCAACTGATCCAGATGCTGCAGCAAGACCTAAACTCACTGCTTCAGATCTATGTGTCTCCAGAAGCTTGTGTTCTGCAAGTGAACGGCGCCTTGTGGTGCCATCATCCCAAAGAGACACAAAACCACTTTCACTGACCTTTACCTGGACTGTTCCCTGCTGGTGGGATGACCTGCCCAACTTAACACATTTTCAAGAAACTGCTAAAGATCCATCTTTTCATAAACACTTGACCCAATAATACTAAATCTTTGTTTTAATAATAAATAAATAAACTTGTATACTGTGCTACACTAACTGGGACTTGTCACTGCACTTGTTGCTTCTATTGTTCTCTTAATTTTTAAGTCACTTTGGATAAAATGTAATTGTAAATGTGTAAAATAAGTTATATTAGAGTATAAAGGCATACAGCAATTGCCTTTTAATGTAGATATTTTTACATGTTCTAAATTATATACTAAGATTGTATTTCCTATCATTCACATATCTTGATGTTCAGTGTTTGTTTAATGAGTAATACTGTAAATGTGCAGGTATTTTGTACTTATACGTTTAATTAATTTAACAGAAATTGACTGTACATTTGCTATTATTAAGTACTTAATTAGAGATTGGTCAAAGTTGTGAAATTGGAAATGCCTTAACTGTAAATATACAAACTTTGAATTTGAATTTATGTATTTAATGCATTTTTATACATAACTTCATAGTTATTATACACAGGAAAAACTATATATTAAAAGATAATTACTGTAGATAGACAGCATTATTATAAAATAACTTTATAAAACCCTAAATTTACAGTTTAACTTGAAAGTTAAATGTTTTTTTTTAAATGTAATTTGACAACATTTATCCGTTTTTCCACGGTTTAATAAGCCATTATCAACAGTAATGTACTGTAATTTAATAAATTTTGACTGTAAAGTCAATTCTGTATTTTCACTGTTTTTGCCTGTAATTTTGTGAAATGGTTATTTGCTGTAATTTAACGGAATCCGTCTGGAAACTTTGCTGCCAGAGATTTACCGTTTGTATACGGGATTTTTTTTTTTTTTACAGTGTAGGCCTAGTAGCTATGGATTTTAATAATTTTACTAATATATAGTAGGTAAACATATAGGTGCATATATAGGTGAACATATAGGTGCATATATAGGTGAACATATAGGTGCATATATATGTGAACATATAGGTGAGCATATATAGGTGAACATGTAGGTGCATATATGTACATATAATATAGGAAAACGGCCAATTTTATATATGTCACATATATTAAAAACATATATCAAAACATATATTAAAACATATATGTTTATATAGGTTCTTTCCATGTGGGGCATTATACGCGAAAACAATACTATTAGTGCTTTTAACAATACAGATTGTGTCAAAGCACTTAACAGTATCAAATTGGAGGATATAGTGTCAGTAATGTATAATAATAAGATAAAACATTAAATTTTCAGTTAAAGGCATTTCATTATTGAATTCAAAGATGTCATTCAATAGCTCAGTTTAGTTTAATTAGTATCTGTGTAATCAAATTGATGAAAAGATATGAAGGCAAATTGCAGAATTAAATACAAATTTTTGAATAAAGTTAAATAAGCAAAAGTTAATTTACATTTGACCACAGTTAAAATATTTAACATTACTTGTCTAAGATTTCTCAGTCAGATTATATTAACTTTAAGAATTACGGTGAAAAAACGAGACAACACACACTCATATCAACAACAATACTAGGTCATCTTGGTTAATGTTTCAGAAATGTTAAAATGAGAAGAGTTACCAACCTCTCGAAATTATTTATATAGATCCCGGTGTCGGTCTTTCAGGTGATTTGCTATATTAGGCCCCGATCACACCTAACGCGTTTTTCAGGTTCGAACACGCGAGGCACACAGCTGCACTTACCATCACACAGAACGAGCAGTTTGTTATGTTGCTCGGCAACCACTGAAACAGCTGTCCTGTCAGTCAAGTAAACGTCAAATCAGCCTTTTATTAACTTTATTTACTTTCTGTTAACATTGTGGTAGTTACGGTTCGTGAAGTCGTTAAGCTCCTGGTAACCCGCGAGAGCACCACAAGTTTATCCTCCATCATCGCACACTCCGGGCGTTCAAGCAACTAGCTTTCATCATTAAAACGGAAGGCCCGCGAGGCGCAGCAGCGCATAAACAGCGCGCAGAACGCTCGCTGGAAACCAATTGAAAAAATAGGCGCCTCTCACTGCAAAAAACGCGTCAAGTGTGATCGGCCCCATTCACTTCACTTTTGCTATTTAACCAGAGCGAATGAGACGAGTGCGCGTGTGGTGTTTATCAACGCGCCTTTGGAGAGAAGTGAAAGTGACAGCTCGGCTAGTATCGATACTTCAGGAAATTAGTATTGGTACCGTTCAGATATTTCAGTATCGATATTTATCGAAATATCGATATTTTTGACAACACTATACATCACTCAATTAATTTTATTTCTTTTCAAGGTAGAGAAGGCAATTTTCAGAGAGGCTAGCAATAGCGAGCTAGCTTTGAAACCATGAGATCCCAAGCCTCCTTCAAAACACATGAATGCACACAGCAGGGAGCAAACAAAAGTTAAATTACTTCATGTTTCGAAACACATAACATTACAATAATAATGAACATAAACTACTTAAAGAGCACTGACCTGTACCACCTGACTGCTGCAGATTCATTTCGGCATTGATAGTGTTGACATTGAAACGCATGAATTCGAGTCACAAACCACTTCGAGTATAACATGACGGGTTTCCATCTCTTCCAGATTACAGTTATTGCGTTAACGCAGGGTAAGCTTGTTTTGATTCAGGAGGAACTGTAAAAGGCGGCTGCTGTTTCGTTTGTGGTGCTCAGTGACTGACGTCTGTCTAACTCATAGCATGAAACACACTGATGACGTGTGATGTCTGCACGAGCAGGTGCGCCGAGCAGTGGGGATTTCTTCAAGACTGCAAGGGAAGCTCGGCTTCCCCTATAATGTCAAAAAATTAATGGTCAAATATGTACTATTCTGTTAAAATTGTACTGACTAAAAATGCATTAGAAAACGTTCATCTCAAAGATGAGTTCTTTCAGAATCAGTTACATATAGCAGGCCGGCTGACTCGATTTCCTTGTCATACATTCCCGTAGCGTCACAGTGCATTTCCCTGTTGAAGCCCAGCGTCCCTGACTTCAGTGGAGCTGCTTCAAACTGTTTTTTTCAGTGCTTCGAAACTAGACGGTCATTGGATAAATGCTGTGATTATGTCCCGCCCACGGACGCTCAGCGTCTCTGAGGGTGAATGAGGAGTGGGCTGGCCTGGACTCCGGGCTTCTGTGTGATGATTGGAGGGTCTGTCGAAAGGCTGCATCTCCTTTTGATTGACAGCGATTTCATACAATAAAAAGTCACTGACGCTGAAGCTACTCGAGCTCGGACCCATCGCGGATTTTGCAAGTGTAGTCGAAAGACAAACTACAGCAACCTATTTCTTGGTATTTGCTTGTAGAAATTGCTAGCCAATTTTCATAATACATTTTACACAATTAAACATTTATACATTTTATTATATTATTACTTATTATAATTTTTATATTATTATTAGTAATAATTAAAACAATATATATATATATAAAAAAAATATATATATATTATTAGTAGTATTATTATACTTTATTATATTATTATTTATACCTTTATTATATTATTACATTTATACAAGTATACCTAACTATGCTGGCCATTGAGAGGACACTGGTCAAGTCACTGGAAAAGACGCCTAGTTGGTATGACAGGGTCACAGAGCATTTTCTTGAAAAGGAATGTAGGGCAGAATTTACGTATAAATAAATGGACAATTTTTATGATGTTGGCTGAAAATGAGCTTCCCGTCTTTGAAAGACCAGCAGCCGCCACTGGCGCCGAGGTATGGAAATACATACACTGACAGGCAGGTAGGACATCGTATCATTGCATTCGGATCGGAAGAACATTTTATGCACTTAAACCACTTAACTGAGGCTACGTCTACATTCATCCGGATAGATTTGAAAGCAGAGTTTTTGTTTCAAAACGTTCTTCGTCCACATTAGTGTTTTCAAGCATTTTCCAAAAGTTTCTCATCCACACTGAAAAGTCGGAAAACACGAAATTCACCTTACAGCGCATGGGTTAACCCTCATAAAAGCTCACGGAGATGACAGAACAAAATCATAACAAAAGACAGTGAGCAAAACGAAATTGCTCAAATCTCCGTCAAAACGGAGAGCAAAAGATGCATTTTCAAACGAAAACGTATTAGTGTGGACAAAGCCTTAGTGATTGCTATCAGGATGCGAAGATACTTTCAACCAGCATAACAAAAACTGTTTCTGGAACAAATCGCCCACCCTGCCTTTAAGAGAAATACAAATATCTTGGCTCCACCTCTTCTCATCAAGAACCATTGTTGTCTTTATATGGTTCTTGAGATGTTCTATGGTTGTTTGATGGACAAAAAAGGTTCTTGGTGTTTCATCATAGGTACTTCAGATAATTTCTAAAGGTTCAAGTTCACTTTAAACACACCTTAGCATCAGAAATGCTGCAACAGATCAGCTCTGTGTCCTTCTCGGCGTCTCAGTCCAGCTCTAGCCATGCCTGGTGCTGTCAGTGCTCTCGGTTCAGACTCATTAGCAGGAGAGAGTGGATTTATGTGTGCCGGGGGATGATGCAGTGTGTGAGGTGTCCTGTAGCCGTAGCAGTACAGCGGTGACGGGGTCAGAGCGTAAGATCTCGCCTCTCTCCTGCTCTCTAATAGCTCAGGTGGGAGATGCTTATTAATGAGCATCTCTGTGGCGATGCGTGGCACATAAATAACAGAGCGGGGCACATTGCTTCCCATCTCCACCAAATGAATCATCTGCATGCTTTCTTTCCCACGCTGGCACTAAGGAGTTTTATACGAGTGGGTCACGGTAACACAATGAGTAAACTAAATAACAACACTGTGAGTAATAAGAAATATTAGACTGTGGGTTTCCCAGCAAACCCCTCACCCTTTATATTTAACTTCATCACGTAACTCATACTGCACATGAACGATGACTTAAACATGCGGTTTGCTAAAGAAAGGCGTGCTATTACTTTTCTTAGTGATCAAGCCTACAATTTTTTATATGATAACACAGGTGTATAAATCTCATAGACTTACACTGAATGAAACCAACCCATATTTAGAGACCAGAACATAGGCTAACTAAAAAGGAAACTCACAACTGTGTGACACTCACTCTAATGAGCGTAAAGATACATAACACTTAATTATAAGAGTGTTTGCCTTTAGCATGTTGCTAAGCTCACTGTGTGATACTTAAACACTATAACCAGGCTTCTGAACTAAAATTTCAAAACCATAACGCCATTTATCAAAAAGCACACCCATTCCCCTAAACTTTAAACACTATTCCCCTGTTTTGACACGAGTCAGATTTGTTGAACTGCCGCTGGAAAACTCTACACACAAATCCCTTAATTTCTCATTGCCTACACCATGATGCCATGTATAAAGCACTAGCATTCAATATTGTTCACTCAAGTTAGCACAGCTTCAGCTCAGTTAGCACACAAACACTCAAGTGGAAACACTAAGAGTCAAAATTGATCACACACCAATCAAAGCCTTCAATAGATAGATAAAAGGGCCAGAGTCCGTTCACTGGGTTTTGGAACAATGGATCCAGAAAGACATGAAGGAAGAGGTTGAGGACACAGGAGGAGGAGGAGGAGGAGGACGAAGAGCTGAAGGAAGAGGATGAGGAAGGGGAAGGGCAAGGCCAAAGAGACAAGCAGTGCCACTCTAGTTGCCCATGTCTTTGTCCATGGTTTGACTATGAGGGAGGCTGGGCAACGAGTACAGCCAAACTTGAGTCGCTTCACCATCGCCTCGATCATCAGAACCTTCATGGAGAAGAACAGGTACAGTAGATGTGCTTCAGACTGCTCTCTACTGTAACTGTTGAGTGCAGTACACTGTGCTGTGACAACACACACATGACCTGTAGCTGTTGCCCTATACTACTGGAATGAAAATAAATGCATCAAATTGCCTCACATACAGATAAAGTGGAACCACAAGCAACATAACTTACCAGTTTTGGAAATGTTGTTTTGAATGTATTGCACCAGTGTGTTAGACTAATGTTGTAGTGTGTGTGTTTGTGAGGACTTGTGTGTGATGTCTGAGGACAAAGTTTGGTTTTTCAGCAAGAGTGAATGGTTTTGAGTGTAGAGCTTCATTTTCACCTGAAAATATGATGTTTGGGGAACTGGGTGAGACATTATGGATTTGTGTTTACTGTTCACTGTGTTCACGAGGCATAGTTTCAAGAAATGTGTTAAAGCAATCGAGAAAAACGAATTAAATTATACAGAGGATATTTACCATAGTGTGTTCAAAATATCTGCCGCAGAAGAAAATGACATCATATGATGCTGGTCACATGGTTTTGGGATGAACCTTTTTTGTTTGTTTGTTTTTGCAGACATTAATCAAATGAAATATTTTCTTATTTGAAAGAAAATTTTATTTAAGCAATCTTTTTAGATTGTATTAATTTAAAATTAATATAGATAATCTTGACTTTAACATTTTTCATCCATTATTTTGAACCTAAAATTGGACACTGAAAAAACTGTAATTTAAGGGACATAAAGAGCAAACTAAAAAACAGGGTGCATAAATATATTGGAGGAGATTATAGTATGCTTTATATCCTTTGTAATCCTAATTTTAGTCAAGCAAACTGAAAGACTACTGGAAGAGTGGATCTTACACCAGGTAAACAAAGGCAGCGATCGGTTTACACACACAATCTAATACTGTAAGTCATTCAGGCCTCCTCCAGTCTGTGTAATAAAGTGTTCATGGAGAAAGGGAGAGGTGGATGTGTGATGATAAACATGTCTGCAGATGAAATGAGAGCACATTAAAGTCCAGATGGTGAAAGGAGAATATTAACTCTAAAAAGCAAGGCACTGCTGCTCAATTACTGCACTTTGTTTCCATGAGTTGAAGCTCACTATGTTAATCTGCATTTTTTTATTCCCTTCATAAAACATCGCACAGAGAGAGACGCCACGGTGAACGCCAACCTGGTAATAGCTTTTATGTCCCCTTCATTCTATTACAAAAAGATACAACACTTAGTTAAGGGGGGAAAAAACCCTATGGAGAAACATTTCATTTTTCCATAACTGGTAATTAAATGTTCTTCAAATGAGTTCATTGAAATCATGGCGTTCATTTGTGCTAAGCTTGGGATTTAATAGACTTTGTTAAACAGGGATTGTGAGTGAATATTAAGCTAGTCGCCCACTGGGATTGTATAATGAATGAATGTCGCTATAATCCTGATAATGGTGGATTACTTTTCATTGAATTGCTTTATTAAAGTTCAATGGAGGATGTTTATGTCTAGCACACCTATCATGACGAGACTAAAACAGACTTCATCTTCTCTCAAACTAAACTGTGATGACTTTAAAAGAATATTCTATGTGCATTAAAATATATGCGTCATATGTCCGTCAAAGGGTTAGTGAATCCTAATCTCATTAGAAAACTTAAAATCCCCCTGTAGTCAATAATTGTATCCCTTAAAACTCATCTTTGATCACTAAAATGACATATTTAAAAGTTTTATCCTTGATAAAAATCTGTCATGCCTTAAAATATCTTGAATGTACAGTAACTCGACACCCTTGCCTCATTTAGTATACGCGGTTCTATGAATATGCAAATGAGCCCCGCCTCCACTCACTCACTCAGCTCAGAGATCCACTGGTTGACGATCACACGTTGATCTGATTGGTTACAAGGTAGTTTGTGACGTCAGAAACACCAGCGATTTCAAAGCGTGTTTTTGAGACTGTCTTTGGTTCACTGCAGTTTTAAGCAGAAAATACTCAGCAATGCTGTCGACTTATGAATTTACACATGGTTTGTCTTAAAGCATATTAAAAACACCACATAGACATATAAACAACATTAAAAACTTGATTTTCACCACAGGGGGACTTTAAGAATTTTACGAGGTGGCGATTTTGTATGTATTTTGTATGAACCAGATCGTACGAATTCATATAAATAAGCCACCAATTCAGCAAAACGTAAAACAGTTAAAAACTGCCATGAGATTGTGTTGGGTTTGTTCACTCAAAAATGAAATTATTTCATCGTTTTCTCACCCTCATGTTGTTCCAAAACCATACGACTTTTGTTCATTTTTGGAACCCAAGTGAAGGTATTTTTGGTTTTGACAAAAAGAACAAAAGAAGAAACTTCATCGGTTCTTGCACATATGTGATGTGCCTTATGTGCACTGATCAATATTTATACAGTATGTGACTTGTATTAAAGGAACCGTATGTAAGATTGTGGCCAAAACTGGTACTGCAATCACTTTCAAATTACTGTAGAGCGGTGTATCCCCTCCCCCTCCCCCTGACTCGAGGTTGCCAGATAGGCTGCAGGATCCAGCAGGAACGTCGGCTGCTACAAGGAGCTTCCAATGGCAAGTGACGAGTCCTACACAGTCATTTTTTTTTTTTTTTTTTTTGTTAATTATGTGTATGCTTCATGAGAGAAGTTTTGCTAAGTAATTATGTTTCGTAACGTTAGACATTTTTGTAGCTGCAGCTGTGGTAACTAGAGCAGAGCTGGCAAACCGGATGCCGAAACACTACTGACTTTGTGATTGGTAGATAGGTGGAGGGTGGAGCTTCAGGCCAAAACACAACATGACAACATCAACATCAGTTGAGGGCTGCAACTTCACTTTTAAATGATAATATCCTGGCCGGACTACTGTTGTCAGTGATATAAGTATTTGAAATGAACATGATTTCTTAATGTCTAGTGACATATCAGGGCCATTTTATGATTAATTGAAATACATTTCTTACATACGGTTCCTTTAAGCATACTTTCACCATTTCTTTCTGTAATTTTTGAAACGTGCAAATTTTGCTGGCTTGGACTTCCAATGGATGGGCAAAAATGATGAGAGAATATTAAAACTATCACTTACACTTTATTTTAATCGACCATTTTAGACATTCTACTAACTATTAGTACCTTTGCAACTACATACTGTACCAACTCTCATTAATTTCCAACTACATGTCAACTAATTCAGAGTATCAGCACACTGTTAGGGTTTGGGTTAGTAATAAGTTGACATGTAATATCAAAGTTACTTATAGTCATTAGAAATTCTGCTAAGGAGCATCAAAATAAAGTGATCTCAGATATTAAACAGACAGTCTACTAATACTCTAATGATTGCTAGTTGACATGTAGTTGCAAAGTTACTATAAATATGAGTAATTGAAGTCTACATTTTTCATTTTTGGAACTATTTAACATGATTTTAGTGTGAAAAAAATTCTAACCATTACGTTCTGTGTAAAATTATACCCAGTTTGTTAACGTTATACCTAAGTTATAACCAAACTGTTTCCATTACAATAGAACATCATAAACCCTAAACTATTGTAAAATTGATGATTTAAACAATGAATAATACAAGTGCTTTTGTAAAACTATATTTCTGCTTTTACATTTACATTTATGCATTTGGCAGACGCTTTTATTCAAAGCGACTTACATTGCGTTATCCTATTCATTTATACATAGGTATGTGCAATCCCCTGGGATCGAACCCACAACCTTGCGTTGTTAACGCAATGCTCTTACCACTGAGCTACAGGAAAGCTTACCTCTAGTTTAAATCCTCAAAAATTTTGCCCCACTCACTTCCATTGTCAAGTCAAGCAGATTTACAGAAATAGATAGGAAAATAACAATCAATGATGCAAACTTCATCAAATATGAGTCAAATTCTGCTGTAAAGTAGCTTTACAGAAGACAAGTGTCATTATTCTGCTCGAGACAGTTCAATGTTTATTCAGTTCAGTTCAATAACTGTGTATGCAGGAAACAGTGATGTCATCATCCAGCTCAATTCAGTTCAAGTTTTGTCTTCATCCGATAGTGTCAGTCAAGTCAATAATATTGCTGAATATTAAAGGGGTCATAAACTGAGAAATAACATTTTCATCATACTATAAGAATATCCTGTACGTTTCAGAACTCTTCTTCTTCGAGTCCGTTGCAATTTCAGATGTCGTTCTGCCAATTTCTGCCGCAGGTCACAGCTGATGAAGTTGGTTCAGCCAGGTCCTGGGGGCTGCACTGGAGGCTGTGGGCAATGCCAGCTAGGGCGTAGAGGCACGGGACTGGCGTTGTCTTTATACATCCCGTGATAATGCGGCAGGTGTCGTTGAGGGCTGTGTCAGTCAGTTTGGCATGGTGGGAGCGGCTCCAGCTTGAGCACGCGTATTCGGCTGTGGGGAAGCACAGGGCAAGGGCAGTTGCGCGGATGGTTGGTGGATCGGCGCCCCATTTTGAGTTTACCAGTTTGTGCAGGATGTTATTGCGAGTGTTCTGAAGGTGAGTTTTGAAAGAGAGTGTCCTGTCGAGTGTGACTCCCAGGTACACGGGGTGAGGGTTGGAGAGTTTGTAGCAATCCCATGAGATGCGCAGTTCTTTTTTCGCATCTCGATTTTTAAGATGGAAGCTGCATAGTTGGGTTTTTGATGGATTGGGTTTCAGATGTATTTTGTAGTAGGTTGTTATTGTAGTAGGTTATCATCTCTTGGAGGGCACTTTCCAGGACAGACTCAATCTTCTGGAAGTTCTCCTGTTGGGTGGTGATGCAGAGATCGCCCACATAGATAAAGTGGCGGCATTGTGAGTGAAGTGGTTGGTCATTAGTGTAGATGTTGAAAAGGAGGGGGTCAGTATGCTGCCTTGTGCTAGGCCGTTCTTTTGGGCTTTCCATTTGCTCTTCTTGTCATTTAGTTGGACAAAGAAGATCCTGTTGTTGAGGAGGCTTTTGATGATTTGACACAGGTCGAGGTCACCAGTCATGTCAAAAAGTTTCCTAATCATGGTGCGGTGCTGGACAGTATCGTAGGCAGCAGTGAGGTCTATGAAAGCTGCTCTGGTTAGGAGTTTGCACTCAAAACCTCAATGTGTTGGGTGCGGTTCAATAGCTGCCCAGTGCAGGAGCGGCCAGGACGGAAACCAGCTTGATCATTAGTAAGCTTAGTGTCTATAAGTGGCATAAGGCGTTGGAGTAATAGCCTCTCGTAGAGCTTGTAGGTGATGCAGAGGAGGGAACTTGGTCTGTAGCTCTTTGGGGATTATGGATCCTTTGAAAATCCTTTGAGGTTTGAAAATTGCGACAGTCTTGGCCTTTCTCCATACCGGTGGGATTATTTTCTCTGCCATGCATGAGTTCAGCATTTCTAGGAGCCAGGTCTTTGCTTTAGGTCCCAGGTGCTGTATCATTTCCGCCAGTACATCATCGATTCCTGCTGCTTTCCCAGGTTTCAGCGTGCTCATTGCAGCTTCAAGTTCTTGTGGATCGAAAGGCTTGGTGAGTCCTCTGGCTGGTTGTGGGTGGTCCGGTACTGCTGTCCGGCGGTATTCTCCTGGTCTGCGCCAGTTTTGGCTGCGACCGTTCGCCACCAGCTGTGCTGCAACTGAGTTTGCTGTGACTGTTGTTAGCGTGGGCGGTGTGGTGTATGGTCTTCACCGGCAGCGGATTGTGGCACATGCCTTCCTACTGTTGTTGGTCAAATTGGTGTTTTTTAACAGCTCCTTCCAGGCTTGCCTTAGATCTTCCCCGACTTTGTTCAGCAGGATCTCTCCGAGTTCCATGGTGGTGGGGGAGAAGGAGTCCTCATGGTATGCCCCGTGGTAGGCTTTCAATAGGTCACTAGATGTTCCCGACAGCTTGGAGATGTACTCGGTCTGGCATCCTCTTGGTATATGTCGCCCGGCTGACCTTTTCAACAGGTCTATAAACATGTTGTAGTTGTTGGGGTGTGATGGAATGCTGGAGATGGAGTTTTCAATCTCCTGTTGGAACGGCGGTGTTGCGTATGGGGGATAGGATCCAGGACCTCTTTCACAACTATCGATGTTAGTTTACTGCTCACACAAACAAGATCTGGGTTATATCCTCGTTTCCATCTGGTGCTATGAAAAGATTTATCTGAGTATCTGTTGCGCTTCGACATCGTCATCTGTTAGACTGGTAGTAATATCAGATAGGAATATCAGATTGTACCAATCCGTGTTTCCCAGGCTGCACCACGGGGAGGTTTCTGTACTAGCAGCAGATTAGTTTCAGAACTGAAAATGTCCTTGTTAGTCCAAGATCAGCTTTTATTGTAACCAAGCCCAGTGAACAACTTGTTATGGAATGTGCCTATCTATGATACAGTAGGTGAAATACCGCCTCTGCAGAAGAAAATCAACGCTTACTTCATCATTGCAACTTTGGCCCCGCCCACTGGTGTGTTAGTGAGATCGATGAAGAGGAGAGATGAGCAATCAATGGATCAATGGGCTATATACCATTACCTTCCAAAGGATCCTAATGCTAGGAATGTGGTGATTTATTTTCAACAATGTGAATGTATCAGTAGAGCATTTTTTGGGGGGTAAATAAGTCGCAATTTCGGCGCAGGCTTTGTAGACAGACTTTTATGATATGGACTCGACATGTAAGTAACCAAGTGATTTCTGATATACAGTCAGATGTTTTTTGTCTATGTGTCAGTAAATCAAACCAGTGACTAAACGGTCAACTTCACAGGATGAAAAGAATCTGTTAATTAAACTGTGACTAAATTATAAATTATAGAAAGCGATCAAAGAACGCTCCCTTTGCAATCGCTGGAACTGTCAATCAAACAGCGTTTATCCGTGACTGAGTTCTGGACTCGTGCCAAAACTCCTGTTATAATCAATGAATCTATTATTTACATTGTGTTTGAACTGTTAGTTGTGATGAAGCATTCGTGAGAGTGCAGAAATCGAGTTGCAAAGATGAGATCAGTGCATGCATGCGCTCAAAATGTCTGTGATCGGCTACATGCTCATCACTGCAACCTTTCATGCCACGATCTAAATATAATGCTATAGTCAACATTTTTCACGATTAGTTCACCTCGAGAGCTGTAATAGTAAAAACGAGCTAAATGTTTTCGAGAGAGTTCCACATGTAAATACTTATTTCATATGCAAAGAAGTTAGCCAATCACAGCAGTGGGCATTTACACTGAAGTCTCACAGCAGCCAATCACAGCAGTGGGCGTTTACACTGAAGTCTCACAGCAGCCAATCACAGCAGTGGGCATTTACACTGAAGTCTCACAGCAGCCAATCACAGCAGTGGGCGTTTACACTGAAGTCTCACACAGACCATTCAAACAGAGCGTCAAATCAGAGGGCCAAAATCAGGGTAGCAAAAATACAGTTTATTTTAAAATTGACAAATTTTGATGTAAAAATCATACTAAAGGATGTTAGTACATCACAGGAAACATTATAAAACAATGCAGTTTATGGCCCCTTTAAGTGTCCCCAACTAAGCAAGCCAAAGGTGACAGTGGCAAGAAAACCAAACTCCATCAGGTGACCAAAATGGAGGAAAACCCCTTTTGAGAAACCAGATTCAGTCGCTCGGTTCTCCTCTGGCCAACGAACGAACACGGAGTCATATTGAGTCAGGCCGCAGCACAAATCAGATTGTGGATTGACATAATTTAGGATTAGTGCTGGGCAACGATTAATCGTGATTAATCACATCCACAATAAAAGTTTGTGTTTACATAATGTATAATTATTTTGTATATATAAATACACACATATGCATGTATATAATGTATATTTATACATAATTTATATCATATATAAATATACATATTTAATATTTAATATATTGGATGCGATTATTCGTTGCCCAGCACTATTTAGGATATTTCATCCAGTTCCTTCTGCTTGAAGTTCGGGATATCTCACGCAGCGTTTGTTGCAGTCTGTCCAGTAATCTAAACTTGCAGGAAGAGCCTCTGTTTAGTAGTGGACGACTGGCTTATCAATGACTGACACTGTCAGAAATGCAGTCAGATGAGCTTGATTTGTTTTACTACAATCAGATAAAATAAATCTTGTGCAACTGCATTTATGTTATTATAGGTAATTGCTCAGTTGGAACCAGTATGGCCCGCAGCGCCAAGAAGAATGGGCAAAAACATCCTATAGACTTGCATTGATAGACGGACCCAAGAATAATACATTTCTTCAGGAAAAGTAAAAAAAAAAAAATATATATATATATGTTTACATTATTGTCACTTTTATTGATCAGACAAAATCCTGCTGCAGTACAGACTGTTTTTGAATGGAGTTCATATTGATTGCTGTTCAAATATGAATCAGCTTCTGAAAGGCGTTTGAGGCTTTAGAATGTTTTCTCATCTTCAGTTCAGACAGAATATAATCATCAAATCTGAGCAAGGACATCACCGCTTCAATAAATGCGAGAGGAAAACGTAAAGATTTCCAGGTTGACAGACTCACAGAAAAACAGATAGCAAGCTCTCGCTCACAGACGAGGCCATTGCTCAAAACAATGGGAGAACTCAGTAATGGTTACAATAATTAAATGTATGTGGATGAACTGTAAATCATACAGCCAGTTATTTTTAAACAATATTCATCAATATTCTCGAGGGGGGTGAATTCCAAAAGGTCATAAAATCTCTCATTAACAAAGACCTTGGTAATGTGCTCATATGAACATGAAGAGCCCGGAAATGGGATATGATGAATCTTAGTAGATTATAGGAAGTATCTCTCTCTCTCTCTCTCTCTCTCTCTCTCATTGATCAGAGAGGGTCTCCCGCCCCCAGAGCAATCGCTGCTGCTCATCAGAGACGCTGAAAGCAACCAAATGCTCTTGAAATGTTAACAAATCAAGTCCCATTTCATTAAAATGTCCTTGTGTCCCTAATTACACAATGATTGCACAATAATACAGAACTGGGGTGTAACTGACTGAACCCCATACCATCTTTACAAGCATTCACTGAAGAAATGATAACCTAAAATGGTAACATCTGACATTGATTTAATTTCACTGCATATTCATTTTTAGAAACAAGCTCTGTACGTTAACAATAGCTGATAACCACTTTTTACAGTGTTCATATGCTTGCATAACATACTGTGTGTGTGTAGCCTATATATATATATATATATATATACACACACACACACACACAACTACAACCTAGTAAATGCAGCTCTTTTGACATGCACACACACACACACACGGTAGAATTATAAATCATGACAGCACTTAAAGTCTCAATCTCATTTGTTTTGTTAAACAGTATGTTGAGTTTCAGGCCTCAGCACTACACCAGTGTAAGCTGTTAGTCGCTCATTAGCAGAAGCGTTTCATCTGAAGTGCAGTGATTTGAGGGAAGCGTCCCGGGCCGGCGTGACCCGAGGTGAGTGTCCCGCTCAAGGGCACAATGGGGATCACATCACATCATCTACTCCAAACTCAAGCCCAAATCTCAGAGTTAACACAGAACAACTGCATGTTCTACACTGCACTGTATGATCACGAATAAAACTTTATTGTCAGACAGTAATGTTACATCAGGGCGATGTGAACTACATTAGCATCACCCTGAAGAATCAGAAAAATAAAAAAAAATCTATTTATATCTGGGAGTCTTTATTTCTCTTGATTGTCGAGCAGTTACACAGTCAGAAGGGACATAAATTCAATATTTATTCAGCGCTTTTGAACGGCCTCCGAAGGCTTTTGTTGGGTGATCTAATTAATGAAATAATATGTTTATTTTCTAGGTTTGGGTCCCCAAGAACAGTCACTGAGTCTAAGAGAATATTTATTTCCTTTTGGGACTTTGGGCTTGTATTTATTTTTATTTTTACGCTGGCGGCTTTGTAGTTTGTGTGGCTTTTCCACAGAGAGTTGAGCACATTTCAATATCTCCGGTGAGAATAGCCGTGGTTATTGTCTGCTCTCATGAGCTAAAGCTGCTCTGTGTTTGTTCAGAAACCCTCCAGCGATGAGAGCCGTTTTTGAGCACTTAGAGAGACGCGTGCACAGCCTATTTAACGCCAACATAAATACGTATAACAAGCAATACTGTCATTTAACGTGGTAATGTTACATATACTGCATGGCATGCTATTATAATTAATTACTATAATAATATTAACACAAATTACAAGCTGCACACATAATTACACATTAATTGCATGTTGTCCATTAGTATTACACAGTACTTAACTATATTATTAAATGATATATGATTAAATGTGACCATAATAAAAAATGATTAATTAAAGAAAAGAAATAAGTAACCAAAATGTACCAACACACCCCATGTTATAATAACCCTAAAGCGGCTTTATTACTAAATAAGGTTGATCATTAAAAAAATAAAACATGTTATTGTTATTATTATTTTAGGCTACTTTTCTATAAATGATCGTTTGATCGCACTGATGGCAAATACCTATGCACTTAATGTGCATGTTTGTAAGTGATGGAGAGATGCATTGATATGTCATGATAACTGTGTGTGACACACACACAGATGAAGCACTGCACTAATGGACACACGCTGCTCATCTCGGCCGAAAGGCGGCGCTGTTGAGTTTTGAAACTGAAGACCTTCCGACCACGTTTTGTGGGACAGTAAAAAAAAAAAAAAAATTCTAATAAATTAATATATTCACATTAAAACAACATAAAGAAGCGTACTCTGTGGAAACCATGTGGGCATTTTAATTGGTTTAGTAGTTACATTTGTCATTAACATATTCGTTGTGTAATTCTTCCTCTTCAATATGTCTTATTATTTATATATATATATATATATATATATATATATATATATATATATATATATATATATATATATATTTATATATACATACACACACATTCATATACACACACAAACCAATAATATTGTCCTTTAAACACAGCATAGTTTGTGTATATAGTTACAGCAAGTCAGTAAGTGTAAATTATCTTTTAAAGATATTAATATATCAGATAATAAACGCATGGTGTTTTTGATCATGCATCATGTCATACTCTTAGATTTTAAACACTATGCGAAAAATACAATGAATGAAAAGATGTGTTTACCTGCTTTTAAATACCAAAAGAAAGAAAAATCATTGTCCATAAAGGGTTAAAGTCGTCGTTGATCTCTCTGTCAGTTCTGACAGTTCGGAAAACTTTTGTTTCTTCTCTAGTATGTAAATTGACCCTTCGATTCAGCGAGCCTATTGGCTACGAGTCCGAGTCAATTTCGTATTTCAAACCTGACGTCAGGACGGCTATAAAACTCAGCATTGCTTTTATACTCTCATGCTCGGTGATCCTTTAAAAACTCTAGAACAAGCCCGGAGTACTTTTTTTTTCTCCCCCAGCCAAGCATCCATTTGCCAATCACATACATGTTACGGTCTTCGTTTCAACAAAACTATTGAAAAAAAGAAAAGAGAAAGCCATGCAGTGTTAAATGTCCGCGACTCAAACGCGTCGACACTCGCGTACAAAGAGAGAGGAACTGGAGACGCGCGCGCTCCTGCGTCTGTGCGCGAGAGGCGAAACGCGTCAGTTTAAAAAATAAATCGGCGCTCGCGAACCCTTTTCTTTGCTTTTGAAGAATTAAATAAAGAAATCACGCTGGCTCACGCTGTCTCGAACCCGACCACTCTGACAGCTGCTCTTCACCCCCTTTGGAGGACTGTCAACAGCAAAAGGATGGCATCAGAACTGGCAATGAGCAGCTCCGACCTGCCCACCAGTCCCCTGGCCATGGAATATGTTAATGACTTCGATCTGATGAAGTTTGAAGTGAAAAAGGAGCCGGTGGAGCCCGATCGCAGCATCAGCCAGTGCAGTCGCCTGATCGCCGGGGGATCCCTGTCTTCCACCCCGATGAGCACGCCTTGCAGCTCGGTTCCCCCTTCCCCAAGCTTCTCGGCGCCCAGTCCGGGCTCGGGGAGCGAGCAGAAGGCGCACCTGGAGGATTTCTACTGGATGACCGGCTACCAACAGCAGCTCAACCCGGAGGCTTTGGGCTTCAGCCCGGAGGACGCAGTGGAGGCGCTGATCAACAGCAGTCACCAGCTCCAGGGCTTCGACGGCTATGCGAGAGGCCAGCAGTTCAGCAGCAGCGGCGCCGGGCCGGGAGGCGCCATGGCCGGGGAGGAGATGGGATCGGCCGCCGCGGTGGTGTCCGCGGTCATCGCCGCCGCCGCAGCGCAGAACAACGCGCCGCACCACCATCACCACCACCACCACCACCCGGCCGGGCACCACCCGACGCCCGGCGTGCCGTCCAGCGGCAACCCGCTCAGCCACCCGCACATGCACCTGGACGATCGCTTCTCGGACGAGCAGCTGGTGAGCATGTCCGTGCGCGAACTCAACCGGCAGCTCCGGGGGGTCAGCAAAGAGGAGGTCATCCGACTCAAACAGAAGAGGAGAACCCTCAAAAACAGAGGCTATGCCCAGTCGTGTCGCTACAAGCGGGTGCAGCAGAGGCACGTGCTGGAGGGCGAGAAGACCCAGCTGATCCAGCAGGTGGACCACCTCAAGCAGGAGATCTCCAGACTGATGCGCGAGAGGGACGCGTACAAGGAGAAATACGAGAAGCTCATCAGCAGCGGCTTCCGAGAAAACGGGTCGAGCAGCGACAACAACCCGTCGTCCCCGGAGTTTTTCATGTGAGTTTATCGGCACTTAATAGAGCAGCGGTGTGCAAAAAGTTTCGCACGCGCTTGATTCTCGCTGTGTTGGATTGGGCGCGCGCGGGGCACTAACTTTTGTTTTTGTGCAAAATTTAGTTATGGTAAATTTAATCCAATCATGAAGAAATCAAGCTTTAGAGTTTAGCCTGCATAACTTTTTTGGACAATATAGGACATTTTCCTTTTTTTTTTTGTGTGTGTTGTTTTTCTGTTGAAACTGTAATATGTGAACGTTATTTTATTTTATATTCCCCATGTTGTCCCGTGCCCCGTCTTGCGTAACTTTTAAGTTCACATTTTTTTGTAAAGTTCAAGTGGCACATGCTGGGTCCATGAGTGCACGAGCACAGACTGCGCGAGACTGCATTCCGTGTTGTTGTGCAGAAGTCTTTTTAATCATGTATTTATTTGTGTATCAGACGCGACACACACACATGCTGGTCATGTTGGCTGTTTCACCTGAACGAACTGAACTGATTGCACTCATTTTCTCATTGTCTGGTCTTGTCCACTTTTTTGGGACTCGGAACAAAAAAGTGTGTGGCATCTTTCCATCCCTACATGAAACATTGCCTGTCATTTTTGTACTCCACCTTCAGCGATGATTCTGTATGATTATCCCTTTTTTTTTATCGGATGAAGTGACATTATTTCTTAAAACCCACTGAAACAATTGTAACTGATCTCAGTAAGACTGTGGAAAAAAAAGATGTTCAATTTGACAAATATGTCACTCCACATATTGCTTGACATAAAATATGGGACATAAATGAGCGATTTCAAACTGTAAAATGGACTAAAGTGTTTATAATTATTCTCATTAAAAAGAAGAATATTGTATCAATGATGAATGAAGAGTATGTTTGGCACGCGCTCGAAATACTGCACTTAAAACCTCTAACTATAAATCAAATTATTACATTATAGAATATTGAGATATTTTGG